>NW_019154108.1:5981250-6440707 GCF_002288905.1 Enhydra lutris kenyoni | reverse complement strand
CAGGGGCCTGGGATTGAGCCCCGCATCGGGCTCTCTGCTCAGTGGGGAGCCTGCTTCCTCCTCTCTCTCTGCCTGCCTCTCTGCCTACTTGTGATCTCTCTCTGTCAAATAAATAAATAAAATCTTTTAAAAAAAAAATGAGTAGTCTTAGCTAAATGATCAATTTCATCTACCTTAATATATAAATTACAAAATCATACTCATTCTATCAGCTTTTGCCATTTCAAAAATGTGTAATTATTAACAATTTTTTTAATATTTTAAGTCATCAAGAGATGTTTCCTGATAGTTTTTCAAAATGTCTTTTTTTTTTGTTTTATTTATTTATTTGACACAGATTGAGAGAGATCACAAGTAGGCAGGCAGAGAGGGCGGAGGAAGCAGGCTCAGAGAGCGATGTGCGGCTCTTCTGCAGGATCCCGAGATCACAACCCGAGCAGAAGGCAGAGGTCCAACCCACTGAGCCACCCAGGCACCCCCTAGTCTTTCAAAATGTCTTAAAAGCATTTTGAGGAACCTAACATTCTAACTCTGACTTCTGTCCTCATCCACTGCCCTCTGGCCTTACGGTTATTGGCAGTCCCCGCCCCAGAGATCTCGCGGGAAAGCGGTGCGTGGGCCTAGGCTGGTATCTTTGAACCAAGAATGAACTGGGTGAATATTGCCGGGCTGTAGCCTACCCTGGTAGCTTTGTGGTCTGTGATCTAAGCAAAGTTGGGGACAGATGAAGGTGACTGCATTTTTCTTTAGGACACAGCAATTCCTCAATACTTCTCTGGAGTGAGAAAGCTAATTCCCTATACATTCAGCAGTTTCACTGAAGTGAATTATGGACGCAAGATAGCCCTTAAGCAGGAAACTGTCATCGTGTCTAAGAATGGAAAGAGACAAGCAGAGAAGGGCCATCTAGAATATACCAGCATAAAATTTCCTAGGAACAAGTAACTGTATGAATTCCTCTGAGCTAAGAAAGATAAGGATATTTGGGAGAGAAAAGGAAAAAAGTGAATATGTTAAAAGCATCCCAGAAACATAATAATTGGCAACAACAACAATTCTGTAACAGCCAGGGTGGGCAGTCCCTGTTCTGCTAGCCCTTCAAGGGTGAGATGAGAAGCCAAACATAGATTTCCGCTTTTCTGAAAGTTACCCAGGCATAGACAAGAATAAAATAAAGAACACAAAATGCAGAACGATATGATTGCTTTACTCTGAATAATTTAGAAAGTAAAGAGAAATGACGGTAGCTTAGGTGAGAGGGATCTAGAAGTTCAATACTTGGTCTAAAACCCAGAGACTGGGTGTGTTTTCAGAAAGCAACAATTCCAATTACGGTAGCTGTTTATCTTTTGGGAGCATTGGATTGCCCTGAGAATCTGAAGAAAGCTATGCAACCTCTCTCCAAAAATAGAAACATATGCACCTATACGTAATTTTGCATTCAATTTATGAAATTTCACTGCCAATATAATTCTTTTGCATATATAATAGACGAATATCTCCTGCTGAGCAAACTAGTTTCTTAAATAACTTTTGCAAATGCTTGAGAATGTAAGGTCGGTCAAGGTTATGAGTGAGAGACATTGAGGAGCTGTCTGTGTCCCACAGATTTATTAGTGGTGGATCGTTCCTTCCCATCCTGCCTCTAAGAAAAACTAGGAACTAAAGCAAGAGAAGATGATGGCATTCCGAGAGAGGCGAATGTTCTTCAGTGTAAACTGGCACCTCAGCATGGGGACATTTTTCTTCTCTACTTATTGGGGGCTTTTGTTCCAGTCATTAAGATCTTTGAGAGACACTGAATGACTGTGTTGGTCTTGTGTCTTTTAGCTAAGATAGTTACCTTCCATGGCACAAAACCCTGTCTCTCAGACTCTAAAATAATATTGTTTCAATCATAGTTTGCAGTGGGAGTGGTCTCGTTGTCTGGTCACATTCCAGAAGCAGGGGGAGATAAAGAGCCCTGCTGAAGCCAATGAATTCCAGTCACTCTAAGATTATCATCTGAAAGGGCAGAGCGCAATGACTGACATTCAGGGCAAAAGAGATGCACATCACAGACGGGAAATGGGTGAGCAGGAGGCAAAGGTACTGAAACTTTATTTGGCAAATAGGAAACATATGTGGTTCCTAGAGCACAGATCTCGTTTCCTAGATGCAAATTTCATGGCAAAGCAGCAGAAGCCTTAAGAACCACTTGGTTTGTAACTGATTTAATACTGAGCATCACTTTTCATTTTTTCTGTTAGGATATACAAAGCCAGAACACATAAATCACTCAAAATCTTGGTACAGCAGGGTAGTGGACCTGACTTTGGAGCTCCAGGGAACTAATGTGCCTGGGCTGACACCAGTCTCCAAAGCCTCGAAAATACAATATAGTTGAAGGCTCATCTCTTTTATTAATAGAGTTCCTCCTGATGGAGTGGGCTCTTTAATGAAAAGCAGAGAGAAATCCCCTAAAATAATCTGTGTAACCAATTCAACATCAGCAGTTCAAATTAGCCTTTGTCCTTGGTTTTAACTCCCAAGTTTCTTTACCCTAAGTAACTGAACAGCAATGTCAAGTGGAAACACCAGAGGGATGATCCTACCCTCTCTCCTTCTTTACCCTGGCCGAATGGGGCTGTTTGACACAAGAGAGGAAACTGGGTCTGAATATTTATCACTTGCAGGTTGGTGAATAGATTCAGAATAGCCACATAACAGAAATTTAAGTGAGAATGGCATGTTATGGACACAGATTTCACGTTAAGGCCAATACTGAAAGAGTTGTATCTGTTTCCTTGTTGAGTTAAAACCAAGGACAAAGGCTAATTACAGGATAGCATGGTAGGTCGGGAGAGTTGATATTTGATATGACTTGCAAAACACACACACACACACACACACACACACACACACACACAACCTTGCTTTGTTTGGCTGGAAATTCAAGCCAAACTTCCGACTAAGTCGGATTCCTGTTTTGCCTGCCAACTGCGGTATTTCCCACTCTTTTCTTCTCATACTAGCTAAAAATTATAATAGATTGGAAGCGGTGAAATTTTCAGTCTATTCTAAGAGGTATATATCGCCCAAGTGCAAGGCACTTGATCTGAATTTGAAGTGTCTGTGCTACCAGAATGGAGACTTTTTGCCATTTTGTTTCATCCTAAATAATAACGGGCATCATCTTAGCTCTGAATGTCCTTGTATGTTAGGGAGAAGCCTCCTTGCCTCGTCTAATTTACAGAATACCCAAGTGCTTTGCATCGAGGACACTCAGGGTCCTACAGTTATTTTTCAAAACCACAACAGAGCTGGGGGCTGCTTTTTGCTTTTTCAGGTATCGACCAATGATGCTTTTGATTTCAAAAGGAAGTGAGGTGTTTCTTGATAAAAGACAATTCCTATAATTCTTGCAAACAGCTTAGGTTTTTGGGTACAGCCCCACAGTACTGCAGACCCACTTTCTGTAAATTAAATGACTTCATATAAGCATATCTGTTTCTGGTATCTTTTTACATTTACACTGATCTCCTTATTCATACTTCTACCAATACCATACTGTTTAAATTACTATAACTTTAAAATCATTCTTTTTTTTTTAAAGATTTTTTTTTTTTTTTTTATTTGACAGACAGATCACAAGTAGGCAGAGAGGCAGGCAGAGAGAGACAGGAGGAGGAGGCAGGCTCCCTGCTGAGCAGAGAGCCCGATGCGGGACTCGATCCCAGGACCCTGAGATCATGACCTGAGCCAAAGGCAGAGGCTTTAACCACTGAGCCACCCAGGCGCCCCTAAAATCATTCTTGATATCTGTTGGTATAAGTCCTTTGTGGTTGTTTTTTTTTTCTTCAACAATGACTTAACTCTCTTCGCCATTTCCATTTTAATATGAAATTTAAAGTCAATTTGTCGTTTTGCCATACAAGCAAAAATATGTGCAGGAATCTTGCATAGATTGTATTCGGTTTATAAACCAATTTGGGCTCGAATTATAGTTTTGCAGTATGGAATGATTTATCTCTCTATGTACTTTGTTATTTTAAAATTTCTCTCATGAATATTTTATAATTTTACATGTAGAAACTTCATTCATCTTCAGTTTTATTCCAGGTTTGATAAGAGACATTAAATGCATCAAATGCTTTATTGAATCTATTGAGATGATGTTATTTTTTTCACCTTAATCCTATCAGTGAGGTGAGTTACATTATTTTCTGGATATCTAACACCTTTGCACTCCTGAAATCAACCCAATGTGGTCATTATCTATCACCCAGTTGGCACATTGCTGAATAGACTTACTACTACTTTGTGGAGGATATTTTTATGTATGTTTTCTTTTCTTTCTTATACTATCTCTTTCAGGTTTTGGTAGTCAGGTTACACTGGTCTCAGTGAGTTTGGAAGTGTTCCCACATTTTCTATGTTCTGAAGGAGTTTCTGAAGCACTGCCCTTATCTCTTCCCTAAATGTTACAAGAATTTACCAGTAAGGACATCTGACCCTAGAGTTTTTTGTTTGGGGTTTGGTTTTGCTTTGGGGTGTGTGTATGTGTATGTATGTGCAGAGGCATGTGGGGGAGGGAAGGTTTATGATCACAGATTCAATTTTTTCATTATTTCATTCATTGCATTTTTCAGAATTTCTGATTTTTCTTATTTTGGTTTTACTATGTTGTCCTTTGGGTTTAAAGAATTTTGTCCATTTGACCATAACCTAGTTTTGGCAAAAGCTGCTCATTATATCCTTTTTCTAAACTCCTTTATTATCTATGGGAAATGGTTATGCTGGCGACTCTTGTTTTTCTCTCTTTATGATATCAGTCTTCCTAGTCATTTATCGATCTTAGGTTTTACAAAGCACCAACTTGTGCATTTATGGATTTTCTCTTTATTATGTTTGCAGTTTCACAGATATCTGCCACTTTCTTTATTATTTCATTTCTTATTCTTTCTTTGGATTTAACTTGCTATCTTTTCCCTAGCTGATTTGATGAATACTTAGATCAATTCCTTTCAGTATTTTTTTTTTCTTTCTGTTGTAGCGTATGTCCTCATATCTCCCTCCAGGCCATACCTTAGCAGAATCCCACAAGGTATGTGTTATTTTTCATTGTCATCCATTTCAAAATATTTTTGTATCTACTAATATTCTATATCCCATGCTGAAGTCATCTCCAAACCGCGCGTCCCTTAGAATGCATTGCCTGATTTGCAAAGATTTATGGATTTTCTAGTTCTCTTCCGGAGGACTCAACGGAAGATGCTGAGTATTTCCTCGGCCTCCTCCTCCACAGCATACCCTAGATTGCTACGTCTATCTTTTCAGCATCGCAAGACTGACAAAATCTCTCACTGGCTCTTTACCCTCCCATAGTTATTTGCCCCACCTAGCTACGTGTTGAGTAAAAAACTCGATGAAAAATCTCACACAGAATGTCAGGCTCAAGTCTCTGAAGTCCTGTTTTCTTCTCTCTGTGATCTGATTTTCATAAGTAGGGGATGCCCTGGAAGCATTGGTCTTTGTTCTCTAGCTCTCCAGCCCAGGGACACCGTTGTAAGCCCCATACCCATGTGGCCTCTACTGCACTCCAGCAAATGAGCACATGTTCCGAACAGAAAAAGAGAAGGTGATGTGGTGCTCAGTTCCCTGCGCCACTCTTGTCTCTAGGTTTTGGCCTCCCAAGTTCCGGCTGCCTTCGTTGTTTTCTGATGTCTTCAAGCGGTTGTTTTTGTAGTGCGTCCAGCTTTTACAGTGGTTCCCAACGAGAACCTTAGTCCACCTGAAGCTACTTCATCATGGCCAGAAGCAGGTTTTTTCCAATCGGCGTTTGAACCTACCAGAGTGTGTTAGATTTGATTCCTGTTCAGAAAGTTCCTCCGCTTCTCACTTTAGGAGAAGGGGCTTCCTTCCACCTGGCCTTGGGCTCGGTCTTGTGGCTTCCTTTGGCTGTTGGGACATGGGCGGGCATGATGGAAGCAGAGGCTTTAGAGGCACGGTCGAGGCTCCGCAAGCCCTCTCCATGCTCTGCCGTCCCATCAACAGAACTTGCCTGGTTGGCTTTCTGCTCCGAGGAGGAGAAGGAGGAGCCTGTGCCGCTGAGCTTCCTGGTCAACCCACAGACCTGCAGGAAAAAGCTGAACTGTCCGGCTAGATCAAGAAATGCAAAACTGTCCGGCTAGATCAAGAAATGCAAGCCGCCCTCAGGAGCGAGCTCAGCCGCAAGCAGCAAAGTCACCCTAGCCCACCAGCGCATGCTTGAGAATGAGTTACTATGACTGTTAAGATACTGAGTGTGGGACATATGTTATGTAGCATTATTCTGGCAACACTAAGATACTCACTGATAGATAAGGGCTTCCCTTTAAGGGGTTTATCATCGCCTTCCCTTCCGCCTGCCGTGGAATCAGCATCCTGTGAACGTGCTATCGTGGTTGAAAGTGGGACGATGGGACGAAGGGTACATGCGAGGCTGATGGCTCCACACACAGTTCAACATTCTCTCTCGTCACAAACAGAAAACGTTCGTTCTTCTTTGGCAGCATGGATGCCAAAGATGCAAATACTAACACAGATTCTTTTTCACAGATTTTTAAAAATTGAGATATAGTTGACGTAAAACAGCGTGTAAGTTCAAGGCATACGATATGTTGGTTTATGCTTTTATCATATCACATATTTATCATTTATTTTTATGTTAAAAAATTATGACTTAGTCTCTTAGCAACTTTGAAGTATTGTCGGGCATAATCACTATGTTGTGCATTAGATCTCCAGAACTAATTTATCTCTTAGTTTTAAGTTTGTACCCTTAAACTAAATCTTGTCAATTCCCATAGCCCCCAGCCCTGGGTAACAACCATTCTACTCTATGATTTTACAAGCTTGTTTTTTGTTGGTTGTTTTTTTTTTTTTTTTTTTTTTTTTTTTTAGATTCCATGGATAAGTTAACACAGATGTTTTTATCACTTTTTTTTTCCCCCTAATAACTAGAGAATGGTGGGTTCAATGTGCAAGACACATTAGTTCTAAAAAACAATTTAAAGTAGAGGAATTGGACAAGTCAGTCAGACAGTCTTTAGTGTTGTTAACTTTTAAATCTGATGAGAAGAGTTATTCTTAAAATGGTATGAACATTGTTATTCTACATGCACAGAAATTAGTTAACACAAGTCCAACCTTAGCCCACAGGTCTGGAAAATGCAAACCAGAAATCTGAGCATATTCTCATGGCTTACATTGTGTCTGAGAATTGCCTGACTTCTCTTGAAACAGCCAATTGTTTCCAGTGAGTGCAAGTACTGAGTTGCCTACAAGCCAATGAAACCACAATGCACCATCGGCACAGATCTGTTTATGTGGGGAAAAAAAAAAAGTCACATTATCACTAGTAGGTTCTTTGAATTGGAGAGACTGAATGGTACCTCAAATACCACAACAATCTCCATCTGAAGGCAAAGTGTATTGACCATGGAACCCCTGAGAAAGATTATTGCTGACAATAGCCTCAATATTTCTCAAAAGAATCTAATGCTTTTGCCAAAGCATCATATTTAAAACAAAAAACAGAGGCCCACAGAAATCCTAAAGCAGTGGACTTAATGGGAAAAAAAATCATGCAATAAAACAGACTTAGTGTTTGTTTGTTTGTTTGTTGGGAACAACTAAACACATTTAATAAATCATCAACTGGTTTAAAATTTTGTTACAAAATAACGAATAACATTGTGAAAGTGAATTTTTAACCCTTTGTAACTAAGAATCCAGAAGAAATCGACCACTAATACATGCATCTGTGATTCAAACACACTGCAACAGACGGTAAAATGTGAAATAGAAGGTAATTTTCTGGTTCTTTTCTGAGAATGAAGAGCTAGAACAAGACTAAAGATCCTGTTTCTTTACCTCACTCAATTCCTTAATATTCCTTTTTACTAATTTTCTTCAACACTTTTATCTGTTTTCCTGATCTAAAAGTAATACATGTTTGTTGTGGAAAAACATACATAAAACTATGAAGAAACTAAAAACAATCTGTAATTTCACCATTTAAGTATCTGGGTCTATATTTGGGTATATAGGTGAGTACACAATTTTTAAATGAAATGGAGTTCATAGTGTGTGTCTAGATTTGTGCCCTGCTTCTTACACTCAATACCATATCATGAATATGTGTGATTTAACAGTGAACATTTTGGTTTTTTATGCTTTCTTCCTGTTTCCTTTTGCAACAAAGACTGTCCACAGATTCTATTCATAACAATCCTGAAGGCAAATTGTTTTTTAATTATTTTAATTTTTACTATTTTATTTTTAATATTATTATTTAATATTATTTAAGTATTATTATTTTAATAAGGCATTTTCTTTCAAAAATACTTGGGATATAATTTTGATTTGCATCTAAATACACAGTACTCATTTAGACTTCATTGTTTTCAACACATACTTCAAAATCCTTTACACTACATATTTCTCTGCGTTAATGTCTTTTCATCTTCAAGTATTCTTCAAATATACTGATAAGATACTTGAGAATGTATTTCTGGTAACTTCCCACATAAAAGTAAGCTTGGTTTGTGACGAAATTCTGAATCACAGCACTTTTAATGAAACACGTATAAATCCCTCCATGGCATGGAAAAGTTAGAGATTACTCTGATGCATGCACTCTTCAAAGGGAACTTTTTATTCTACTTGAATACTTGTCATGTTTTGGTCATTATTATTTGCGCGCAATGTCCTTCAATTTGCCTAGTGTTTTCTCTTATGATTTATTTTTTTCCTAGAAATGTCAGCATTCAGTCTCCATATTTTCAATCAGGTCAGATGTTTTCTTCAAATATATTTTTGAGTATGGCTTCTAATTTTTTTTTTTTTTTGGTGTTTTCCTCAGGAATATGCAAAATCCCCGGTTCTCTCCCTGTTCTCTGCTTCATGGCATCTTCTCTCTCATCATTTTCGGACATTTTATTTTCCTCTGCCTCCTAGAAGGGGAAACGGTTGTCCTCCACATCATTGACTTGACGTTCGGGAGTCTCATTTCTATCTTTATTTCTCCAGTGTGAATTATAATCCAGTATTGGATCTATAGTTTCTTACCTCTTTTCTCTCAGCTACTCTACTTTTTAATCTTATCTAGCATTTGTTTATTTCAAATCACTCTCTCCTCTCCTTATGATTTTCTGCCTCCGTTACATGTAAGTTGTCTTCCTATCTCCTGCCAAACTATTCAGCAGTCTTTAGTCATTGTTTTCTGGACCCGGAATAGATCACATTCAGAAGTCCGCTCTTATTCAGATTTTTTTTTTTTAAAGATGCTGATGGTTCTATTCCCTTTTTCTGCAGTATTTTATCACATTCATCCTTTTTTCTTTTTTAACTTTATCCTAGAATGACAGAAGACCTCACTCCTTCAAACCTAACAACCTGCCTAGATTATTCTTGCTTGTTCTACCATGTTGACTCTGGCTGAGTCCACATTTCTTATTTATGGAGGGAAGGTAGCTTGAGACTGTGTCTCCTAACCAACTGTCTGGTGGCATTAGAGTAAACTTCACTCTCGATGACCATAATCCTCAGCAAACAGGCCTGTCAGACCACCTTTTCCTCCACGTTTTGTGCATTGCCTGTAAAGATGTGCTTCTCTTGGGACAAGTTCTCCTCTAGGGCAATAACACATCATGGCCTCTTCTCCTTTCTTCCTGCCTCTTCATTTCCAGAATTGGCCTCTGAGTGGGTGCAGAAAAGACCCTGCAGAGCACAGACCTGACTTCAAGAGCAGTACCCTTATAAAACACAGTTTTCCAGTTTGCTGTGTTTCCAGTAAACTTCCAGGTTTGTTTACAGTAAACATTTAGGGAAGCACGAAGTGTTTTCTGACCTCATTTCAGGTGAGCAGTCTTGCTGTTTGGTAGAACAACACTGGAATCCGCCTTTCTTAAGTTAGGCATTTTAAAATTCCACCCAGATTCCTATCTTCTCCTATGCTTGTTTTTCTGTCTTGTTTGGCATTGGTTAGGAGAGGCTAGATTAGAAGCTGCTAATAGAGTATCCTTTTAACCTAAGCTCTCTTTACGTCTTCAAGTGTGAGTAAGTGTGAATGTCTTTCCTGAGGCTGCCCTGACAGTGCGATGGCTGAGATCTGTAGCATGAATCTTGGAGAGATGAAAACTCGCCCTGCTGTGTAAGATTCAGGCCAGCCTCCCACACCGTAAGAAGTCCTCTTATAATCTGGCCATTGTATATCAGATACACACACTGCCATGGTGTATTGCTCCCTTTCCATTCCTGAATGTGGGACAACAGCATTCATTGTTGGTATTTCCTAGATGTATGTTAGGGAATTTCTAGGATCTCTTGTTTATAAAACATCCCATCATGTTGAACAAAACCTGTTTACTTGTGAGTTGAAATTGACAAGAAATAGTTGCATTATTTCTGACATTGTGGTCATATGAATCAAAATAGTTTTTTTTGCAAAGTGTATCAATGTTACTCTTACTCATAATGATAGCTATCATTTAACAGGTAATTATCTCACTACTTCCAATGGTATTTAATATCTAAATTGATCCAAATATAGAAATATAATTAGACCATCATTATTATGACAGATCTTTGTTAATAAATAAATGAATGAATCTGTAATTAAGGTTTCAGGAGTCTATGGATTCCATGAAATCGGGTGTGAATTACTGTCTCTGAGAGTTTTTCTATTGAGAAGGCCCAAAGTTTTCTGCAGATTCTCAAAAGGGTTTATGAGCCAAAGAAGATTAAGGACCATCTTAGGGGCTTAAAAAATATTTTGATAAAGTCAGAGGGTTTTTTTTTTCTTTCTATTTTGAAATAGCACTGTGCTCATGAAATAATTAAAATGTTATCAGGAAAGCTAGAAGGCTCATCTTGGGAAAACATACCACAAAGTCACTAACAATCACTGGGTCCTAGGGCATGTCCCTGACTAACCTCCCAGGACATTAGTTGCCTTATTTGTAAGATGAGGCATTTAGAATAAATGGATAAATTCTAAGATCACTCTCAGGTGTAAAATTGTAAGATTTGTCATGAAGATTCACATATAAACTTAAAAAAAAAGACACGTGGTTAAAAGAATCCTTGCAACAGATAAGATTTTACTAACATCATCAATGAAATACTTAAACAGGGTATTAAACTCGCAAAGTTTTTAGAACCTCATAAAATCAGTTGCCTCTCAACTTCAAGTCTCTTGAAAGTTAGGCATTTGATTGCAGATGAAATTATTTGATTAGTTTACGCATCATGCTGTTTTAATTCTTTTCCATTGTGACGCTTTGCGTGATGTTCAAAAGCTTAATGAGCAAAAGCAAACATTGTGGTCACCTACTGAGATAGAATAAGCAAACGAAGGAGTAAAAAATGGGCTAAACACAATGGCTCATACAATCTAAACATGCGGTCAGAAGAAAAGGAAAACAGCTCTCATCCCCTCTAAAATACTTGGTATAACTTAGCACCAGGACAATCAAAATGTGGTTGGAAATGAGTGGTGTATAATCACTGTGAGGAGACAAGAGAGAAGTTGGCTGAGAAAGAGTGGGCAAGTTTAAATACTGTAGGGGAGTCTTGTTTATTTGCTCTAGAAGAAGTCCAGGCCCTGTTAGCCAGCGCCCTGGGATAAGCCTCTAAATATTTACTCTCTTCTTGGCTCGACCGCTGGACAAGTGACTGAAAATTACTCACTTCATTTGACTGGAGCTGGGACCACACATCTGACATTTTCAGGCCATTCTGAGTAATTCATCACATCATAAAGAGCTATTTTTTAAATGAAGTGGATTTTTCATTTTGCCAATAAACCATTACTCCATGTGCAATGGATGGGCTCAGAATGGATTCTGCTTGACATAGAGGTGTTGACAGCTCTTCATATATATACGTCTAATACCCTATTTCCTTTCAAACGCAGCCATTACCCTATAGAGTATTGCCAGAGAAAGTTCGAGGGAAATTCGTAACCAGAAAGTAACTATGTCTTCAGCAAGAAATCAACATACAGAAAATGGAAATCTTTTTGAGCCACATAAATCAACTAGTTTCTGATCATTAGGAAAATTACTTAAAAAGGGGGGATTGTTTTCCAATTTTAAAATTTTCCTATTTATTTATTATTAGGGCAACACTACTTAAAGAACCCTTACTGTGTATCAAGGAATATACAAGAAGCCCTTTTCATGCAAGCCTAAGCAAGAGGGAGAAAGAAACTGTGGCTGAAAAGAGACCAGTTATTTTCTTAGGGTCAAACTTGTCTGCTGTAAAGCCACAGCTTAAAGCTACTTCAGACGTAGGCTGAAGCTAAAACTCTTCCCACTACCTCACTTTACCAGTCCACTAATTAATGCTGATGCTTACATTTGGACCCTGTGACAACAGAAGTAACCAAACCATGCCTTTTTTGTGCAGATGGCATTTGGTGGCAGTGATATAGCTAATGAAAATAACACTCTTTGAATCCTGGAAAGAGGCAGTAGAAATGGCAAAATGTTCCTTTTAGAAAAAGATGAGGATGAGTGGCCTAACATTATCAGTGAAGGCATTGCCCCCAAAATGCACAGTGTCATAGAAACGTGCTTATTCGTGTGCTTGCATTATAATGTGTTTCTTTAATTGCATGTGGAGAGTATAGCAGCGGTCTGTAGTAATCTATCATAAAATATCATAGTTTTGGGGCACCTGGGTGGCTCAGTCATTAACGTGTGCCTTCGGCTCAGGTCACGATCCTGGGGTCCTGGCATCAGGTCCCGCATCGGGCTCCCTGCTCAGCCTGCTCCTCCCTCTCCCACTCCCCCTGCTTGTGTTCCTGCTCTCGGTGTCTCTCTCTCTGTCAAATAAATAAATAAAATCTCAAAAAAAAAAAAATCATAGTTTCAATGTACTGGTTTTCTGGAAGACATAAAAATGAAACATTTTTCATAATCCAATGTTCTCTCCATTATTTCAATAAAAACAATAAACACTGTCATGTGTACCATTTTTTGAGAAGTAGCTTTGTATAGGAATGCCATCCTTGCCCTCAAAAGTCTTACAGACCATGAAGGAGAAGAAGGCACACATTCAACAGATTTCAACAGACATCTTTACCTATCAGTCGTCTTCTATTTTCCATACCATGCCAGGTGCCGAGGAGTTGTGACGCTCAATAAAAACACATAATGACAATATTTCGCTGTGACAGCATGCGTAATCGATGCTACTTGTTCGCTGATCGAAGATTTATTACAAGCCCACCCTCGACAGTTCACAATCTAGTGAAGGGAGACAGATCATTGCCAGGCACACAAATAAATGCAGCTGTAATGACATCTTGGAAAATGTGTCATATAGGTAAAAATGGAGGAGAAAGGAGGACGCCCACTTTATGAGCTTTGTTAAGGAAGGCCTAAGAGGGACATCTTGAGAACTGAGACAGCTCTTACCATGTGATGAGAGTCGAGGACTGGGCGTCCCATCAGGAGAGCGTTGGCAGAGGCTCCGAAGGCAGAAAGGAGCATGACGTCCTGCAGACTGCAGGGAAGCCAGTGCGGCTGAAACACCGTAAGCATGGCCAAGTGCACTTGAGAGAAAAACGAGAGGTAAACTTCTGTTTAGAGGAGGTCCACGAGAGGTGCAAAGTACGTGAGAATGCACAGGACAAAGGAAGAAGCAAGATCTAGAAGCTGGTACTTGAAATTCGAGATTGAATAAAGGACACGTTTTGACAGTATATGGAAGAGACCTCGAACAAGACTGCAGAGCAAACACGCTTTCAGCCCAAGCACATAATTACAGATGATCCAAACATCGGTGCAGGGAGATGGGTTAGTTTGCAATGGTAAGTTTGAGAGGTTTTAAATAATAAGATTTATGTTTTTAAGTATTCAAGCAATAAGGAAACCGCTTACGCTTTGTAAACAGGGAATGGGGTGAATGGAGGCAAATTCTGAAAGGATTAGTCTGGGGGGATAGGTGAGACAGGTTGTTGGTAGAGACACCCATGTGAGAGCCAAGGTAATCAAAGAGACGTGGGCCAGCAGGTCTAAACCGGGGTGGTCGCATGAAAGTGCTCATGAGAGAGGACCGCAGACACTGCTCGATTGTTCCTAGTCACTAGGTTCCCATCGATGATCTCGGTTCGCTGCCACCCAACATCTAGGAACAACTGTGGGAAGAAACCATTTTCAGGATAGATAAACTATATACGCAGTCATTTATCTGGTTGCTCTAAAATGTACCCTTCTGTGGAAGCAGACCAGCCACAAAATGTAAGTCTGAACCTTATCACCCTGACTTCCTGTCAAGCCACATGAGTTGGATTTCATCTTCATGTGATAACCTCTGAGGACACTGAGCGAGGCGCGTCATAAAACACGTCATAGAACACGTGTCCATAAAACACGCCTCCATGATTGCACTGATGTTAAGAATGTTGTTGATCCATGAGAGACTGTGGACTCAGAGAAACAAGCTGGGGGGATGGGTGAGCCTGGTGGGGGGGATTAAGGAGGGCACGGATTGCATGGAGCACGGGGTGTGGTGCATAAACAATGAATCTTGGAACATGATATCAAAAACGAATGATATACTGTATGGTGACTAACATAACACAATAAAAATTTTAAAAAAGAAGAATGTTGTTGAAGGCGTGATTCACAGTAGCACCCTGGACAAGCTTTAGGATAATATGGGCAGATATTCCTTTCCAGTCTCTTAAGAATGCTTGGGTTGGGGCGTCTGGGTGCCTCAGTCAGTTAAGCATTTGCCTTTGGCTCAGGTCATGATCCCAGAGTCCCGGGCCAGAGCCCCCCATCCAACTCCCTGCTCAGCAGGGAGCTTGCTTCCACCTCTGCCCCTCCCCCTGCTTGTGCTTTCTCTCTCACTCTCTCTGTCTCTCTCTCAAATAAAATAAAAATCTGTTAAAAAATTAATGATATCTTTTAAAAGAGAGAGAGAGAGAGAAGAATGGTTGTGCTTCTTCCAAGTATTTGATTTATTTTATTCAATGATAATTATTAAATCAGTGACTAATCAGGCTTCCCTATCAGGAGTCATAACTGGACACACTATAAGCAATTTGTGGCCCTCATATTAAGTATGTCAGTCTTCACTGAGTGCCTTTCTCTCTAAGCTTCCATGTTATGCCCTTACCTCTTTCCTTTTCCTCTTTTTACTCTACCTTTTTACTCTGTTTTTACTCTGCATAAAATCTTCCTCAAGTTTGTAAGACTTTGTAACTATCTCAGCTATTTTCTAGAATAAGTAACAATAGGATGAAGAGAATGGGATAAAATGATGAATAAATGCTAATTCTTTTTCTTCTAGCCTACCTTTCCTACTCACCTTAATGGACAGGGGTTTTAAAAGGAAACTGACAGAACCAAAATCCATCTTTTTAAAAAAAGCATAAATTGTGCTTAACCACTCATTTCATGTCTTTTTTTTTTTTTTTTAAGATTTATTTATTTTAGAGAGAGAGTGTGTGTGAATCAGGGGACGGGCAGAGGGAGAGAATCTTCAACAGGCTCCCCGCTGAACACAGAGACCTAAGCAGGGCTAGATCTCATGACCCTGAGATCATGACCTGAGCAGAAACCAAGAGTCAGACACTAAACTGACTGAGCCACCCAGGCATCCCTCATATCTTCTGCTTAACAGAAGACCAAAAATTGTAAAACCAAGACCTACAATCTCAGACAATTCTGCACTTATAGAAGGCAGAAGATCTGGAGGAGACTGGATGACCTAAGATTAAGGAAAATAAATTTTAAAAGAAATTAGAACAAAAGCAAGGATAAAATGGGAAGGGAAATGAAATATTTCTGATTTTAACCACTAGATGGAGTAAAGCCAAAAATATCTGCTTGGTACCGCAATGTTGAGAATATCCCATTACCTACGTTATAAAGTGCTCTCACTGACATGAACATCCATTTAGATAAGCAATTCTGAATGTGTTCCCTGCCATGTTCATAATTTCCTAGACGGACAGGACTTTCAGGTAAGAAGGATGTGATGCTCCCGTAGTAGGTGGTGGAAAGGACCCAGCAAGGTAAAAGGACTCAAGAGGCCAAAAGGATACAGAGCTGGTGATGGAAGCCATCGTCCTATGCAGTGGTTAACAGCTGACTCAGACCTGTATTGTGCATTCTTCTGGAATAATGAAAAATATAGAATGGTACTAGAGTGTGAGTTTCATTAGTCACCTGCCAGCCCCTCATCTCCAATGAATGGATGTGGGAAGTAGCTACAGCGCTCTCCCTCTTCACATGTAGCATCAGCCCCATTTGCTTGTGATCTGGAGTAAAAAGACCACAAACATGAACGTAGTCCTATGATTCTAGAAGCTAAAGAGAACGTGTTGGTATGTTAGAGATTACCAAAGTTTTAATCAGTCTCCAAGGCCATTTAGACAACAAATATTTATGGCCTACCCTATGCTAGGCACTGGTGAGCAGAATGAACAAGACAGACCTGGTCACTGACTTTGTGCCTTTTAATAATAATACTCATTGTGCAGTGTACTATATGCCAGGCTCTTTTGTAATCTCTACATACTCCTTGACTCATGGAAACCTCACATCAACCCTGTAAGGTGGATTTAACTATACTCATTGTATAAATGAAGAAAATAAAACACAAAAAATTAAGTAATTTGGAATTGCATTTTTGGTTCCAATATGTAAGGAGCTTGGAAGTCATCTCTGCTGTCTTCCTAACAAGGAAAAGAAATGTTGAACAAACTAAACCTCAAGAACTCTTCTTAGCTTCTTCAGATAATTGAGGCAATGAGGTAAACTGTCACCCTGAAAACTGGAGAAACAAACATATAGATACAGAGAATCACAATTTGTGAAGACCAGAAGCCCAGGAGCAAAATTCCACAGCTGAGTCCAGTATCAGCTTGAACACTTAAAACTATAATTGGTGGGTTGTTGGATGCTCAGTGTAGACTAGCTTGAGGAAGAAACCACTGGGGTGCATGACTTCCACACTTTTGTGAGTTTTATCTCCAGGATTCCTACCAAGTTTTCACAGTGAAATCTGAAAAAAAAAGAAAGAAAGAAAGAAAGAAAAAAGAAAAGAAAAAGTCCTCTCCTACTTCCAGCAGGAGAAGGGGAAAAGAAGCCATTTTAAAATATGACCCAAATTCTCTCTCCTCCTTAAAATGAGGCTGCCCCTAAGAAAAACTATTTTACCAGATCCTAACTAACAGGAGCTCTTACTAAAGCCCAAATAACCTGGAAAAATGGAAAAATCCAAATCCAGTCTCCTCTAACCAACTAAGTTGGGAAACAGCCAGCATAGACACACTCAAAGATTGAGACCTAAGTGCAGCACCATAGAGTATTTCCCCTCCCCCACACCTTCCCCATCACCTCACTGGGGCTCTGGGATAATACCAGAGGATTCCAGCTAAAATAACTGCAAGCCTCAGACCCTGTTTAAAGAGTCTATAGAAATACCCAAAGCCAACAGAGGTGACAAAAACAATGACACCAGGAGAAATTTTAGCCTCTGACACCAGAGCTACACAGATTAACTCCTAGCCAGAAACACATAAGACCTCATACTAAAAGTGTATCCATCTCTGTTCCTTTTACTAGAGAAAATACATCCAGCTTTCAACAAAAAATTACAAAGCATGCTTAAAAGCAAAAAACACAGTCAGAAGAGACAGAGCAAGCATCAAAACCAGACTCAGACATGGCACGAAGTTTGGAATGATCAGGCCAGTAATTTACAATAACTATCATTAATATGCTAAGGACACTCATAGAAAAGACAGACAACATAAAAGAAGAGATGTGTAATGTAAGTAGAATGATGGGAATTCTAAGAAAGAATCAAAGGTACATGCTAAGGGGGGAAAAATCCTGTAACAGAGATAAGGAATGTACTTCATGGGCTGATGAGACTAGGCATAGCCCAGAAAAGAACCAGTGATCTTAAAAATATATCAATATATCAACCTTCCAAAGTCGAGAGGCAAAAACAAACAAAACAAAACAAAACCCAAAACTGCAAAGATTAAAAAAAAAGGGGGGGGGACAGAATACCTCAGAAATATGGGGATAATTAAAAATGTACAATATGCACAAGATGGGAATACCAGAAAGAGAGGAAAAAGAGGAAGGAACAGAGGAATAATGTAAAATACAAAGGTAAATTTCTTGATATCAGTCTTGGCAACGATTTCTGGGTTTTTTTGATACCAAAAATAAAGGCAACAAAAACAAACAAACAAACAAAAAACCCCAGTAGGACTACATCAAACTAAAAAAGCTTCTGTATAACAAAGGAACTATCAATACAATAAAAAGGCAACTTACTGAATGGGAGAAAATATTCACAAATCATAAAGCCTATAAGGGGTAAATAGCATATCATATATATGAACTCAAACAACTCAATAGAAACAAATAAACAATCTAATTTTAAAAATTTAGCATCTGAATATATATTTTTCAAAAAAAAAAGGCATACAAATAGCCCACAGGTACATGAAGAGATGTTCAGCATCAGTAATCATTAGGAAAATGCAAATCAAAACTACAATGAGATATCACCTCACACTGGTGAAAATGGTTGTTTTTATATCCTGACATGTTAGTGAATTGCTGTATGAGTTCTAGTAGTTTGGGGGTGGAGTCTTTTGGGTTTTCCATATAAAGTATCATGTCATCTGCAAAGAGACAGTTTGACTTCTTCTTTGCCAATTTGAATACCTTTTATTTCTTTTTGTTTTCTGATTGCTGTTGCTAGGACTTCTAGTACTATGTTGAACAACAGTGGCAAGAGTGGACATCCTTGTTGTGTTCCTGATCTCAAAGGGAAGGCTGTCAGCATTTCCCCATTAAAGATGATATTCACTTACACACTAACAATGAAAATATACAAAGGAAAATTAGAGAATCGATTCCATTTACTATAGCACCAAGAACCATAAGATACCTGGTAATAAACCTAACCAAAGAGGTAAAGGATCTATACTCAAGGAACTACAGAACATTCATGAATGAAATTGAAGAGGACACAAAAAGATGGAAGACCATTCCATGCTCATGGATAGGAAGAATAAACATTGTTAAAATGTCTATACTGCCTAGAGCCATCTATACTTTCAATACCATCCTGATCAAAATTCCACTGGCATTATTCAAAGTGCTGGAACAAACAATCCTAAAATTTGTATGAAACCAGAAGAGACCCTGAATTCCTAAGGAAATGTTGAAAAAGAAAAACAAAACTGGGGGCATCATGTTGCCTGATTTCAAATTTTACTACAAACCTGTGATCACCAAGACAGCATGGTACTGGCACAAAAAAATAGACACACAGACCAGTGGAACAGAGTAGAGAGCCCAGATATGGAACCTCAACTCCATGGTCAAATAATCTTTGACAAAGCAGGAAAAAATATGCAGTGGGAAAAGACAGTCTCTTCAATAAATGGTGCTGGGAAAATTGAACAGCTGTGTGTTGAAGAATGAAACTCAACCATTCTCTTACACCATCCACAAAGAAAGATAAGCTCGAAATGGATGAAAGACCTCAATGTGAGACAGGAATCATCAAAATCCTAGAGGAGAACATAGGCAGTAACCTCTTCGACATCAGCCACAGCAACTTCTTTCAAGATATGTCTCCAAAGGCAAAGGAGACAAAAGTGAAAAAGAACTTTTGGGACTTCATCAAGATCAAAACCTTCTGCACAGCAAAGGAAACAGTCAACAAAACAAAAAGGCAACCCACTGAATTGGAGGAGCCATTTGCAAATGACACTGCAGAAAAGGCTGATCTCCAAGATCTATAAAGAACTCCTCAAATTTAACACACACAAAACAGATAATCACGTCAAAAAATGGGCAGAAGACATGAAAAGACATTTCCCCCAAAAAGACATACAAATGGCTAACAGACACATGAAAAAATGTTCATCATCATTAGCCATCAGGAAGATTCAAATAAAAACCACATTGAGATACCACCTGACACCAGTTAGAAGGGCCGAAATCAACAAGACAGTAAACAACGTGTGTTGGAGGGGATGTGGAGAAAGGGGAACCCTCTTACACTGTTGGTAGGAATGCAAGTTGGTGCAGCCATTCTGGAAAACAGCATGGAGGTTCCTTAAGAAATTAGAAACAGAGCTACCCTATGACCCTGCAATTGCACTACTGGGTATTTACCCCAAAGACACAGATGTCGTGAAAAGAAGGGCCATTGGTACCCCAATGTTCATAGCAGCAATGACCACAGTCGCCAAACTGTGGAAAGAACCAAGATGCCCTTCAACGGATGAATGGATAAAGAAGATGTGGTCCATATACACTATGGAGTATTGTGCCTCCATCAGAAAGGATGAATACCCAACTTTTGTATCAACATGGATGGGACTGGTGGAGATTATGCTGAGTGAATTAAGTCAAGCAGAGAGTGTCAATTATCTTATGGTTTCACTTACTTGTGGAGCATAAGGAATAACACGGAAGACATTGGGAGACGGAGAGGAGAAGTGAGTGGGGGGATATCGGAGCGGGAGACAAACCATGAGAGACTATGGACTCTGAGAAACAAACTGAAGATTTTGGAGGGGAGAGGGTGGGGGGGTGGGTGAGCCTGGTGGTGGGTATTCAGGAGGGCACATATTGCATGGAGCACTGGGTGTGGTGCATAAACAATGAATTTTGGAACACTGAAAAAATAAAATAAAATAAAATTTAAGGGGCACCTGGGTGGCTCAGTGGTTAAGCATCTGTCTTCGGCTCAGGTCGTGATCCTAGGTCCTGGTATCGAGCCCTGCATCAGGCTCCCTGCTCTGCGAGAAGCCTGCTTCTCCCTCTCCCACTCCCTGTGCTTGTGTTCCTTCTCTCGTGCTCTCTCTATCAAATAAATAAAATCTTTAAAAAAAAAATCTGTTGAGGGGCACCTGGGTGGCTCAGTGGGTTAAAGCCTCTGCCTTCGGCTCAGGTCATGATCATGGGGTCCTGGGATCGAGCCCCACATCGAGCCCCGCATTGGGCTCTCTGCTCAGCAGGGAGCCTCCTTCCTCCTTTCTTTCTCTGCCTGCCTCTCTGCCTACTTGTGATCTCTGTCAAATTTAAAAAAAAAAATCTTAAAAAAAAGACTTTATTAAAAAAATGTTGAATTAAACTTAAAAAAAGGTTCTTTTTAAAAGGTAAAAAATAACAAGTGTTTTGTGTAGAATATGGAGAAAAGATAACCATAGTGCACTGTTAATGAGATTATAAACTGGTGCGGCCACTATGAAGAATAGTTCAGAGGTTCTCCCCAAACTTTGAAGTACAACTACCATATGCTTCAGCAACTCCATTTCTACATATTTAAATAGCCTGTTGTAAAGCAATTGTCTAAATAAGTAAAACATATAAACAACTTAAGTATCCATCAACAGGTGAAATGGATAAAGAAAATACAAAGAAATATTATTCAGCCACAAAAAAGAAGGAACTCTGCCATTTGTGATAACATAAATTGACCTTGAGGGCATTATGCTAATTGAAATAAGTCAGACAAAAAAGCCAACTACTGTATGATCTCACTTATGCGTGGATTTTTTAAAAATCAAATTCACAGATACAGAAAATAGATTGGTGGTTGCCAGAGATTGGGGGTTGGGGGGTGAGCAAAATGGGTGAGGTAGCAAAAGATACAAACTTCCAAGTACAAGAGAAATAAGTCCTGGGAATGTAATATTTTAAAAATCAAGGGTTCCAGGATGCCTGGGTGGCTCAGTGGGTTAAAGCCTCTGCCTTTGGCTCAGGTGATGGTCCCAGGGTCCTGGGATTGAGCCCCACATAGGGCTCTCTGCTCAGCAGGGAGCCTGCTTTCTCCCTCTCTCTCTCTGCCTGCCTGCCTGTCTGCCTACTTGTGATCTCTGTCAAATAAATAAAATCTTTAAAAAAAAAAAATCAAGGGTTCCTGGGTGGCTTAGAGTGTTAAGCATCAGACTCTTGATTTCAGCTCAGATCATGATCTCAGGGATGTAAGGAGGTGGAGCCCCATGTCAGGCTCTGGCTCAGTGGGGAATCTGTTTGAGATTCTTTCCTACTCCCTATCCCTCCTCCCCTACTTCTCGTTCACATGTTCTCTCTCTAAAATAAATAAATCTTTAAGAAAATTAAATAAAAAATGCAACAGAATACACAAGAACTATGATATAATTACAACAGACACAACACACATATAATGGGAATGCCGGAGGAGACAAAAAAGAGAAAGAAATGGAGGGAAGTTTGATGTAATAATCATGGAGAATTTCCCAGTATTAATGACATCAAACCACAGATCCAACTATCTCAGAGAATACCAAACAAAGGAAATACCTAAGCATCTACACATAGGATATTATATCCAAACTGCAGAAAATTAAAAAAAAAAAAAAAAAAGTCTTGAAAGAAAAATCTAGAATTCTATATCCAGGAAAACTATCCTTCAAAAATGATACAGAAGAAAAAAAAAAGAAGAAAACTTAGACAAATAAAGATTGAGGAAATGTGTTGTCAGTAGACTTGTTCTGCAATAAACATTAAAAGAAGCATCAGAGAGAAAGAAAGTGATATAGGTCAGAAATAAGGATCTACGTAATTAAAGAGAGAACATTAAAGAAAGACTAAATAAAGGTAAAGTCCAGTCTCTTATTTTTCTTATTAATTGGTCTCATGGGGATGGAGGAGCAGGGGGGATGAATGGGAGGGACACAGGGATTTTTAGGACAGTGACACTATTCTGTATGGTACTGTAGTGGTTACATGACATGAGGACAAAACACAAAGAATGAGCCCTAAATTAAACTATGGACTTCAGTTAATAATAATGCACCAATATTGGATCATTAATTGTGAAGAGAAAAAAAAATGTAGCACGCCAATGCAGGGCGTTAAGAATAGGAGAACCAATAAAAGGGAGAAGGAATATACAGCAACTCTGTGTTTTCAGTTCAGTTTTTCTGTAGACTAATTTTTTAAGGTTAAGTAACCTGCCAAAATAGCAGAGCTGGAATGTAAACCCAGAAGATCTGACTCCCATGCTCATACTCTTAACTGCTATGGCATACTGTCTGTCTGTCTAAAGAGGGAGAAAGACATTGCAAGATAATGACAAGTGTGAGGAATGCCATGAAAAATTGGGTGTTAATAAGCGTATATAAGTGGGAAATTGTTTTTTTTTTTAAGATTATTTATTTATTTATTTATTTGACAGAGAGAGAGAGAGAGAGAGACAGTGAGAGAGGGAACACAAGCAGGGGGAAAGGGAGAGGGAGAAGCAGGCATTCCGCTGAGCAGGGAGCCTGAGGCGGGGCTCGATCCCAGGACACTGGAATCATGACCTGGGCCAAAGAGAGAAACTTAAGAAGTGAGCCACCCAGGTGCCCCTTTGTTGTTATTTCTAGTCCTTGTACTGCCCCTGCTTATAATAGTCAACTCAGTTTCTTTTTTTTCCCCCTTAAGATATACATATTTTTTAATTTTTTAATTTTTTTATTAAGTTATAATGTATTATTAGCCTCACGGGTACAGTCAACTCAATTTCTTAAATCTAATCCTTAAATGTGCAGCCATTCAAAATATTCTTGGATTATATGCCCTGTGTGTATAAATTGAGGGAAAATGCATAAATATCAAGTGTGAACTTTCAGAATCAATAAAAACCTTATTGTTGGACTAATGAATTTGATCAGGGCTGTTGAATCAATAATATCAAGAAAAATTTGTCTCTCTCCCAGGATAATATCTCTCTCTCATTAATAACAAAATAAATAGTATCCAGAAATTAGATGTTTTACCCAGACCCTGTCTGATTTGCTCTTTGAATGATTTCTATGTTCAGAAATGACCTATAAGTAGGCAAAAGAGAAAATACCTACTTAGGAGGATTTTAGGAATGTGGAAGATATTGCTGCCTGTTGTAGCCATCCTCCAGGATGACCAATGATCCCTGCCTTCTGATACCCAGACCCTCGTATAGCTTTCTTCCACATTAAACTAGGGTTGATCTGTGAGTCCAGTAGAATTGCTTCCAGCTGAAGTAATGCTATGGCACTTCTGAAATCAAGTTATGGAAGACAACATGACTTCACTTAGATTGCTCTTTCTCTCTCATATCACTCACTATGGGGAAAATCAGGTGGCATGTCATAAGTAATCCTATGGAGATGCCCATGTGGAGGTTAACTAAGGTGTCCTGCCAACAACCATGTGAGCTGGGCTTGGAAGTAGATGCCCCAGCCCTACCCAAACCCCTAGTTACTGCAGCCCCAGCAACTTCATGAGAGATGCTGAGCTAGACCCATCCAGCTAAGTCACTCCTAGATTCCTGACTCCCAGAAACTATTAGAAATAATAAATATCTGTTATTTTAAGCCTCTGAATGTTGGGTAATGAAGCAACAGAAAATTAATACACACCTATGAATTAATTCATTTACTCAGTAAGTATTAGTAGACATCTACAGTCTTTCAATTATTATGAAATACTTCAGAGACATAGTAAAACAAAGAATCTGCCCTCTAGGAGCTAACAGAACCTTTTGAAGTGTGGATACACAAATAGTTTTAGTTCAAGTTGATGAGTGCAATGAAAAAGTTACATAAAAACACACACAAAAAGAGGGACTCAATCTATCCAGAAGAGTTTGGCAAAGCTTCACAGAATTTTTATACTTGAATTATGTCTTAAAGAACACATAGAAGTTAGCTAGTAGGGAAAGAAAATACATTTTAAAGGAGCAGACGTGAGCCAAAAGCAGAATTCATGAGACAGAATGGTGTACTCAGGAATTTGGAATCTGTTTATGCTGCTGGAATGAAATATTGGAAGCAGAAATTGCAAGACATGTATCCATGTATCTAGTGAGGGAGACTGACCCAAGATTATAGAAGGTACTGCGACCCAGCAATTGCACTATTGGGTATTTACCCTAAAGATACAAATGTAGTGATGCGAAGGGGCACGTGCACCCAAATGTTTATAGCAACAAAGTCCACACTAGCCAAACTACGGAAAGAGCCTAGGTGTCCATCAACAGATGAATGGATAAAGAAGATATGGTGTAGATACACAATGGAATACTATGCAGACATCAAAAGAAATGAAATCTTGCCATTTGCGACAACGTGGATAGAATCAGAGGGTATTATGCTCAGTGAAATAAGTCAATCAGAGGAAAGACAATTATCATATCATCTCCCTGATTTGAGGAAGTTGCGAGGCAACGTGGGGGGTTTGGTGGGGAGGAAAGTAATAAATGAAACAAGACGGGATCAGGAGGGAGACAAACCATAAGAGACTCTTTTTTTTTTCTTTTTTTTTTTTTAAAGATTTTTATTCATTTATTTGAGAGAGAGAGACAGTGAGAGAGAGCATGAGAGGTGAGAAGGTCAGAGGGAGAAGCAGACTCCCCACGGAGCTGGGAGCCCTATGCGGGACTCGATCCCGGGACTCCGGGATCCTGACCGGAGCATAAGACAGTTGCTTAACCAACTGAGCCACCCAGGTGCCCCCATAAGAGACTCTTAAACTCACAAAACAAACTGAGGGATGCCGGGGAAGGTATGTGCTATGGTGAGTGTTGTCAAGTGTAAACCTGGCGATTCACAGACCTGTACCCCTGGGGCTAATAATACATTATATGTTAATAAAAAATAAAACATTATTTTAAAAAAGATTACAGAGGGTACTGACACTGCTTCCCCTTTAACATAATCAGTATTAATACTTTTGTCTAAAATTAAAACCCTGACATTCCTGATAGGGAAACATGACATACCAGTTCACACCTTGAGACAGTGATGTGTAAAACACTGAAAATCAGGAAATATGCACACATTTTAATTACAACTCTCCATTAATAGGAAGAAACTGGATGTTATGTAAATTTTGGTGGTCTTTTAGGTACTAGGTGGCAGGGCAAGTGTTGGTGACTCAGTGGGAACTGGAGAATAAGGAGAAATGATACCACATTCAGCAAGCCAGATCTCTGGTTTTAAATAAAGCCTGCCTGAATCAAGTTTGTTTGTTTTTTTTTTTTACGATATTATCAAGAGTAATTGGATTACTTCAAATGTTGTTTCTAGAGTTTAATTTTAAAATGAAATTATATTGGCCATTCGTAGCACAAATGGGACTGCCATTTGCTTCCCCCTCCAGTATTTGCTTGCCATCTGAGTATTTGCTCTCCCTGACAATGAAAGAGAAAGCAAATGGTTTGGGATCTGGGGAGGAACATGCAATGGGACTTATTAAAGATGGAAGCATAACCCAGTTCTTCCTCTTCTCATTTGGGAAATCTGTTGCTGGAGGAGAAAGAAAATGTGAGAAAGAGGAATAAGTCAGCATTTTTTAAGCCTCCATCAGAGGTCAGGCTCTGCTTGGTGTTTTCTGTATATTTCACTTAATCCTCACACACTTGTGAGATGTGCTTTATTAATTCTCTTACAGAAATATGGAAATAGGGTTTCAGAGAAGTTTGCCCCAAACTGCAAAGAACATTGCTTTCAAAATCTTGTTTTTTCTTTAATGTGGGTCAACTGTTGACCCATAGACAATTCTAACTACCAGGACAAAGTTATCCCTTCACTCAATAAAACACATTCTTTGATCATAACTGGATGTAACTTTACTCCAACAACCCACATGGAAAGAGCCAAGAACACCTGGCAAGGTAAATAAGAGGAAGGCTTTCTCTGACCCAGTCTCAATATGTGAATGACTCCTCTGTCCAGAATTGAAGCCATGATGTTCAACTTTTTAAAAAGATTCCAAATGAAAATTTCCTCATTGCCCTTTTGGAATTATAAGTCTAATATGTGCTTATGTAGAGGAAGAGAAAGAGAAAGAGGAAGAAAGAGGAAGAAATGGATAAGGGGAAAATATAGTACTTTAGAAGTACTATGCTGCCTGGAAATAACGACTGTTGAAAATTTGTACAGATTTGTACAAACTTTTTTCTAGACAAGAGTATGTATATATGTGCATGTGCGTCCACATATATGTACACACATATACAAAAATGTGAGATTTTTCTATAATGATGTCTCCAGAATCTGCTTTTCTCTTTCATGGAACAATATATTGTATAAATATGCATGATAATATGCACATATCTTCCCTGTATTCTATTATTCAGAAATGGCTACAAATTTAAATAGCATTTCAAGAGCAAAAGGAAACTAATAAAAAGTGCAGGATGCAAATGTGCAACTACTTTCTAGCTGGTTGGCTCAAAAACAAGATACTTTCACATGAAATTTTACTGCGGGAGAAAAAGTTAAAAACCTTAGCCAGACTACAAATTCCTGAAGTCAAGAAGTACCTGAGGTGCTCCTCAGACCTGGCTTTTGGTGCTGCCCTTTCTTTGCCCTGATAGCCTGTGTACCTCATGTCACCCTCCTTCCCGCTGTCACTTGTGGGGATGTAAACCTCCCAGACATGCCTACTAACGAGGTCTTTCCCATTCCCACCGTGCCAGCTTCTCTGTCCTAGCGCTCGTCCCCATGGTACTGTGTCCCCCTACACACCAGGGGCATCCTACAGAGAGGTACTTACATAAGAAGCAGCAACCTGATTCTGGTAAAAACCTAGCTGGGGCTTATATCCGAAACAGTTGTTTATTTATCTGTTCTCATTGAGGAATACAGTCACTAGTTTACAAAAGGATCTCTTGTCTTTTTAGCCGACTCTGAGCCACCAGAGAAGAATTTTTCACAGAGTACAGAGATGATTTTTATCATGCGAATTCTAAATAAATCTTCCAAGTAAATTCTAAATTCTAAATAAATCTTGAAAATTTGCTGAAAATTTCATCCAGCCATTTTCAAACTAAGTGATGAGAAAACGGGGCGGGGGGGTGGGGGGAGAAAAATAAAAATATTTAGTTAAAATGGTGTTGTTTACATAGATCAGAAGTCTACCAACTAGGGACCATTGTTCAAATCCGGCCCGCTGCCTGTGTTTATAAATAAAGTTTTATTGGAACACAGCCACATACATTCACTGATATATCACCTATGGCTGCCTTTACTCTAGGATAGTACAGTTGAGTAGTTGTAGCCTAAAAGACCAAAACGTATTTACTATCCGGCCTCTAGTACACAAAATATTTGCCAATCCCTGATATATACCAATATTCCATAATAACTTCTGATTATTTTATGTGTTGTCTCTCTTAGAATTCTAATATTTTTGGTAGATACACAGTGCCTTCGCGTAATGAAATACTCCCAGTGGAAACAATTCTTAGAAGGACAGCTGCTTAGTGAGACAGGTTTTTCTCTCTGGGCACTGTGAGATGCTTCCTTCCTCGCCCTCTAATGACATCACTCTGAGGGTGTCTCAAATGCCGTCTTACACCACTCATTCTTGGCACCCCAGCTACGCTTGGAAAGAGCCATACCATCCTACCAGCAAGTCTGCTCTCTGCTTACCAGAAAGGAAGAAAAAAGTTAACGACAAAGTGGGTGGAGGGCGGACGACTTACTGGTATCTCCTCCACCCTTCCCGCCTCCTGTCCCTACGCTGGTCACCCGGGAGGAGCCTGAGGTGTGGGAGGGGCTGGGGGCCGAAGCCTGAGTGCCTGCAGATGTGGGCGTGTGCGAATGAGGCCAAGGCTGTCGTGGAAAGGCTGCGCGCTCAAAGGAAAGCCAATGGGTCTCCAGGGACCGAGAGCATCTGTAGGAAATTACAAATGAGAGCATGTGTATTTAAGAGGGAGAAACTCAGTGTGGAAGAGGCTTCAACAGAATGAGTGATAGAGATGTGCCGGTGCCCAGGACAGTGAGCGTGTGAGAGAGGGAATAAGGCGAGGGCGAGTATGTGTCACAGAAGTGCCATATGGGTGACTAAGTGTCTGTGCGAGAAAACAGAGAAGGAAAATAAATGAAAGAAATGAGAAGAGAGAAAAATACGTGGATGAAACCGAGATTCTTTCCAGTAAGAGGGAATGTGTGTACATACGATGCCACTTTAGTACAGCTCCAGTGGACATCAATTCAATGCCACTAACAAAAAATTCATCCTTAATCCATCATAACGCCTCTGGGCTGAAAAGGGTACTGGAACTGGATGATGAGAGGGTTAACTAAATCCCTGCATTTTAATAAGTTGACGTAATTTAAATAATGTAGACGGGAAAGGCATATTAAGGATAGAAGTAAGAACCACCTCACGAAGTATGTGGTTTTTCAATATTTTGTTGAGATTTCTGTTCCATCAATTATTGTACTGTAGCATAATTAACAGTTTGCCAGACCATAAGCTGGGTCTCCTATACAATGTCCTATACATAGTTATAATTATTAGGCATATGCTGGATTAATTAATAAATAAGTGAAGTAGGTTAGTTCTGGATTGAAAATTGCAACTCTGGCCTCCAGCCTGCAGATGATAAAAAGATGTTCCTGGTGCCTGTAGGCTCTAGTACCTCCTCCAGTGCTAAGCATACAATAGAAAGAATCATGGTTCTTATCACCACAAATGGGAAATAATGACATATGCACAGGGTCTTCACTGCAATGGTTTTTAACATCACTCTCAGGACAGCGAAGTATTAGAACCGGGTTATGGCTGCCCAGATCCCTGGCCATAGGAATAAAACATTCTCACTTTGGACCTGGCTATCAACCCACGTACAGGAAGAATAGGTCTGGAGTTGGGTATTGCTCAGATAAGGCGTAAGAAAGCAGCAACAGAAGTCCAAGCATTTACATCTGTTGTACCTACGTGAACACTTCCATTAAGCTGAACTATTCTCCGAAGCAGAATGGACATATCCTGCCCAGAAGAAAGTTATAAGATAAAGACCAGCCCAGCTATTAGATTTGGGTGCAGATAGTGAACCTGAGAACTGTCTAGTTATAGAGCTTCAAAACTCCTTAGAGAGGAATGAACATACACTCTAGTTTCCCCAGGAGAGCTCCAGTTCTTTCCTAGGGCTGGTATAATTCACTGTAGAAAGTAAATTGTATGATCGACCTGCTCAGAAATTACCTGGTGTTCACTTTACAGATGAGACACTTGCCTGGGGCAATGAAGTAACCAGCCCAAAGTCACAAAGCTAATATATTTAATGGCACTTTAATGGAAACATCCTGAATGAGAAGAATGTTTTTCATTCCAGACTGTAGCCAAAAGGTTCCTTTCTGCAGAAAACTCAGGAGAAATCTTTCATTTCTCTATTAGGCAATTCTACAATTACTGAAGCAAAAACTGAAGGAAAACACTTCAAAGAGACTATTTTGTTTCCCAAGGCTTGAGCTCTAGAAGCGTTTCTTCATTCCTAAAGGAAATGCATAGATCCGGGAGGAAACATTCTGATCTGACCATGACATTGGCCTCATCTCAAGTAAAACCCGTAATCATGGCCATCCAGAGGGTGATGAACTCCAGCTCGGTGGGCCAAGCGGGACTGAGACTGTTCCTGGCATGGGAACCAGGATGGGTAGTCTGGCCACCAGGAATAACATTTACTGCCTTCGTATTAGTGCACTGGATATTTATAGACATATTTTTTAAGGATTTGTTATAAAACATTCCTTGCTACATAATACTTTGGACCCTAAAACAACTCAGTACAGAGATCACATTTAGAGGTCAGGGAAAGTCTCCAGTAATCTTAAGCAATCCGTTGAATCTTCACTGACAAAAAATAAAAAAATAATAAAATAAAAAACAATTGGATCATCTCATGAACACAGAAAGCATAGTGAAGATACATGTGGTCCTTACATCAGAGGACTAGTTCCTCATGCGGCTGGCAGGTTTTCCCGGTTCCAGCTTCTCACAAGAACCTGGGTTAATCTTGCCAGTGGATGGTCCAGTTGACTCCATTAATTCCCTAGTTTCAAACACAGAGAACTCATGGGCCTAAGGGAAATTTTAAAATATTAGCAGAATTTAATAAATAGGTGTCTTGCAAAGGCCCAAACACGGGGCCCTTATTTCAGTTGCCTTCCGTCCCCTAATCTTGCCTGTGATGTTGTCCAGTAGTGTTCACATCTCCAGAAACAGAAGACCAGGTGATTCTCCACAATGAGGAGAATTTCCTTTCACTTACAGTCTTTTGCCTGGGCATACATAGCAGTCCCAAGATGCTTCCTACCAACCTGAGAACTTCTGTCTTCTGAATCTCCCTAATGGCTCAGCTCTAGAAGAATCTGCAACACAGACTGTTGCTTTTCAGAGTAGAAGAAGCTCACTCCCAAACCTGATGGGCTCCAAACTCTTAATAACAGGATCTGTGTGTCCTTTTTTTTTAATTGTGAAGTATGTTATTATTTATTTATTTATTTATTTATTTTTATTTTATTTTATTTTATTTTATTTTATTTCTTTTCAGCATAACAGAATTCATTGTTTTTGCACCACGCCCAGTGCTCCATGCAATCCGTGCCCTCTCTAATACCCACCACCTGGCTCCCCCAACCTCCCATCCCCCACCCCTTCAAAACCCTCAGGTTGTTTTTCAGAGTCCATAGTCTCTCATGGTTCACCTCCCCTTCCAATTTCCCTCAACTCCCTTCTCCTCTCCATCTCCCTATGTCCTCCATGTTATTTGTTATGCTCCACAAATAAGCGAAACCATATGATAATTGACTCTCTCTGCTTGACTTACTTCACTCAGCATAATCTCTTCCAGTCCCGTCCATGTTGCTACAAAAGTTGGGTATTCATCCTTTCTGATGGAGGCATAATACTCCATAGTGTATATGGACCACATCTTCCTTATCCATTCGTCCGTTGAAGAGCATCTTGGTTCTTTCCACAGTTTGGCGACCGTGGCCATCGCTGCTATAAACATTGGGGTACGGATGGCCCTTCTTTTCACCACATCTGTATCTTTGGGGTAAATACCCAGTAGTGCAATTGCAGGGTCATAGGGAAGCTCTATTTTTAATTTCTTGAGGAATCTCCACACTGTTCTCCAAAGTGGTTGCACCAACTTGCATTCCCACCAACAGTGTAAGAGTGTTCCCCTTTCTCCACATCCTCTCCAACACCAATCTGTGTGCACAACTTCCAAAATCAAGATGTTAGCAGAGTTATGCTTCCCCAGAAGCCTCTCAGGAAGGACCTTCCTCATCTCTTCTAGAGACTAGTGGTCCCAGGCACTCCTGGGCTTGAGGCACAAGAACTCCTCTCCTATCTTCACGTAGCTATATTCCCTCTGTGTCTATGTCTGTCTCCAAATTTCCCATTTCTTATAAGGATATCACTCATATTGGATTAAGGGTCCACGCTCATCATTTCATGTTAACTTGATGTTGTCTGCAAAGGCCTCATTTCCAAATAAGGTTGCATTCATAGGTACCCAGGGTTAGGACTTCAAAATATCTTTTTAGGGGGACACAATGCAATTCACAATAAGGATCATCATTGGTTAAAGATTTCTTCATCATGCCTCATCATTCTGTATTCTTTCTTGATTCTGCTCTTTCTATATCCTTTCCCTTGGAATTTTGGTCCCCTCCCATAACTTCAAACTGAATCTTTATTCAGATGATCCCAGTGTGAATCCTCAGCTCAACTTCCCTCCTGAGCACTTTATAACTACTAAAAGAAATATCACCTATGATTCAATGAATCAGAAACACTAAATCAAAAACTAATGATGTAGGGTGACTAACATGACATAATAAAAAAAAAATAATAATAAATCTGAAAAAAAGAAATACCACTTCGATGACTCACTATTACTTCAAACCCATTATTTTCAGAATATTATTATTATGGAATATTATTTTCTCATCTAATCTAATTTTCATTCTGACTTTCCAATTTCAATTAGAACTGAGATAATTGACCCCCTTACTCTGGTCAATAAATAGCCATTTTTGACATCAGTGTTCCTCATATTTTCAACTGAGGTCTTCTTATCTCTTCCATGATGATCTACCTTTTAATTATGCAATTTGTCCCTTCCTTTCTCTTCATTCCCATGATCCTGTCCTTGTTTTGGCTTCATCACTTTTTGTATGATAATCATGTAGTCCTCTCTTCTTCATTCCGGTCTATCCTGGAGATCACACCATCTATGCCCTAACTGGCTTATTTAGTAGATAAAACACCTTTGATGATTCTACATTGTCTATATGATGAAAACCAAAGAAATGAATCCACGAATGAGTGAATTAATTCAAAAAGAATAAAACTCAGCCTGGTAAAAATAAATCGTGGCTGTTACTGCACTTGTTTGTCCAGAAAGTTTGCTCATTTCTAATAGGATGACAGGTGAGCTGGGACACAGGCTTGTCCAGTCATAATGCCCATTCCTACTGTTATGTGACTGGACAAGGGTCATCACGTGACCGAAGCCAAGTGGATTAGAGCCCAGTCACTTGGTTTCCTGATTTAGAGCTGGGGAAGAGGCAGCTTTGCCTCTAATAGCAATAATAGAAGAATGGGTAGTTGGGGTGACAGAGGGCCATTGTTTTTAACTCTATTCTGCAAAGACTTGCATAGCAGAAGAGAAAACAACCAAACAAAGGGAAGAAAATGAAACAAATGGGTGGGGGGTCGGAGTTCTAGAGCCCCGGCATGCCAGTTGTCACCCTTCTCATCCCTGTAGTCTTCTCTTGGTTTTGTGAAGTGCCATGGGTTTTTCCAACACCTTATTTTCCTGAAGCCTAGAGGGTTTTTGTTGTTGTCATTTGTTTGTTTTCATTTATTTTCCCGAAGAGCTCTAAGTTATTAATGTATTTTGTATTTAGTTGCTTACAAACGAATGAATCCTGACACAACTGCCATTCTTGACCTTTCTAGTGACCCATGTCCACTCTGCAAATATTCCTCCTATTCCTTCCCATCATAAAGGCTCTCCTCTGGATGAACAGGCCTGCACACTCCCTGAGCCATCTCTGAGCCTGCCAGCTCTCTTTGTTCCTTGTTGATCTACCTTCTGGGAACGTTCTTCCCCCATACTTCTTCTATTCCATGGACCAAAATCCTCCTCATACTTCACGACCGAGTTCAAATTTCACCTCCTCCTAAGCCTGTCCTGCTCATGAGAGCCAGAGTAATCATTCTGTTGAACTCCTTAATGTGTTTCATCTCTGCTTTTGCTTGCATTTTGGATAATTGTACACAACCGGACTCTAGTTCATGCAGGGCTTTGTTTTGTGTTGTTTGCATTTCCCAGAATTCTTATCAGAGCCCTATTCACAGAGTGCCCAGTAAGTATGTATTGAGCAAATACCCCTATAGCCATTCAGGATTCCTTTTTCAGGAAGCAAATGGATCTTTCCAACATGAACCTATCTTACGAAAGAGAACAACCTTCCAGAAATGAGAAAGGAAATCAATGAAATTTTTTGACTATTCCATCATAAACACTACCTCTCTACCTCTCACACACTCATGTGTGCATACACACATGTACGTAAGCACACAAACACACTTCCTTTCTGAAAATAGTGATGTAACTTGCTCCCCTCATAAGGGGTACTTGTGGATTTGGGAAAACAGCTTTATCTCCATGGAAAAATGTGGGAAAGTTTTTAGATAGAAAATTGTACTTAAATATAGACATGTATGTGATAGTACTCATATAGTTTAAGGCATCTTACCAAACACCTAGAAATGACAACCTTGTAAGTGTGCGACTGAGTTAGAGAAACTTTAACTTTGGAGGTGGGCATGCATATTTGCAGGCTTTTCTTACTCCAGACACATCCACTTGGAAGTTTTTTAAATGTGCTTCCAAAAGTAATTTCTGGAATCCTTTGGGAATCATTTTGGCTTTCCTGTTGTTCAAGTGCATTCACATGCCTCTAACACTTCAGGCAAAATATGAACTCTAACACCATGCTGGCATGGCCACATGGCAACGAATTTGGGAGCAGTTTTCTTGCTTTCATGGTGGGGATAAATTTAGGGAACCAGATTGTAGACAGAGAGAAGGAAAGTCATTGGATAGGGGACTCGCCATGGCTGGTCCATTAAAAAAGTACATGGGTATAACACTGAAATTTAGCTGGTTCTCTGTCACTTAATGTGATCTATCTGGAAGGCATGCCATCCAAGTCTCTCTTTCCAAGTTCATGGGATGCTGACAATGTGTTGTCCCAGACCTGGTAAGGAAAAACCTCTGGCTTTACCCCAAACCCACTGCATACTTTCCATTTTTTAAAAAAGCAGCCAAACACATTTTCCAGCAGGGACACTTCAAAGCCATTGCTGATTCATCAACCCATTCAGTCAGCAAGCATTTATTGAGCACCTATTATGTGCCAAACATCATGGTAGATGCTCAGGGAAATTAATAGAAATGGGATATGGGCCCTGCTCTCCAAACCTGCTCATAACCTGACAGGAGACTACCATAAACGGACAGTTACTCATAATACAAAAATAATAATATCAGTAAGGTCAGTAGGTAGCAATTACTAAAAATGTATAACACATGCCAAGCATAATGCTGTCCTCATTTATACATTATTTAATTCTTAGCACATGCTATGAGTTTGATTATTATTATTCCAACTTTATGGATGTGGAAATTGAGGCTTGAAGAAGTTAAGTAACTTAGTGCAAATCATAGAGAATTTATTCTAGATCTAGGATTTGAACCCAAGTTGATCTGCATCTAGGGCTTATGACCTTAACTACTAGGTCAAAGGAACAGGGGCTCTTGACCTTCCAGATCATGGAAATCATTATTTTCTTCTGATGCTTGTAGCGCCAGAAGAAGCTGGGGTGAGGAAAATGGTGTGGATCTCCTTCTGAGGAGTTGCCTGGGGTGGGCCTTGAGATAAACTCCTGGTGTAGCTCAGGACATACCATCTCTCAGCAATGTAAGTCCTTAGGCCAGAATGGGCAGGTATCCACACTGTCAGTCTTCATTTTCCGTGAAAACACGGATCATGTTCTCAAAACCCCACGGGCCAGAGTATAAGCCGCAGCTCACTGCCTTCTAATCCTCCCCGTTGGCCATGCTAAGATGTGGAGTATAAAATGGAGCAGGCTGCTTTTGAACTTAATACTTAGATAGGGGTCTGTCGAACACACACCAGCTCTTGGATTATCTCTACAACCAAAGTGACAGATAGTTTTGGAAATACTGTCTTGATATCTTGTACATAAACCCTTCATCCTCTCTATCTATTCTACTCTATTCTACCCAAACTGGCTCCTTCTTTAGTTTTCAACCCCCTGTTAAAGCTCACTTCCTTCAAAAACTCTACCATGGTACCAAACTAGGGCAACCCTTCCCAAAGGATGGCTTTCACATCTGGAAAATTAAGGGAGAGATAAAGAAAGTAAAAAACAAACAATCTAGATTTTCCCGGGTGTTTTATTTTAATACTCCTTAAAAAACAAACGAACAAAAAACAAATACTTCCTGACTACCTGATTTCTCTTGGCGGCTGTGAACCCAGGGGACCTTAATCAAGTGATTTAATTTGTCTGAATGCCAATAGATATACCTGAAAATTTAAAATAACATTCACCCTGTGTCTCTCCTACATTTGAAAATCAAGACCAAAAAAATGTATGTGAAGAGAGGTGCCTGGGTGGCTCACTCAGTTAAGCCTCTGACTCTTGATTTCAGCTCCCCAGTCATGATCTCAGGGCTGTGTCAGCCCTGTGTCAGGCTCTGTGCTCAGTGGGAAGTTTGCGCAAGGTTCTCTCTCTCCCCTCTCCCTCTGACCCTCCTCCTGTTCACTCTCTCTCTCTCTCTCTCCAAATAAATAAATAATCTTTAAAAAAAGTATATGGGGGCGCCTGGGTGGCTCAGTGGGTTAAAGCCTCTGCCTTTGGCTCAGGTCATGATCTTAGGGTCCTGGGATCGAGCCCCGCGTCGGACTCTCTGCTTACTAGGGGGCCTTCTTCCTCCTCTCTCTCTGCCTGCCTCTCTGCCTACTTGTGATCTCTATCTGTCAAATGAATAAATAAAATCTTAAAAAAAAAAATTTAAAAAAAAAGTATGTGAAGTATTTGGAAAGAAAATGCATATAAATGCTAGGTGTATCCATTTTCTCCTGATTCGTAAGTACCACAAACATAGATGCTAAATACCCTTGGTGTAAGCTCACCATTCTATAGATCCAAAGTCCAGATGGGCTCATCTGGGATGATGTGCAGGACATCACAAAGCCAAAATCAAGGTATTAGTTGGGCTGGGTTCTTATCTGGAGGATCCAGAAAAAATCCATTACCAAACGCATACATATTTGGGCAGAATTCAGGTCCTTGCAACCCTCCCACCCTTAGCTCCTCTAAGCTGCCTACATTCATCACATGCCCCTCCTCCACCTTCAGAGTCAGTCATGGAGTATGGAGTCCTCACACTTTGAATCTCTCTGATTCCTTCTACCTTCTTTTCTGTCCTCCTCTTCTGCTGTCAGCCAAGGAAAGTTCGCTGCTTATAGAGGCTTATTTTCTTAGATCAGGTCCCCTGGAAAGTGTTTCCATCTTAAAGTCAGCTGTGTACTATAGACCTGTATGTACCATGATGTAATCACGAGAGTAGAAGTTACTCGTGCTCACAAGTTCCAGAGATTAGGGTGTGGAGTTTGCCGGACCATTTTTTAGAACATATCACCTACTACACTGAAGTATTAAACTTAGCTAAGCCAAAGGAAAAACAAAGTGTAGGATACCCAGTGAAACTGAATTTTAGGAAAGCAACAATAATCTCTTCATAAATGTCATGCAATATTTGAGACATACTAAAAACTTCTATTGTTTTATCTGAAATTCAAGTTGAACTGGGCACTCTGTATTCTACCTGGAAACCTTAACAAATATAAACCACTATTATCATTCTTTCTTTGCCTTATTATGCCAAAAAATAAGATTCCTTATGTGTAGATACATTCGCTTAATATAACTTTTGGTTTGATGAAAAGTTATGTTCTAATGAATCTACTCACACACCGAAACTAGTTTGTATCTACTAACTCAAAATTATTTAAAAACAAAAGGAAAAACAAACACTTTTGAATGGGTATTATATACCAAGCACCTAACTAGCCATATAAACAGGGGAGAGAGACAGAAGAACGTAAAATTATAGACATATATTCTGCTTTATGCCTCACAGCACAACACTACAAAATAACTTCATTACTCAGAGAGTCTATCCCCATTTCTCAAACTGTATTAATCATTAATCCCATCTCTTTATTTTCTGTATTTTTGGTGCTTTGACTTCTTGAGGGCTCCGCTGCTGGAGAGACTAACCTTCCCAGGACCAGCCAATTCCTAGAGATAACAAACAGTTCACCTTTGAGTATGTCTTTCATATGCAAACCGACAATCCAGAGCCCATATACCCAATCACCTCCTTCATGGGCTGTCACTACTCTGGACTACTATCCACCTGCCCTAATCACCCCAGGACCAGACACCAGACACCAGACAACTAGGGATAGCCCTTGGACCCCAGATCCCACTGAAATAATTCAAGTAGCTAATCCTAAACTTACTTGGCTTGTTCCCCCCACTCTTTCCCATTGAATATACGGTAAAGGCCCATGTTCTTGCCTCACTTTCTCTGCCTCCTGACTGACCTCAGTGCTTCACCATGTCACCCTGCAAGGCATGCTGTGCCTCCTGCTTCTACAATCTGTGAGTCTAAAATACTTCTTTCTTCATGACAGTCATTTCTGTGTCTGCATGTCTGACCCTATCCGAACAATATAAATCCCAAGTCCCCATAAAACACAAACATTTCATGAAAAGTCAACTTCATGCATGTTACTTTGAGAGTCACTGGGTAGTGGAAGGGATGGAGGACACAGGGAGGAGTAAGGCTCTCAGAGGTGTTGGTGTTCGGGATGGAGGGTGCACTTCTCCTACACAGAGGAAAGTAAATGGTTTATACTTTCCTACTGGAAAGTAAATGGTTTGCATGGGAAACAAGGGCTGAGAATACACATTTCCTGCCTCGAGTTTCCAGATGGAAGCTTTGGTCTTGAAGCACTGACTTGATGTTGAGCTATCATTGCTTGCTCCCTCCTCACCCGGATGCTGAGGACTGGATAGCAGGTCTGCTGAAGCATTGTCAAGTCTCCCCTATCGGCCATTTTCAGTAAGTTTTCCATAGAATTCATGGGAAGAAATATAATTTTTGAATCATATTTATAATTCATAAACATAATTCACATAGCAACTATGTATACATATATAAGTACATAATCATATACAAATCTGAAACAAAACTTCACATAAGAAAATTTGTCCTTATTATGTGTACTTTGAAATTTTCTGCTCATTTCTCTTTTCTTCCATTTCATCCCATTTCATTATTTTTAATCTTGCTGGTCACAAACCACTAACTAACTAACTAACTTGATTTCACTTGGTACACTAATGCATTAGGGTATAGAATTTAAAAATCATTACTCCGAATACAGTGGATTAAAAAAATACGGTGGCAGCAGTTTCCTCAGAGTCTGGGGCCCACTTACAGATGTTTCTATCCTTCTTCCTTCACTAGCTATCAAATAGAACTATTGTTTGGGGGACTATCTGCCCGTTTGAAGGTGGAATAAAAGTGGTAGGATTTGGCCCAGGAGCAAGATGGCGGAGGACGAAGAGACCTAAATTTCATCTGTCTAGTCCCAAGAGTTCAGCTAGATAGTTACCAAACCATCCTGAACACCTACAAACTCAACAGGAGATCGAAGAGAAAGAACAGCAGCAATTCTACGAACAGAAAAGCGACCACTTTCTGGAAGGTAGGACGTGCAGAGAAGTGAATCCAAGGTGATAAATGGGGAGATAGACCGCGGGTGGGGAGGGAGACTCCGTCAGCCACTTACTGGCAGGTGAGAGAGCAGAGGAGCACAAAATCAGAACTTTTAGAAGTCTACTCCATGGAGGGACGTCACTCCAGTGACGTGGAGTGGAGTGGGGGTGGAGCCTTTGCAGGGACAGTGTGGTCTCAGGACCCTCAGGGCTACAGAAGGACCGGGGGTGTCTGAGTGCGGCAGAGCCCCCAGGGTATCGGAGCAGGGCAGCCGGGGGCAGAGACAGAGCCGAGGAGGGGGCTCTCAGCTCGGGGTCGTCATAAACTGTGACCCAAGGCACAGTCGGGCCATTACTATTCAGCAGGAACCCCGCAAGTGGCAGATCCGAGGAGACTCCTCCGTCCATCTCCAGAAGAGCAGCTGGGGAGCACGGCAGGAATCTGCTGGGTTTGGAGACTCCAAATGGGGCCCCGCGCCAGAGACAGAAATGCTCAGTCCAGGCCGGGGGAGCTCGGAGCCCGGCCAGAGACCGGGGAGATGGGAGGGATTGACGGCTTTTCTCCGAGGTCTCACTAAGGACTGGGTACCCCAAGCTCCCGGCTCCTCGGTCTCCTCCTCAGAGACCCGGTGGCCGCCATCTTCATTCCCGTCCTCCAAAGCCGTACGGAAAGCGCTCAGGGAACAAAAGCTCCCAGCGCGAACCGAGCAGATTGCTTAGCCCGGCCCCTGGCAAGGGCGGTGCAATTCCGCCTCAGGAAAAGACATTTGAGAGTAACAGCAACAGGCCCCTCCTGCAGAAGATTAGCAAGAAGGTCCAGCCAAGACCAAGTTCACAGATCAATGAGCTATGGGAAAGCAGCACATAGAATTCATGGATTTTTTCCCATGATCCTTTGGTCTTTCAAAGTTAAAATTTTTAAATTTTATTCTTTTCTTATTCTATTTTTAAAATTTTTCCTCTTTCTTATTTTAACCTTTTTTAACTATTTTATCTTATCAATACCTTTAAAAAATCTTCTTTAATTTTCGTTGTTATTTGTCATATTCTATTGCTTCATTGTATTTAACCTTATTTTTTGTATACACGTAAGTTTTTCTTTCTTTAAATTTTGGAATACAGTTTTTTAACAGATCAGAATATACCCTAAATCTAGCATATGGCTTCATTCTAGTCTCCAGCCTGATCACATTCTCTCCTTTTTTCAACCAACTTCTTATCAATTCCTTTTTTAGAATCTTTTTGAATTTTCATCTTTACAGTCATATTCCATCCCTTCATCATGTTTACCCTAATTTTTGTATATACATAAGTTTTTCTTTTGTTAAAATCTGGGAGGCAGTTTCTTCTAACAGACCAAAATACACCCAAAATCAAGTGTGTGGCTCTGTTCTATTAACCAGTATATATGTGTGTGTGTGTACATATATATATATATATATATATATATATATATATATGTGTGTGTGTGTGTGTGTGTGTGTGTGTGTATAAATACATATATTAATAAAGGAGGGGAATAATAAATACATATATAAGTAAAGGAGAGGAATATATATATATATTTTCCCCCCCTCCTTTATTCTCGCCCCCAGTTTTGGGTCTCTTCTCATTTGGTTAGTGTATATTTTTCTGGGGTCATTGCTACCCTTTTAGTATTTTGTCTCTCATTCATCTATTCTCATCTGATAAAATTATGAGGTGGAAAAACTCAGCTCAAAAAAAAAGAACAAGAGGCAGTACCAATACCTAGGGACCTAATCAGCTTGGACATTAGTAAGATGTCAGAACTAGAGTCCAGAATGATGATTATCAAGATGCTAGCTAGGCTTGAAAAAAGCATAGAAGATACTAGATAATCCCTTTCTGGAGAAATAAAAGAATTAAAATCTAACCAAGTTGAAATCAAAAGAGCTATGAATGAGGTACAATAAAAAATGGAGGCTTTTACTGATAGGATAAATAAGGCAGAAGACAGAATTAGTGATATAGAAAATCAAATGATGGAGAATAAAGAAATTGAGAAAAAGAGAGATAAACAACTACTAGACCACGAGGGGAGAATTTGAGAGAAAAGTGATACTATAAGAAAAAACAATATTAGAATAATTGGGATCTCAGAAAAAGAAGAAAGAGAGAGAGGGCCAGAAGATGTATTGGAGCAATTTATAGCAGAGAACTTCCCCAATTTGGGGAAGGGAAAAAGCCTCAAAATCCAGGAGGCACAAAGAACCCCCCTCAAAATCAGTAAAAACAGGTCAACACCCTGTCATCTAATAGTAAAACACACAAGTCTCAGTGACAAAGAGAAAATCCAGAAAGCAGCTCAGGACAAGCGCTTTGTGACATACAATGGCAGAAATATTAGATTAGCAGCAGACCTATCCATAGAGACCTGGCAGGCCAGAAAGGACCAGCATGATATATTCAGAGCACTAAATGAGAAAAATATGAAGCCAAAAATACTATACCCAGCTAGGCTGTCATTGAAAATAGGAGAGATAAAAAGCTTCCAGGACAAACAAAAATGAAAAGAATTTGCAAACACCAAACCAGCCCTACAGAAAATATTTAAAGGGGTCTTCTAAGCAAAGAGAGAATGTAAAAGTAACAGACCAGAAAGAAACAGAGACAATATACAGTAACAGTCATCTTAGAGGCAATACAATGGCACTAAATTCATATCTTTCAATAGTTAGCCTGAGTGTAAATGGTCTAAATGCCCCAACCAAAAGACATAGGGGATCAGAATGGATTAAAAAAAACAAAACCCATCAATATGCTCTCTGCAAGAAACTCATTTCAGACCCAAAGACACCTCCAGATTTAAAGTGAGGGGGTGGAAAACCATCCACCATGCTAATGGACATCAAAAGAAACCTGGGGTAGCAATCCTTATACCAGGCAAATTAGATTTTAAGCCAAAGACTACAATAAGAGATGAGGAAGGAGACTATATCATACTTAAAGGGTCAGTTCAACAAGAAGATTTAACAATTTTAAATATCTATGCCCCTAGCACAGGAGCAGCCAGCTATGTAAACCAATTAATAACAAAATCAAAGAAACACATCAACAATAACATAATAACAGTAGGAGACTTTAACACCCCCCTCACTGAAATGGACAGATCATCTAAGCAAAAGATCAACAAGGAAATAAAGGCTTTACATGACACACTGGACCAGAGGGACATCACAGATATATTCAGAACATGCCATCCCAAAGCAACAGAATACACATTCTTCTGTAGTGCACATGGAGCATTCTCCAGAATAGATCAGTCCTGGATCACTAATCAGGCCTTAACCAGTACCAAAATATTGGGATTATTCCCTGCATATTTTCAGACCACAATGCTTTGAAACTAGAACTCAACCACAAGAGGAAAGTTGGAAAGAACTCAAATATATGGAGGCTAAAGAGCATCCTATTAAAGAATGAATGAGTCAACCAGGAAATTAAATAAGAATTTTAAAAATTCATAGAAAGAAATGAAAATGAAAACACAATAGTTCAGAATCTTTGGGATACAGCAAAGGTGGTCCTGAGAGGAAAGTATATAGCAATACAAGCCTTTCTCAAGAAACAAGAAAGGCCTCAAATACTCAATATAACCCTACACCTAAAGATGCTGGAGAAAGAACAGCAAAGAAAACTTAAACCCAAAGAAATAATAAAGATCAAAGCAGAAATCAATGAAATAGAAACCAAAAGAACAATAGAAAAGATCAACAAAACCAGGAGGTGGCTCTTTGAAAGAATTAATAAGATTGATAAACCCCTGGCCAGACATATCAAAAAGAAAAGAGAAAGGACCCAAATTAGCAAAATCATGAATAAAAGAGGAAAGATCACAGCTAACACCAAAGAAATACAAACAATTATAAGAACATATTATGAGCAACTATACACCAGCAAATCTGACAATCTGGAAGAAATGGATGCATTCCTGGAAACATATAAACTACCAAAACTGAACCAGGAAGGAACAGAAAACCTCAACAGACCCATACCTAGCAAGGAGATTGAAGCAGTCTTCAAAAATCTCCAAGTAAACAAGAGCCCAGAGCCAGATGGCTTCCCAAGGGAATTCTACCAAACATTTAAAGAAGAATTAATTCCTATTCTCCTGAAACTGATCCAAAAAATAGAAATGGAAGGAAAACTTCCAAACTCATTTTATGAGGCCAGCATCACCTTAATCCCAAAACCAAACAAAGACCCCATCAAAAAGGAGACTTACAGAGCAATATCCCTGACGAACATGGATGCAAAAATTCTCACCAAAATACTAGCCAATAGGACTCAATAGTATATTAAAATGATTATTCACCACAACCAAGTGGGATGTATTCCTGGGCTGCAAGTTTGGTTCAACATCCACAAATCAATCAATGTGATACAATACATTAATAAAAGAAAGAAAAAGAACTGTATGATACTCTCAATAGATGCTGAAAAAGCACTTGACAAAGTACAGCATCCTTTCTTAATCAAAACTCTTCACAGGATACATACCTACATATCGTCAAAGCCATCTATGAAAAACCCACAGCAAATATCATTCTCAATGGGGAAAAACTGAGATCTTTTCCCCTAAGGTCAGGAACACGGTAGGACTGTCCACTATCACCACTGCTATCCAACATCATACTAGAAGTCCTAGCCTCATCAATCAGACAACAAAAAGAAATAAAATTCATCCAAATCACCAAAGAAGAAATCAAACTCTCACTCTTTGCAGATGATATGGTAGTTTATGTGGAAAACCAAAAACACTCTACTCCAAAACTGCTAGAACTCAACAGGAATTCAGTAAAGTGTCAGGATATAAAATCAATGCACAAAAAGCAGTTGCATTTCTATACACCAACAACAAGGCAGAAGAAAGAGAAATTAAGGAGACAATTCTGTTTACAATTGCACCCAAAACCATAAGATACCTAGGAATACATCTAACCAAAGAGACATAGAATCTGTACTCAGAAAACTATAAAGCACTCATGAAAGAAACTGAGCAAGACACAAAGAGATGGAAAAATGTTCCATGCTAATGGATTGGAAGAACAAATACGGTGAAAATGTCTATGCTACCTAGAGCAATCTACACATTTAATGCAATCCCTATCAAAATACTACCAACTTTTCAAAGAAATGGAATAAATAATCCTAAAATTTGTATGGAACCAGAAAAGACTCCAAATAGCCAAAGGAATGTCGAAAAAGAAAACCAAAGTTGGCGGCATCACAATTTCAGACTTCAAGCTCTATTACAAAGCTGGAATCATCAAGACAGTATGGTACTAGCACAAAAACAGACACATAGATCAATGGAACAGAATAGAGAGCCCAGAAATGGACCCTCAAGTCTATGGTCAACTAATCTTTGACAAAGCAGGAAAGAATGTCCAGTGGAAAAAAGACAGCCTCTTCAAGAAATGGTGTTGGGAAAAGTGGACAGCCACATGCAGAAGAAGGAAATGGACCATTTCCTTACACCACACACAAAAATGGACTGAAAATGGATGAAAGACCTCAATGTGAGAAAGGAATCTACCAAAATCCTTGAGGAAATAACAGGCAGCTCATGTGCAGCAACTTCTTCCTAGAAACATCACCAAAGATAAGGGAAGCAAGGGCAAAAATGAACTATTGGGACTTCATCAAGATCAAAAGTCCTTGCACAGCAAAGGAAACAGTCAAAAAAACCAAAAGACAACCGACAGAGTGGGAGAAGATCTTTGAAAATGACATATCAGATAAAGGGCTAGTATCCAAAATCTATAAAGAACTTACCAAATCAACACCCAAAAAACAACCCAATCAAGAAATGGGCAGAAGACATGAATAGACATTTCTGCAAAGAGGACATCCGAATGGCAAACAAACACATGAAATAGTGGTCAGCATCACTTGGCATTAGGGAGATACAAATCAAAACCACAGTGAGATACCAGCTCACACCAGTCAGAATGGCTAAAATTAGTCAGGAAACAACAGATGTTCATGAGGATGCAGAGAAAGAGGAACCCTCCTACATGGTTGGTAGGCATGCAAGCCTGAGCAGCCACTCTGGAAAACAGTATGCAGGTTCCTCAGAAAGTTGAAAATAGAGCTACCCTATGATCCAGTAATCACACTACGGGGTATTTACCCTAAGATACAAATGTAGTGATCTGAAAGGGCAAGTGCACCCAAATGTTTATAACAGCAATGTCCACAATAGCCAAACTATGGAAAGAACCTAGATGTCCATCAACAGATGAATGGATAAAGAAGAAGTGATATATATCTATATTTATATATATAGATACAAATATCCATATATCTACATATATACAGTGGAATACTATGCAGCCATCAAAAAACCCACAAAATCTTGCTTTTGCAACAACATGGATGGAACTAGAGGGTATTATGCTAAAGGAAATAAGTCAATCAGAGAAAAATAATTATTATATGATCTCTCTGATATGAGGAATTTGAGAGGCAAGGTAGAGGTCGTGAGGGGAAGGGTGGGGGAAAATGAAACAAGTTGGGACCAGGGAGGGAGACAAACCATAAGAGACTCATAATCTCAGGAAACAAACTGAGGGTTCCTGGGAAGGAGAGGGGTGGGAGGGATAGGGTGGCTGGGTTATGGACACTGGGGAGGGCATGTGCTATGGTGAGTGTCATGAGTTGTGTAAAACTGATGATTCAGTAGACCTATACCCCTGAAGCAAATAATACATTATATGTTAATAAAAAAAAAAGTGGTAGGATTTTAGAATGAAGGTCTAGAGAGAAAGAGAGAGGTTTAGGGGATTGTGTATAAAATCTGACAGTCGGCTTCAACTGTGCTTTGTAATATGTGAAGTCGTGTTGGGTTATAGGTACCTGCTTATTCATTGTATTATTCTCCATAGTTTTTATATCACAGAATTGCCTTATAATAATAAAAAATGGCAAAAATGGGAAATATCAACCACATTCATATAATAGGATTGAGATACGAGAGATGAGATCTCTAAAAAATAATTTTAAATGTGACATAAAAAGTTCAAAACAATACACAGTCATTGCTTAATATAGGCTAAAAGTTTATTTCTCATCTATTTTTCCCATGTGCATTTTCATCATCCTCCGAGACTTATTAATATTGATTATAACTTACTATATATTCTATATAACTAGTATTAATAATAGTATTTACTGAGTACCTATTATATATCATAGGCTATACAACTTGTGTTATCTTCATTTTCTTACTTAATCCTCACAATAACCTTTCAGGTAAGACATAGCTACTAAACTACTAACACCTCTTTACAGGTAAGAAAATCGGGCTAGGAAGATTAGGTAAACTGCAGCAAGTCACAAAGCCATTAAAGAACAGACAAAGCTAGGATCAAAATCAAGTGTATTTCCTTAACCTCCAAAGTCTATTTCCTCACAGGAGACAATGATGAAAGAAGTGATGTACCATTTAATTTAATCCCTGATTAGAATAGATCCCCTGCTCAGAGTGAATACATTATAAGCTTAAGATGCCCAGTCATTAAAGGGTAGAGGAGAGATGGCTGTGTTTATGGCTACTTCAGACTTGATGATGGAGAGTCCAGCAAGTAGAGTAGTTGGGGAAATCTGGCATCTTCTAGGGAATGGGCAAGGCAAAAAGAGTTTATTAATAAGCCACATATGTCTACACTCACTTCAGTCAGACACATATGTGGCCCAGACTGACATAATAGCAGCCATCGGGTCTGAGCTAGAGGATTCCAGTACCAGGTTTTACAAGGAGTTGGTGAAAGACTCCATGTAACCACACAGTAGTACGTTGTTTTCTTGGAACAGCCCCACCCCTTTGTGTTTTTGTCTTTTATTCTATCTCTATTGTAAAACCACGTAATTCTCTGCCTTTCCACCCTAATGAAATAAGAGTACTGTTCAACCCAATATCCAAATACCAGAACCTATAGGAATTGTTCTGATGCGTGAAGAAGCATTCAGACTTAGATGACATAAAGAAGGATGCTAAGGAACAGAGGAGGGTCAGATATAGAAGAACACCGCGTTACAACTTGACAGAATTCGTTGCCACTTAAAAGCTCTGTGAATTCAAGCAAACCAATTCCTGACTGAGTTTTTGAGTTCTTTCTCTGATGAAAAATTTTGTCTAATTTAATCCTCCAACATGCTTCCAAATGTTCCTCCCTGAAGGATAAAATATATTTTCTTCAGCCAGATGTACCTATTCTGGGCTGAACTGTGTCTCCCCGAAATTCGTATGTTGAAGTCCCAACCCCAAGTACCTCAGAATATACCTCTATTTAATTTTAAGAACTTCTAAGACTTAAAGCTAAAACGAAGTCTTTAGAGTGGACCCTAGTCCAGTCTTACTGGCCTCCTTATAAGAGAAGATGAGGACTCAGAGACACACAGAGGAAAACCCATTTGAAGACACAGGGAGAAGACAGCCATTTGTAAGTCAAGGAGAGAGGCATTCTGGGAGAAACCAATCCTGCTGGCACTTTCTTCTTGGATTTGCAGCCTCCAGAATGGTGAGAAAATGAAGGTCTGTTGGTTAAGCTACCCATTCTGTTTACTTCATTGTAGTAGCTTTGACAGCCTAAAGTAACACTTCGTACAGATTAGGAAGTTGGTGTTACAGTGGCCATGGGGTCCTTCTCAAAAGGACATGGAGCCCAACTAAGAGTAGCAGAGCCTCTGTATGTTGCCGTGTGCCCAGTGCTGGTGTGAACACTCAGCAGGGATTAAATAATTTTACCCTCACGGTGAATCCTACGGGTATTCCTACTACCTTATTGTACAAATGAGAAAATGGGTAATTAAAGGTTGGGGCACTTGCTGAGAATTTTGAAATGAGTAAGCAATAGAACTGGGACTTAAGTCCAGATGCTAGGCTCCTAACCAATGAGAGGTTTTCAAGAACCTGCAAAAAAAGAATGTAACCATTTCAAAAGGACAATCTGCTTCTACTGCCACTCTTCCTTCTTAGTCCATTTCTTACCTATTCAACCTGCTAAGATCTCAAAGATCTTACTTCTTTACTAAAACTGTTCTTCCAAGATCAAAGGTAGCTGCTTCAACCCAAAATGTTGGATAAGGTTAATTGGCATTTGGTACCCATTTCCTTCATCTACATTCCCCCACTCAGCATCAAAAGGGATGAAAGGATAAAACTATGGTTTCTAGACTCCAGCGCAGCTAGAGTTCCAGGTACAATTCTGTTCAGCAATGAGAGACATCCCTGTGAGACTCAGAAGGCTGAGATAGAGCAGATGCCCTCTTCCTGCTGATGGGGACAAGGGTGGTGCAAGAAGTTCTAGGGCCAGCTCCACGGAGGGCAGGGTGTGGTGACAACAGCAGGAACAGGAGCAGAACTTTGCTGACCACTGGATTTCCATGAAGATCACTTCTTTCTTCCAACCCTTAAGTGTTATCACTCAGGACTCTGGCCTTGATTCTTTTCTTTTTGTCCACATATACTCTCCCTTGATCACATCTTTTCCCAGAGCTTCGGGTACAACTTTTAAGAAAATAATTTTCAAGTGTCACCCAAACTCTAGAGTCAAATGTTTTGTAATTGCTGGAACCTCCTCATAATATACCCTGCTGTCACTTGAGACCCAGTTGAACTCAGTACCTAGGTATTTGTCTGCTCTACCTCAACCCTCTGTCAGTCCTGCTCTTCCCAGCTTCTGGCCCTTTCCAGTAATCCCATAACCATTCATTTCTATCATGTGGGCTCAAGGTGCTCTTTGCCCCTTGTTTCTCATATTTCTTCTCTCTAAACCACGAGACAGATGCCCTTTATTTCTCCTCTTTCTATTTCCACAATTCCATTTACATAGTTTGGGCCCTTATTAACTAATCCAGGAATGCAGTGTGTTATCTTTCTATTTTTCATTCATTTTCTTCTTTTTCATTCATTGCAGACTTTCATGGTGCACCCACCATAGGCAAAGCACTGGAAAGAGGCCAATTCATATTCAACTTGTGGTCAACCTCCTCTGTCACTTGGTGTTTTTCTTCTTCATTTGTGTTTAGCCAAACTATGTGGTTAGGTTTTGTCACTATTAATGACTATATGAGGACATTGATTGAAAGAGTTCATATTGCAGCATGGAAGACAGATACACACATCACTGTGTAATACACTCATTTATGTGTTTATGTAACATCAACATGAAGTAAACTGACATCACAGTGGTGTGAGTACACTGCAATGGGACAGACTAACTCTGCAGAAGTAACTAACTCAAACTTTGATGACAGAAAAGGATTAACAGAGGAAGCGATACTTGAATGGGTCCTTGTTGAATGAGGAGGATTTAGGTGGGAAAACTAGGAAGGAGAGAATACTTAGGCTGAGGGAAGAGGCTGAGAAAAGGGCAAAAACTGCATGCATACCTGTTTGGAGAAGGTCAAATTGTTTGGAAAAGCTGAAGGATAGGATGTGTGTGTGGTCAGGATATGTTAGGGAAGCAGACTGGAAAGTAAATTAGGTAATATTAAGAAGACCTGTGTATAAAATTACAGAAATTCATACCTCAGTTTGTAGGCAATGAGAGATCCATTCAAAATTTTAAACCATAGCCATGGCATTTTTATATTTCTTTTTTTGAAAGCTCCATGAGAGAGAGTTCTGGAGACTAGACTGGATCCATGGTTTTCTACTTGGATTCTACCAAGCCTCAATAAGGTTATGGATGCCAACAATAAAAAATATGAATTTAAATTGTGTATGTGATTATATGCATTTTTCTAAAGAAAGTGTCTATATTGAGACTGCCCAGTAAAATGTAATGTGAGCTACACATGTAATTTTAATTTTCTAGCAGTCACATAAAAAATAAAGGAATAGGTAAAATTAATTTTAAGAAAAAGTTTAATTTGCTAAACCAATCTATCAAAATATCATTGTTTTAACATATAATCAATAAATATATTTTACATGCATTTTTAAAATATGGAGTCTTTGAAACCAGGTATGTATCTTACACTTACAGCACATCTCAATTTGGACAAGCCACTGTTCAAATGCTCTATAGTCACATGTGGCTGCCATATTGGATAGTGCAGGTCTATACATTTTAATAGACTCTCAAAGAGATCCATGGCTTACCAGAAAATTAAGAACTAACGAAATGGGGGAGAGGAGTGGTAAGGAAAAAAATATCATTTCAAATGTGTATGAAAGATATAAAGAGGATATGAGCTAGAGCAATGAGATTCAAGATGATAACAGGACTTGGTCATCAGCTGTACAGAAAGCCCGGCTGAGGGAGAGAGGAAAACAAAGATGGCTGGAGGATTTCCAGCATTAGTAACTGGATGTTGGGAGATGCCATCTGACTCTCTCCCTTACACATCCCTCTACAACTCAGAATTATCTTCCAAATATAGACTGTGATCTTGTCACACACATCCTTGCTCCATGGTCCTCAATTATCATTCACCCTTCCCTTGTCGTTTCCGGAAACTAGTGATTCCCTGCTCACTCCAGGTGTCTGTCCACACCAACATCTTCTCCTTCATCCTACTGGTGTCCACTGAGGGTTTGCCAGGTTCCCTGGCTCTCCGTGCATGTGCTTCTCTCCTTTGGCTGCTCCCCATGGCACTCTGTGTGGTCACGGTCCTATGAGCCTGCTTGAGCCACCTCTGCCTAGATCACCCTAAGCCGTGTCAGGTTTGCACTGCATGAGAAGAATAACTAGGACCTCACGGGTTCCCTCTGCCTTCATGAAACTTAGCCCCGGGAGGGAGTTGGGGTATCTCCTCAGAATCCCTTCTGAGAGACACTGAACAATTCCAAAGTCCATTGCATTTCCTCAGACTGTTCTGTCTTTCACCAGCTCTGGGGACTTTTTTCCTCCTCTTACATTTGCGTGCATGATCCTAACTCTATTATCCGTGGTTGGAGTGACTGTGAGTCTCTCAGTGTGTCTGGGGACAATCCAGACCTAACCTCTTTTCCCAGCATAATGAATGGTGCTTCCTTTCACAATCAAAAGTGTCCTGGTTTGGAAGACAGAAAGTCTGTTTTGACGTTCAAAAGCTGAGCATTGAATAAATTCTTTCTCTCCTCAAACTTACCCCAAAGCATGGATGAACATAAAGAGGAGTGACCACTAACTACATTTTCAAAATATTCTCTTACTGCCAAAGAATTTTTCCCTACCATAATTAACAAGTATAAAATAACATATAATAACATGGATATATACATATAATAACAAATATGATATTTATAAGAAAGATTTATATGTACCAATCACCCACTTTACTTAATGGGGAAACAGTAGAACTTTCACTCAGGAGAAAAAAAAAACCAAATCTGTTGATTAGCATCTACGTTACTGTGAAAATCCCCACAGCCAAAAGGATCAGACCATTATTTTGTTAGTGAAGGGTTGATTAAAGCAGGGAAGTGGGGAAATCATTTATTTAAAATATAATCTATATATAAAACACATGTATACAAAAATCTAGTCTAATATAAAAAAATCTAGTCTAATACAAATTAGAAGCATTAGTTATTCCCCAACAATGTCACCTCACACTATGTAATGAAATACATTTCACCTAAATTATGAGACTGAATTTACTTAATATTACTTAAAATTAACCAATATTAATAAATTCCTCTTATTAAGCTGCTAAGTTTTACAATTCAAACATAAATTTAAAAAAAAGAAATACAGGCAGGGCACCTGGCTGCCTCAGTGGGTTAAGCCTCTGCCTTTGGCTCAGGTCATGATCCTGGGGTCCTGGGATCAAGTCCCACATCAGGCTCTCTGCTCAGCAGGGGGCCTGCTTCCCCTCCCCCCAGTCTCTGCCTGCCTCTCTGTCTACTTGTGATCTCTCTCTTTCTCTTCAAATAAATAAATAAAATCTTAAAAAGAAAAAGAAAATACAGGCAAATTTGACTTCATCCTTGGATGAGAAATAGGTTTCAAATATTGCAAAATAATGAAAGAAATAACAAAGAAATGTATTGCTATATTAACAACATATACTTTGGAAATTGTAGGCTGTATTTCTACAGTAGCACGGGTAGATGTATAGGGAAACAATATATTGTGGAAGCATTTATGATAAATATGACAAAGGGGTAACACCATCACTACCTGAAGAGCTGTTGCATAGCTTCAGAAACTACATACTATGATCTGGAAAGTTGAAGGAATGGAACACATGCAAATAAACAGTGTACAGAATAGCAAAAGCACGTGGTTATCATAAACACCGGCTCCTACAGTACAGATGAAAATAACAGCTAACTTGGGCTGGCTTGCCCCTGGTCCTCCCCTCGGTGAGCGTCTGCCAGTGCATCTGAAGCCAGGCTCACGCTCGGCCCCCACGCTCCATCATCTCCTGGATGGCAAGAGTGAAAAGCAAGAGGCAACTGTAAGCGAATAAACTGGTAAACACGCATTGAAAATTTAAAACACACACACACAAACATCTAATTGTCCTTAAAAACAGGAAACAATAAACAACACATCTCAACTTGGACAAATGAGAAGAAATTAATCACCGGTATTAAGAACTAGAAATTTCACATATTATGGAAGAGCAGATGTGGAAAGCAATTTTCAAGCAATTTTAGATACGTGTAGGAGTAGCCTTTAACAGCATTATGTACTATAAACATTCCTTGAATTTACCAAGTTTCTGAAAACCCACTCAAATGCCAAACATGGGAAAGCTGACCAGTGGAAAAGTAAGTTTTGAAGGCCGTAGTTTTCCAATTTTAATGTGGCTAAGATTCTCCTGAGGACTTTATTAAAATTCCATTTCTACCCTTACTCCGGGTGGAAGCAGAGGAATTTACATTCTTGAAATGTACCCCAGGTTATTCTGACGCAGACTATCCACAGGCCACACACTAATAAATAGTTCTAAGGGGAAATTTCAATGATCAAACTGCTAAAAATCATCCTAATATCCCGAAGTTCACTTCCCTTTTTAGGTACTATCTTTTATAGGACTTTGCAACATTTCATATGTTTCTTAACTGTGAAATGACTGAAGGATGGTAAGGGTCAAATGAGGATAAAAATTTGTCACTTTGGCTATACATAATAACTTCTATTTTCTACCTTCCATAATTTCATTAATTTTTATAAAATAAATAGGATAAATATATAAAATATGAAAATGATTGACAAACACTTGGTGTCATAGAGACAAATAAAAGCTCACAGAGAATGCACTGGAACCTGGAAAATATCTGGCATTTCTTTTCCGGGCAGAGAAGAGGCAGAACGGTGAACCATTCAGGATTATAGAGGACCGAGGTAGTCAGACTTAGAGTGTGATTTATATGAATTCTCTGAGGTTCACGTTAAGCTTGGCTCTGTCTGGAATCCTCTCTGAGGTATGTTAATCACCAAAACCTAAGTGCACAAACAAATAAATATTACATTAAAGAAGATATTGCCAGAAATGAAGAGCTTGAAATATTTGTTAGCTGATGCACGGAATTCCAAATTTAGCATGTCAATAGGTGACTAAGGATGTCACCATGAGAAAATTAGTGTCACTTACAATGCCTAGAATGTACAGATACTTTCACATAATACATTTTTAAAAGGTTTTATTTATTTATTTGAGAGAGAGAGAGAGAAAGAAAGAAAGCACAAGCAGGAGGAGAAACAGAGGGAAAGTGAGAAGCAGACTCCCCACTGAACAGGGACCCCTACATGGAGCTCGATCTCAGGACACCAGGATCATGACCTGAGCCAAAAGCAGCCACTTAACCGACTGAGTCACCCAGGTACCCCTACATAACAAAATCTTTTTACAGTTTATTTATAATAGCTTATCTCTGGAAATAATTTAAATGTCCGATAAGAAGGGTTGGTTTTTGTATCCATATATATCCATATATATCCGTTATGTATCCATACATACCCATTATGCATCCGTGATCCAGAATATCATGTAACCACAAAATTATTTATAAACAATTTTGTTTCATATTTGAAATGCTCCGATATAATATTAAAGAGAAAAGCCATATGGAAGTTGAATATAGAGTATGATCTCAATTGAGCACAAAATGAGCAGTCAGAAAACAGAATACTAAAAATTTAGTAGTAGAATTATGACTGATTTGCTTTCCTTTAACTGTGCACTTCTATAAAGAGCTTTACAGTAAGAATGAATTACTTTTTAAAACAGATTTTATTTATTTATTTGACAGAAAGAGAGAGAGCACAAGTAGGCAGAGAATCAGGCAGAGGCAGAGGGAGAAGCAGGCTCCCCGCTGAGCAGGGAGCCGGATGTGGGGCTCGATCCCAGGACCCTGGGACCATGACCTGACCAAAGGCAGCCGCTTAACTAACTGAGCCACCCAGTATGATCTAGATCATATTCTAGATCTTCAGTTTTCTGATTAGGGAAACCTCTTGTTTCTTTACCTTTAAAATCAGAAAAATGGTATCTAATTTAAAGTAATATAGTTAAGTTTAAATGAGCTAACCCGGGGCCCCTGGGTGGCTCAATAGGTTAAGTGCCCAACTCTTGGTTTTGGCTCAGTCACGATCTCAAGGTTGTGGGATCGAGCCCCACGTCCAACGCTGCACTCCTCCAGGAGTCTGCTTGAGAGTCTCTCTCTCTCTCTCTCCCTTTCCCTCTGCCCCTCCCCCTGCTCTCTCTCTCTCTCTTTTTCTCTACCATAAATAAATAAATCTTAAAAAAAAAATTAGTTAACCCATTGAAAGTGCATAAGTCTTAACAGACCTTTAAGAAATGTTAGTTCTGGGGCACCTGGGCGGCTCAGTGGGTTAAGCCTCTGCCTTCGGCTCAGGTCATGATCCCAGGGTCTTGGGATCGAGCCCCACATCAGGCTCTCTGCTCAGCAGGGAGCTTGCTTCCCTCTCTGTCTCTCTGCCTACTTGTGATCTCTCTGTCAAATAAATAAATAAAATCTTAAAAAAAAATGTTAGTTCTTTCTCTTAATTTATCCCAATTCCAGTGAAGACATGGTAAGGAGTTACTCAGTAGTGTAACCAGCCATTCAAGAAGAGAGGAGAGGACCCAGGTGCTCAGGTTTGTAGTGTGATATATATAAATGCCTTGGTGTCTCCCACTAAGTTCAACCCTGTCTTGCATCCTGTCTGTGGGTGACTGCCAATACACACAGGCACACATACATACACACATACATAAATATTAAAGAATCTTCTTAATAATATGAAACCAAAGAACAGACTCTGATTTCAGACCTATTTGCCAGGACATGGGGTGTGTCTACTGGTCTTGATTTCTTTACCCACCCAAGGTCTAATTCTGCTGCCCGAATTAGAGATCAATGTTACCAATCAATTTGGTTCACTTTATTAACTCTTAATAGGCTGACACTTGGGTGCAGAAGTTGAATCAATATTTCCTATGGCGGCCACATGCATTTATTCAATATTCATGAATTTCTGAATTCTCAAGTCTAATAGAACATACTCCTATTATAACCAAATCCCCATAGATCTGTGACTTCTTGACCCTGGCTCTATAACCACCCTTGATGAGAAAGTCCCTCCAAAGGCACCAGCTGGGGAGAAGCCTCTCGCCCTTGCTTTTCTAACAGGACAGGCCTGCAGTCCTTATGGGGCCAAGCTCATTCTGAGGCCAGCCAGCTGTCCCCCTGTCACTGATCCCACAGGGAGATATGTCACTCTCGGAAGTTCATGCAGGGGAGCCCAAGATTCACAATAATACAAGACAGAGGTCAAATGCTGTTCCGTACTAACTTTTGTTCCCTTCCAAATATATCAGGAACTTTTGCTTTGGGTCCTTTCAGACAGCAGGAATGTGTGTGTGGGAGAACAGAAGAAGCAGTGAGGGTTGTTTTATATTAATTCTGGCTCTGGACTGGAGAGGGGAGCCTGATCAATTGACTTTGTAAATAACCCAGAGCAGAGGTTAAGAAACAATAGTATTGTATATTGCCATTCTTAACAGAAACTAATTAAAAATTAATACTTTCTACTATTACAAGCACAACTAGAGAAAATCTCTTCAGAGTATTTAAATTCCGCCTGTTCCTCCAGAAATTGCTTTGAGGTGTAATCAATGGCAATTATGCAGTAGTTGGGCAACACGTCTATTAAATAAAATATACTAGAAGGTGGGGAGGAGAAGTGTTTCTTACCACAATGGAATAAGCAACCTTTTGTTCATTTGACAAAGGTTATTTGTATGTCTCCTACCAAGAACTCTGCTGGATACATCCATGAGGAAGGGTTATGGATGTCCGTCTTTCAAGATGAGGAAACTGAGTCAGAGAGCGATTGAGAGACACTGACGGAGCTAGGGCTTGAACCTGGGATGTCTGAGTCCAGAATTCTTTCTCTTGAAGATGTTCTCTAAGAATAACAAAAGAAAGAGAGACTTCCTATGATGGGAATTTTAGAAGGAAAGGAATGTCTGATCCACTACAGAGGAAGGTGAAGGACAAGGTTGGCATCAGGCTCAGTCTAGAAGGAGTGGCATGCATTTTCAAGGTGGAAAACTACTTCAGGAAGAAGAAAGTGCACAGTTAAGTGTGTGCCATTGTTCAACACTTTGCTTAGATAGTGGGTCATTTTTACACAATGTTGGGTGATAAGTCTTAGCATTCCCATCTTACAGATGTGGAAACTGAGTCCTGTAAAATGTGATAAGTCATTAAGGCTGGTAAGATTACAGCCTGACGTTTGCTATTGTCCTTCCTAGGGGGCCCTTAAGAGGGAAGGGAGTGGCCCAGACACATTCAGAGGGCTAGCCGGTCTGGATGTTCATTCCAGGACCACAGTTGTCAACCCAGCGTGTCCTCTGTGGCCACATGTCAGGAAATGAACTTCAGCAACAGTCACCAAGTGATTCACATGAGTCTTGTATTCAGAAAGTGTATGGCACTGGGGGGAAGAAAGAATGAACACTAAAAGAAGATCTAGGTGTAAAATCTAATACTTTTGTTTGTTTGTTTTTTCTTTATGGGAATTTCATAACATAGCATTCACATTGGTATAATATCTAGTTTAAGTAAGACAAGAGGAAACATCTGTTAACAAGCAAACTGAATCTTATCTATGCAAAAGGATTCTGGTCTCTGAAAAATGACTTAAAATGTATAGTGTAGGTATAAATAAACTGTAGAGTATCAGTCAGCCAAGGCTATGTTGTGCGACAGTCACCAAATGACTACAGAATTACAGTGGTTTATGACAACTAAGGTTTATCTCTCATCGTCATATCTGTCTCAAACTGCTTATGTTCATGCCATCCTGATTCAGAGACCCAAGGACCTTGCTGGTCTCCTGGAAGGAAACAAAAGCAAGTGGGGGGTGGGAGCCGTGCATGGTGACTATTGCTTTGTTTGGGAAGTACACGTGTAACTTGTGCCCAGAGTAAGCCAAATTGCCAAGCCTCAGTCAGGGGGAGAGGGCATATATAATCCTCTCTTAAGGATAAGTCCTGTAGGATGGGGAAATGAATATTTTGAACAATAATACAACCAGCCACTATCAACCACTTAATTCAGATGGTATTTCTATTGAACAAAACAGATTGGAACCCCTTCTTTAGAATTACATTCCAAGCCAGTTCATAATCCATATAAAGAAGTTATCTTTCCATTAACAAAGTAACCCATCCATCAGTTAACTTTCTCATAAGAGTAGTTAGAAAATAAGTCATTCAGCTAACCTTGACTGAGGGCCAGCTATGTACCAGACACAGTGGTAGGTGCTGGATATAGCAAATTAAATGAGACATAGTCCCTGCTTAAGGAGTATAGACTCATCATATAATTACACTACCTTAATCTGTGCTAAAATGGAAATAGGCAGCTTCTTCTCTTCTCATAAGGCACAGCTCAGAACGACTTGGGATTATTTCTAAAAATCAAATCAGTAGACTATACCATGTGGGTTAAAGCCAATCCTAGAGAGGACACCCTCCCCCCAATTCATGTGGAATAGCACAGATTCTCCCCTCCACATCCAAACATTGATTAATGAATTTCAACAACTCCCGCTATCCACAGAATATGAAATGCCTACTCCAGTGAGTTTGAATTTCTTATCTTATTAAGTATTTTCTCTGGACCAGGCACTGTATAATCTCTCTGAAGCCAAATCTACTTTAATCGTCCTAGAACTCTGCATTATAGGTATTTTAACCTTATTTTATATATGCCAAGACCAAAACCCAAGAAGAAAAGCAGAAATCCCAAACAGTAAGTGATTCAGCATTCAAACCCTTTGTTGACATCAAAGTCCACACACCAAATGATCGTGCAAGAATGTCCATCATTTAAAACTAGCCTGAGGTTAACCTAACTTTTCAGATTATGGGAGATGCCCCCATATTTCACTGGGTTTTTTCCTTCTTGTAGTCTCCTTTCCCAGGAGGAGAAATTCACAAAATTTACCTCGAGCATTGGGAGATTTAGTATAAGAACACACACAGAAACAAGGGAAAATAGAGGTACAGCCCATGGAAGCTGAGAAAGAGTGAGCAACAGGACACCCCTTTGTCTTGCATTCTTAGTCAAAACTTCACAAACGATCATTTTCAGTGTAATCATACATAGTATATTCTCCTTTCTCTGATTTTCAGACTCTTGAAGATAATATCATTGCTCTCAACTGCGAACTATGGATGGATAACTAGATGGATAGGTAGATAATCAGACAGATCGATACCCAGATATAGCCTTAGTTTAAGATCTTCAAAAGAGGAAATCTGATGGGCAACTAGCCACCATTATCTCTGCACGGCCGGCAGATTGTTTGCCTCTGAACCTAGTCTCGTCTGATACCCGTAGTCAGATCAACAAGAGTATGACTCTTCTGTACTCATGTATGGAACTATCTAGGAGGGCTTCCTTAGCCCTGGGTTGTGAGGTTGGGGAAAGGGCTGTGGGGTGGCAGGCACCATGATGGAGGCTGTCCTGGCCATTATCTCAACTACATTTGTCATTACTAAATCTTGTTTTAGCCATCTCCTCTGTTTGCTGTGTCATGAGCACATTGAGGTCAAAGGCTGTTCTATCTTCCCTTCACCCTGATTCTGCCCTCTTTGCCTCTTTCCATCCATTTCTCAGAACTAAGGGTACAGCGCAGAGGCCTTGCTGACGTCTAATAAGCATGAACTAATGAATCAAAAAAACCCACAGCCACCTGCTCCCTGGGTCTTAAGGGAAAATATAAGGCTTGAGCTGAATATGTGGTCGTTCCCTTTCTTGTTAATTTCCCAAGCTCCTCTGTGGGTTGTACTCTCTGCTCTGCTGGGGTGACACAAACATGACAGATGGCACTCTCATGCCCAAGGAGTTTATTCTGCAACCCAGGAGGGGCTGTATTTTTTCCTATAAAAACTCTTATAAATCTTATAAATCACTCTTGTGCATTTGGTGCAGGAATATTGTGACACAAGAGAGAGAAATGCTGTTCCATACACGTAAGCAGCAGCAATGTGTGGGTGGTAAGTTTTAGATGCCGATAGGTCAGTGAATCCTAAATATTAATCCATTTGGAGATTTCGATGTATATATACAACATTAATCAGTAGAGCTTTGGCCTTTCTGTAAAATGAAGATTTTAATCTGATGGAAGAATATATATTTAAGTCGAAGAATTAAAAATTTCATATATCAAATTCATTTTAATGTTAAATTTAAACTGTCGTGATAACCTAAGGAAAATGACTATAACTATAAAAGGACTAAACAAACACTTATAGATTTATCAACAAATTGATAGGTTAGAAAAAAGCTACTAAGATGAGTATGAGATAACCAAGAAAAAAAATCAGCATTAAAAAGGCATCTAATACAAGTTGGAAAGAAAATGATAAATAGGTATAGAAAACATCGAGAGTATGATGCTTATCTTATTAGAAAGTCAATCAGCCTTCAGCATACTAGCTATGTGGAAATCTCATATCTTTGAGTAGTAGAGAAAAATTGCAAACTCTTTTATTCTTCTTCTGTATGGCTTTTTAAAGTGTTCTGTTATTGCAAATGATGCAGAGTCATCATATGGATAAAAGGTTAAAAGGCCATCTCTAATCATGTTTAGTCCAGAGATATATTTATATCATAATCATAAATTTTTAAGCTTAACAACATGTCATGAGAATCATTTAGTGAAATTATAAGTTCTCTTACAATATTTTGAAGTTCCATAATAAAACCAAAGATGCTGTCAAACCGGAAGAAACCCGGGATCACCTAATCTCTTTAGATGACTGGGAGCCCTTTCTTGACCACTTTGGTCACTGGGAAATCATCGATTCGCCAGGAAATCCTTGCATTTGCTTGCATGCTCTAATTATGAAAAGTCCTACCCTACTCTGAATTTTATTCACCTCCTTTAACTTCTCCCCAGAAGAGCACTGGGCTTGGCATGCATTTCAAGTTTTCCCATCCTTTAGTGGCATAGCCTAACTGAATCATGTTACTTTACTCTACTTTCCTATGCAGACTTGATCTATAAAATCAGTCTAATACTCTTTGCCCCATATTCCTCATCGGGTTGTTAAAAGATTCAAGTCAGAAAATACGTGTGAAAATGACAATACGCTTTAAGCATATATGAATGATAAACATAATCCCTCTTTCATATATATGATTTGCAAATTGTTACCATGTCTACCCCAAGTCCCTTCTGCAAGACAAACTGCCCAATTCTCTTCATCATCTCCCATAAATTATAACATCCAAAACCGCTATCTTAGGGACTCTTCTGGATACATGCCAGCTTGCGAATGTCTCCCATAAAAGGCGCCATACGAGCTAAACAGGTGACCCTGATGTGGCTGAATGAGTGGAAAACGAAATAGGATTGTTCTGCTGTTACTATGCTGGGCAGTTTACTCTGGTGTCTTCTGAGATGCAGAGTTTTTCTTATTACCACCACCTATGCTATTTATGAGAGCTAATTTAATTGCAGCATTTGAGAAATATCTTTGAAAAAAACCTTTTTAAAAGTAGCAAAATGATCAAAAGAATAAAACATAGAAAAACAAATACTAATAATTTATTTTCTCTAAGTCGCATGACTAATTGGGTATAAGAGGTGTATGCTTCCATGAATGAAGGAAAGAAGGCTTGAGTTATCGCCTAAAATCAAGTTTAAGATTTATCTGTGACTTTAAGTGAACCATGATTTTATTTTAAGGTCTTTTCAGGAATATAACGTGCATCAGTGATTCCCCCAAATAACAAGCAGAAAACATAACAACCTGCTTGATTTTATCAGTAGTGTCTCTCGTTTTGGAAAGGCAACTCTAAGAAAGTACAAATTATTGGCAGCTTATCAGAACATGCCATCATCTGTCCTGGGATACTGTGTAAAATAACTATTTACCAAGCTGGTCAGATGATTTCAAGAATTGTTAGCTCGCCTCTGCAAAGGCACATGGGAATCCAAATCTGCTATAATAACACTTCACTTCCCTTCGGACTGAATATTTTGTATAGAATAGTAATCTCAAAAAGGTAAGAAGGAAAGCAGTTATCCAATCTCCCAGCTCTGCCTGCTGTCTACCTTCATAGCACAGGCAACTTTATCCTTCTCTGCCTTTGTTTCTCCACCTGGAAAATCTGGAAAATCTTACCTATGACTCCTTTCTTTCTATAACTGTTGAGACCTTTAGAAGAAATAAGCTTCACACATTCAAAGGTTTATGTCAGTGTTTTTTTTTTTTTTTTTTAACTGCTTACTTGAAGAAAGGGAATGGATTCGAGTTGTAAAAGTAATAAGGAGACGCCATTTGGAAGTTGGATTGTTGTTGGCAGAAACCAATGTGGCCAAATGTGGTTTTGTTTTGTATTTCTTTTGTCAATTTCAGCTGGTTTCAGGTTGGCCCATTCCAAAAAATAAGGCTTCTTGGAACATGTCCAAGTAAGAAAAGCAAGCAGGTAGTTTGGTGACAGTGAATTCCAAAAACTAACTTTTGTTTCCTGTGACTTTGCAACAAAATGTGTTAGGAGCTGGGCTGAAACCAGGACATCAAATACGAAACTAGTAGACAGAAGGCATAACACTGGGGGGAAATTTTCCAATCAAAAATCAAAATACAGCTCAGTGATTTCAGAAGCAATGTTTCTGGTTAAGAAGAACCGTCATTAAAATTTAAATAGGCACAAGTGAAAATGATTTAGGGGTGATGGACGCTAAGGGAGGGTCTGTTTTAGAAAACACAGTGAAGTTTTATTTTATGCTTAACTTCCCCCAGTCAAGTTTGTCAGATCTCAGAAGAGAAATGGGGGGGGGGGGTGTTCATTCTCAGCTGAGCATTTAGCACTCTTGACCTACACAGACTGAAATTTTTAATCCAGGTAACTTTTTCAGCAGAGTCTCACCAGCTTTCTTTGGCCAGTGAATCCCACTAAGTGAGTGTCTTCAGACCGTCGGTGGAGACAAGACTCCAAAATTTAACAACAACAACAGCAAAATGCAGGAGCATGCAGGCGTCCCCGGAGCCTCCCGGTAAAACACACGGAGCCCACGCAGCCCAGGAACTGGTCTGGCGTCATCGCTCCATGTTCACTGGATGCTGTAAAGTCTGATTTGCATTAGAAACCTCTGTATTCAATAAACAAAAATAGGGATAATGACCAAAGCACTATTTGGAACAGAAAACAAACTCAAGCAGTGAGTGTTTTCCACTGAATTCATTCAAGATTTTATTAGCGGAGCTCTCACTTCGGTGATGGGGCTCAGCTTGCCTTTAATTTCATTGGCCTCAGTTATTCAAAACAAAAGGAGCCTGAAGTGTGCGTGCGTGTGTGTGCGCGCGCGCGTGTGTGTGTGCGCGCGTGTGTGTCCGCACACACGCAGGCTTTGTACATTCCTCACATTCAGACCCATCCACAAAGGGAGGAGAAGACCTGAGGGGAGTGAGCGGGTTTTGCGGGTCCGGGGATGGAGGGCTCCCCCACGTAAGCAGGGCGGTTCGGGCTGGAAGTCGCTCCCAGCCACGCTCCCGCCGACCGCAGGGCTGCACACCCAGCCTGCCGCGAGCGGAGGAGACACCCCGCGAGCGAGGGCACAGCCCGTGCTGCGACGTTTGCGGGTCCGAGCGAAGCCCGGCGCGGGCGGGGGCGCGGCGCGTGTCCTTGGCTCGGCGCGCGGAGCCAATAGGAATCCGGGGCCGCGCTCAGACCCGGGCGCAGCGCCGCGCGGAGGCAGAGCCCAGCCCGGGCCGGTGCACAGCCGCCAGCCGCAGCCCCGCGCGCCCCGCGCCGCCCCCCGCCCGCGCGCGCCCCCGCATGCGCGTCCGCGGGAGCCCGGCCGCCGGCCCCCGAAGGCGGCAGACGCAGAGCCGGCGCGCAGCCCGCGGGGCGCTCTGTGGCTCGCCGGACAGGGCCCCGAGGACGAGGCTTCCATCACGTCATTGCAGGTACGTCGCGACCGGGGGCGCGGACCCGGCTGCCCGTTTCTGCCTCCGCGGGGCACTTAAAAGTCATTGGCGCCGCTGCTTCCTCGGCAGGTCGCCGCCGAGAGCGGCGAGGGCGCGTCCCGGGTCCCCCCGAAGGTGAAGCGGTTGACGCGCGTGCGGAGGGCGCGGGGTCCAGCCACCCACTCAGTTATCCGCGGCTGCGACGGGGCCGTCCAACTTGCTCGGCGTCCCCGTCTCTCCAGCCGCACCGGGCTCTGCGCGCTGTCACGCTGCCCCCGGCAGCTCCCGGTGACCCCGTCGTAGCTGAGGCCACGGCGAGGCAGACCCCGGCCGGTTGTTGGGAAGCGGGCTCCGAGCAGTCCCCACCGCCCCCCCAGGTCGGGACCCTCCTCTGAGGAGCGGGAGCCCGCGCGGACTGAGCACGGGTTTGAGCCTAAAAGCGCGGCCGGCGTGGGCCGAGCTCGGGAGTGAGAACAGCGCCGTGTCGCTTCGCTGTGGCCGGAGGGAGGACGGGGTTTCTCAGTGTCATGGTCAGCGACTCCTGTTGTGTACCTGATTTACTTGGGCATCGTCTTCGGAGTTGAAAGTGCATCTGTGTTGTGCACCCTCCGGTGGGAAGAATTCCGAGACCTCACGGATCACTACACTAAAAAGTCATGAACTGGAACCGTGTCGTAGATGGGATCTTGGGAGGAAACGCCCATCTGGGGCTTGATTTTATTTGATACTAAAATCCGTAGATGCCTGGCCATGTCCTGGCCTGTCTTTATTCATTTTATTTTGAGACGTGAATTTAGTAAAAATAAATAAAATAAATTTAAAGATATATATAAAACCATGTTTGATTTCAGATTTTGAAGATGGTTACATAACTTTCTCTTTTCCTGTTGATTACTTGTGATTAAATTAGCATTGCTTAATGAGTTCAGTCTTTGCCTTGGAAAAGCCAGTGGGGACTGAATGAAGGCTGAGTTAAAAGATTAGTCTTGCTTTGGGCGATCCTCAAACAGCTGGTGTAGAGCCTTCCCAAATCCCCGAATAAGAGCTTTTCCTGCAGTGAAGGACTCTGGTTCCACGAGAGAACCGCCCTATAGCAGGTGCAGGGCTGGTAGAGTATGTTCTCTTACTAGAGAACAAGAGAACTTGAATATGTTCTCTCACTCTTCTCAGTGGATTCTCGGTGGAACATATTCAAACCCTCCACTGGTAATTCACAGTTCCCCATTCTGTCATGCCTGGATTGTAGGGCATTCTGATCCAAGACATGTGCCTGCCCGAGGTAGATAAGGAAGATATAAGAAAGGTATTTGTTTTACATATCACAATGGAGAATTTACACTGACCTGTTTTTTTAAATCAAATTAATCTTTGTCATTAAGGAAAAGGCATGCTTAGCTCAACCACGGAGTCTTGAAAACTGTTCATACGGTTGCCCAATGCCAAGTTCGAATGATATAATGGGGTATTTTTGAAACCATGTCAAAGAAGAGACATGGCAAGTGAGCATTTTATTTTGCAGAGAGCATTTTGATTTTATATGAGTATTTTTCTCTTTTTACATCACAAAGGAAACTGATTATCAGGATTTACCTATTTCAATAAACACTAATTAACTGACCCCACTCAATTCTATTTGCAGTTAAAAGTGTAGTTTTGCGTCACTATACACATTTTTCAATCTAAAAGTATAATATCTGAAATACACGGAGACCCATTTCCTTTTGCCATCCAAGCTCGAGAGCTGTTTTGGGCATGTCGGTAGTGACAGTGTAAATGTGAGGCTGAATATGTATACTTACACACACACTTTGTCTGGACTAAGAGCTTTTCAAAGATAAATGTAAACCGTGCTTTGATTACTCATTGTTTCGTGCTATCACTCTTTGCTGGGAGAAGTAATCGAAAGTTCATTCCCTCTGTGTTTTAGGATAGCCGGCTAGAGCTTTAGATACCATCAAGTTATAAGTTTGGTAAAGTTTAAACAAGGTACTTGCCTTGAAATCTCTTTAAAGTAAACAACAACTCCTTAGTCCTCTTCTTCTAAAGCAAAGGAATGGAATTAGGCTTCCAGTCCGGGCGCTGAGCTCTTATTGATATGGAGAGAACTGGCCGGCCTAGGTCAAGGACAAACGAGGAGAGGCTGTGGAGGCACGGGCACACAAGAGATCAGACCAACCACGTCCTGCCAGTTTGCAAGCACTTTCTCAGTATCAGGGTCCACTAAGTATTTAGGAGAAAGTGGTGAATTAGAGCAACTGCCTGGGCCAAGTATTGGGCTTAAAACAAGTCACACAGAGAGCCAGCAAATAAGACAAATCGTTTTGAAGGGGAAATACACAGTTATAAACTTGGCCTCTGGTGCCATCTACTCCTGTGTTTGCTTAGCTGTTTCTCTTCCTACCCCAGAGTTCTCTTTTCTCTAAATTGTACACACTGACCTAATCATGTGTAGAATGAATTTTGAGCCCAAGTCAGGCTAAAGTATGGTCCTCAAGCCCCTAGTCTAAATACAGGTATTTCCCACAGCCACCACTTCTGGGTGGGGATATGTCTTTGACTGGCCAACTCGTCCGTAGGACCCAGCTCACGCGGACTACTGATGTGCAGAGCAGAGTCCCAGAGCCACATGGCCTTAAGAGGGTGATGAACAGCGAGAGGGTCAAAGCACCGAGAGTGTGAGGGGAGATGGCATAAAGATGGTCATCCTTAAATAGGAACCCAAGAGTCAAAGGCATAATGAGTGTATTTCCTCAAATAAGCTTCCAGTATAAACTTTCTTTGTGATTTCCTGAATATTTTAAACAAACTCTCATGTGTACACATGGACCTTGCACCCAGGTATGGGATGAAAATAAATACATGGGATGTGCTGTCAACACTCACCAGGAGAGGGCAGCGTGCAAACTGTAAAAAGTGACGTCTCCTCTTGACCAGGGGTTCTCCGATCTCCAAAATAGCTAAACCTGTCTCCCTAACAGTAGGCACTGTCTTCTCTTTGAAAAGCAGAGTCGAGAGCCTTACTTAATATGGGATACAACGTTCAGAAAGATTTGTTTCTACTTTTGCCTCCAGAGTTGGAGCCGCCCGGCAAGATCAGGAAAGCAGCCTATTTAAGAGAGAACTCAACTTCTCTGTCTTTGAATTAGCTTCATTCTTTGAAGCAGTCCAAGTGGTCTTCATCTTTACTCTGCCAGGAGATGGGTGGGAGAAAGGGAGGTAGAATACAGAGGGGAAAAAAGAGAGAGAATAGGGGTTTTTTGAGTTGGTTCTCGAGGGGAAGTTTTTATGAGCTGCTTTCTCTGTACACCTTATTGTTTCAAGCATGTCTCAAAAGCAGGTTCAGGGCCACAAGAATACATTTTGTAAATTGACAGTCAGTAGTGTCTCTAGAATCCTAGTGAATTTGGTTTCAAAACAGAAGAACTAGAATAGCTTTTTTGTTGTTGTTGTTGTTGTTTCCAGAGTCTAAGACTTGTGCTATAAAAAAAAAAAAAAAAAAAAGAATTCTACATCTACTGCTTAGAATCTCAGAATCTCCGAGATGGTCAGACCTAATCCCTGCTACACCTAGTCCAGCCTTTGAAAAACTCAAGGCTGATAAGCCTCGCACTGTTCTTACTTTCACAGATCAGCCATATTCTAGGGACAAACTATAAATGTGCACAGAAGAGAGAAATAATCACTCTTCAAGTGGGCAACCTGGAGCTGGCAGAGAGAATTCCTGCATTCTTCATCCGAATTGAGCTACGTTGGGGGTTTTAGCTTCAGGAACACCCTTGTCTCTTTGCCGTGATTTGTGCCGTCAAATGCCACACACAGCTTGCTGCTAAATATGAAGGCTGTTTAGAACGCAGCTCAGAGGGGGCTTTAAAAACAAAGTCTGGGAGGCCCAGAAAAAAAGCATTCTTGATGAAAAGCTGAGGTTTCTCCTGAGAGAAGAGGAGGCGGAAGGGACCCTGGGCTGGGGATGGGCACACGAGAGTGAGGGAAGCCATGACCTCTGTGTCAAGAAAGGGTAAGTGCTGAAGCTTCTGGAAAGCAAATCCTGGGACCCTCAGGACCTGCCCAGCAGGGCTCAGCCTTGAAAGCATTTCTCTCTGGGGCCACTATACTCTGCTAGGAGTCGTGGTGTCCTTGAATCAAAGCAGGAGGTTTTTTCAAGGACAAAGTAAAGATGTCTCGGTGTCTGGGAAGAAAGGGAGGTCACTGCGTGTCTCCCCCATTCTCTGCCAGATTAGCCTCTGCAGCACTCCCATGTACTGTCTGGAATGACGCAGTGCCCCAGTGCTGCTGAGGGAGCTTGGGTAAAGGGGGAAACATTCGTCCAGGGTCATCGTAGAACGCAGCACAGTGCGGTAATAGTGGGGCGTCAGCAACAAGGGAGGGAGAGGCAAATCCTGGAGGCTGAGAAGCTGCATTGCTGTTTCTCAGTTTTTGATGTAGCCCTTCCCAGCTCCTTCAGTCAGAGAAACTCTGGATTCCATCTCTTTTTTCTAGATTACTTTGCAATAAAGGAATCCCATGGCTGAAGGGGAAATCTCTTTGAAGGCACTTACCCGTTTGAGGGGCAAAGCAGGGTAAGTAAGATCATAGGCTGCTGGTGGATACAGTAATCCTCAGGAGAAGACACACCTGAGGGTTTGTTCCAGTAAGAAAACATTTCCAGATTGTGAAGGCAAGGGAATTTGAGACAAAGGAAATACATGACTTTATGAAAAAATTCTCCCCAAAGAGGGTTTTTGAAGGCTATGACACCAAGTGCACAAATATTCACAAACATGACTTTCGTGGTATGGATTAGTAGTAGTTCCAAGCTAAAATTCTCCACTCCTGTAATTTATTTAAACATCGAGAGAGGGAGAAAAAGAGAACATACTGAGCAGGGGAACACTTGACTAGCTCATGTGAAATGCTAAGCTGAGTTGACTTTGCCTAGAACAAATACCGTCTGCATTCACAATTATTCCACCTGGTTCTATAGCTGGGACTCTAAAGGCTGAAGGAGGCTAATCTTATCACCTAGGGGAAACTCGCCACCTCGCTCTGCTTTTATGCAATTACAACACACACTCTGGATAATGCATTATATTTTCTAATTATAGTAGCAGTGTTTCAGGCCAGTCGATAGATGTGTGATATTGTACTTACAGTTAATAAAAACCCAGCAGATCTATAATGAGATTTCATTGCCACCTGCTTTTTCTAGGAATCTAAATTTCATCCAGTTTTCAAGCTATCTTTAATTTTCCCTTACTGATCATTTTACAAATTAAGATTCATCTAACACTTGTTAAGGGCTGAACACATGCCAGGTTATACTAGATACGTTCCTGCATAATATATCATTTAATCATTACATGAACTCGGAGTGTTTATCTTCTGCAAGTTTTATTAAGGCATTGATTATAACCAGGACATTTGAAAGCTAAAAACATAACCATTTATGCAAGCATTCATTCAATAGGTAGCTGTTGAGCTTCTTTGAACAGCAGTAACAAAAGCAACAGTAACAAAATGATCTGGTTATTATCTCTAGATGATCCTTTGCATTTTGTTTCCACATACATTGTTGCACTTAATTCCTGGGTCAGCCAGTTCCTCACACATGTGTAAACAACAAGCAAACATCTTTCTATAGCACCAACTCCTCACTTCATGATTGAAACTATGTATGTGGAAATAATCTTGCCTGGCTGTTGATTGAAGTCTATGGTCATAGGAGTGTCTTATTTGATAAACAGATGAAAAATAGTCACCCTCAAGCCCACTACTGGAGAGAAAAAATAGGTTGTGTCTATTTTAACCCCTTTGCTGAGGATGTGTTCATGTCTCAGGGCCACATCCTCTGGCCGGCAGACAGCACCCCTCATTGTAGCTCATTAAATATTTGCAGCAATACGGAAATGTGTAGCTTCAGATATATATATATATATATATATATATATATATATATCTGCCTCCTAGACTTCAACTTGACAAATAATATGGAAAAAGTATTTAAGATATCTCACTTCTGTGAATTCAGAGAACGTAAACTTTGGAGAAAACAGACAATAGCAGACAATGGCATCACAGTGTTTCAGAAGGCCAAATGATAATAAGACCCCTTTGACCTAGAAGAGGGTTATCTGGTTATTATTAAAACTTATTAAGCTAGGAAAATGAGAGGACCAGGTTTGCACCTGTTCCTGTTTTTCACATCGGAAGTGTGGCTTTAAGGAGAACCTCCGATCTCTTGAGCTCAGTCTTTAAAAAGAGAAATGGAAGTGGATCATTGTATTTCTTTCCAGCCCTAAACATCAGTTCTACATGCTTCCTTCTGTGACGATAGCTGACAGTCCTTGAAGGATGACTGTTTTTCAAGTCTTTTATAGGTATCATCTAAGCTTTATCAAAAGCCTAATATTCCCTGGGTGGCTCAGTGGGTTAAAGCCTCTGCCTTCAGCTCAGGTCATGATCCCAGGGTCCTGGGATCAAGCCCGTCCTTGCTACGGGCTCTCTGCTCAGCGGGGAGCCTGCTTCCCTTCCTCTTTCTCTGCCTGCCTCTCTGCCTACTTGTGATCTCTCTCTGTCAAATAAATAAATAAAAATCTTAAAAAAAAAAAAGCCTAATATTCTCGTTATTATCCCCACCTTACAGGTGAGATAACTAAGGCTTAGGGGGATTAACACAGCTTTCAGCAATTAACACAGACAAGCCAATTGCAAACTAGGATTCACACCCCTCCCCGCCTTTCCCATTGTATGTTGCACCTTCATTCACTTATTTATAGTATGTGGAGAGGATTCTGTGTGCAAGGTGTTGTGCAAGCTTATGGAGATAATCATGAAGAGCTCAAATAAGTAGGAAAGACAAAGAATATTCTAGCAACTATAAGGTTGTTTGCTGAGTATGGTAATACAGGAGGCTTTGCAAATCTATGGTATTATTTTGCCTTGTTAACAAAACCATTTGACAGTTTAAGTCTACTGATTGTAAGAACTCATCTCTTTTCTTTGTATCATTTTGGATAGTTCTCCCCCTCCAAGATAGCATGGTGTTAGTCTTCCTTGTGTAATTATTTTTGTCATATGTTTACATCTTTCACTAAATTTTAAATTTCCCTTGAGGACAGAAGCCATTTCTTATTCATCTTTTGGTTCCCCAGCACAGAATTGATGCTTAATGAATTTTACCTCTGCTGATCTCCCGCTATGTCTAATTTATGGCTAGCAGCAGAGACTCCTGTTTATCTGCCAAAAGGTGCAGTCTTCAAGAGCTTTAAATAGGGGATCCTGGGTGGCTCAGTGGGTTAAGCCTCCGCCTTCAGCTCAGGTCATGATCTCAGGATCCTGGGACCTGGGATCGAGCCCCATGTTGGGCTCTCTGCTCAGTGGGGAGCCTGCTTCTCTCTCTGTCTACCTCTCTGCCTACTTGTGACCTCTGTCTGTCAAATAAATAGCATCTTTTTTTTTTTTTAAGGCTTTAAATACACACATTCGGTGTAGGCTAAACAAATGATAAACTCAGTCATTCATCTGGGAGGAAAAAAACTTTCTTTTTTCCTTTTTCCTTTGTGTTACTGATCCCTTGTGTAACACATTAGTGTTTAAAATGATCATTTCGGTAGGAAAATCAAACTGTCATTAAAAGTCAATTAATCCTCTTTTTAAACAACGTACTGCTTTGACTTTAAAATACTTAATCAACCATTTTGACAGATTTTTCTTCCCAAAGTGAGAGATCACTTCATCATTAGAGGGTGCCAAGGTGTCCCTCCAAGTTTATCCTTCCTTCCTTTGGGGTTGTGTGGGCTGGTCATAACACACTGGAATGCTTGCTAACTTTCCGTGCGCTGTGCTTTCATTTGGAAATTAACAAACTCTAGCTCATGCAGAGAAAGTGATAAGGTTACCAAAGATTCTGGAAACAGTGTCGGGTTTGAATTGGAAGGCTTAATTTAGGAAAAGCAGGAGAGTTCAAGAGGACTGATTTGCTCTGTGTGGTTGCAAAAAGTAGATTTTTAAAAATATCTGTGAAAGAATTCGTCACAGAGAATTCTTTGTCTGTGGGGTTAGTCTGTGACAATTCTGGGGTAATCTATGACAATTCAGGGGAGTCTATGAATTTGGGTGGTAAAAAATGGCATCTTTGTCTCTCCTGCCCTGAAACCGAAATTTCCCTTCCCCTTTAGTTCTGAATGTGAGCAGCATACCCCAGCAGTATTAGCAGAACCATCGCCTTGTCACCAATAGAAATCAGAGCTATTTTCATACTATACCACAGTTGATACAAATGTTTCAAAATATCACTTACACCTACCACTACTTCAAAATTATGGTGCTTATGATACCTACTTCTAGATCTGGTATTAACATGTAAGGAAGACCACATAAATCTATATCACACTTTAAAAAAATATGTTAGTATATATATATTTGTATATTTATACACACATATTTATATATATACACACATACGTGTGTGTGTGTATACACACACATACATAGTTCCCTATTAAGAGTATACATTTCTGGGGGAGCCTTGGTGGCTCAGTTGGTTGAGGGTCTGACTCTTGATTTCAGCTCAGGTGACGATCTCAGGGTCATGCGAGCCAGCCCCGCGTCAAACTGTGAGCTGAGCGTGGAGCCTGCTTACAATTCTCTTTCTCCTTCTCCTTCTGCCCCTCCCTGCTCACTCTCTCTCTTTCTCTCTCTAAAAAAAGAGAGTATACACTTCTGACCTTAGAAACATTGTCCTGAAAAGGAGCTTCACTAGACCAAAAGGAAGTCCGTGGGGAAAAAAATCTAAAACACCTCGGTCTAGAGGGTGGTAAATTTGGCTTCTTAGATGGCAAACATTCTGTCAGCTGAAGTTGCCCCAAATGGAACAGGCCACCCTGGGAGCCCAGGAAGCTTGTGCTGGTGCGGGGCAAGACGGCGGTGGGGATGGATCTCAGTTGAGGGGAGTCATACATCAGATACGGGGTTGGGCATGATGCTACCACCCAACACTGAGGCTACGTGGTCGAGACCAAGAGGCAAAGAAAAGTCCATTGCTTTCCTCAATTTCGGTTTGCAAGGGTCTGAGCCAGCTAGCTTCTATAAGGAGAAAGAGACAAGAGTCCTTCAGAGGTACACACCATGCCACATATCTTGGTGTTTGTTTCTAGGTTAGTCTCAAACACCAATAAGTACTTGTGAATGGGGTGGCTGAGGGCCACCGTTACCGATCAGGTCTGGCTAGTGTCCTGAAAAGTCAGAGACTCACCGCTTGGGGTTCCTAGGTACAAAACTCCAGGCTGGATTGTAACTGTCTTTCCATTTCTGGCCTCCCCTCCTGTGCTGTGAGATATCTCAGGGGCCATGCATTGGCATCTTGATGTCTCCAGTCCAAGAGACTTCATGTTTGGCAAACGAATTGGTGGATGCCCCTGTAGAGGTCACTGTTGTTGCAGAACCAGGGGTCCCATTTTTAAAAAATAAATTAAGGAAGAAAATCTGAGAAAGAATACTTCTGATTTTACTCAATATAAGTATCCTCATGGGATGGGCTCTCGGAGAGCATAGTTCTGGACCACTGAGTAGCCAAGTAAAAACCTCAGAGAAGAATTCTGTTCATGGTGAAATGAGCAAATTCTGTTCAACTCAATGGAAATGTTGATAGCAAAGACCTTTCAGGGTGGCTGAGGCCTTGGTGGTCTCTGATATCTTTTTGGGAGGTAAGGCATTTTACTCGGGACTTGGTTAAACTGAGGAGAAGTTCTCCTTCACAGGGATGCCAAGGTGTTCCTACACATGTAGAGCTCATTCTTCCAATGTTACAGACTTTGGGAAGGTCGGGCTCATGCTGGAAGGCAGAGTTGGGAGGGGACAGTAAGGACCTACCACGCAACTACTGTTCATTTTAGGTATTTGAACATACAATTCGTCATTGAGTTTTTATAAAAACTTTTTGCAGTAAGTGCTGCTGTCCACATTTCACCGAAAAAGAACTGAAGTTTATTGAGTTTCAGTAAATTTCCCAACTTCACACAGCCGCTCAGTGGCTCAGTAAGCTTCATTCTAGAGCTTAAGAACTCCAAATGCAAGTCACTGCCTTTTCACTACAACAAAGCTTGAAAACACTGCCTTTCTCTTCCATAATTTTGGTTCTGTTGCCTCGCAGTGATGCAGGGTTCATACTAGAGACAGAGATAAGAGTCTAGGTACGTTGTGTTGGGAGGATATCAAACAGAGAGGAAGTGTGCACTTCTAGTTTAAAGCATGAACTTTGGAGTCGGATAAACTGGGCTCCGTTCCTATCTGAGGGCACTGTTTCTTAGAAGCAGTCATCCTCATCTAAAACCTCATAGTACAGTCTTCAGAATGGATATCTGTGAATATTTAGTAAAAGAACAGTGCATTGCTGTGGATGCCTTGGAATTGGGAGCTCGAATCCAATTTTTTGAACCAAGACAAGTAAAACATTTGAGTCTGAAGTTTATCTTTTAAATGTAATAATTATTTAGAAGAGTTCATTAAACACTCTCCCTGGAACCATTGATTCTTTTGACAAATATTTACGGATTCAGAGCTGGAAATGGCAGAATATCAAAAGACAGATCGTATTTTCAAGGAGCTTATAGCCAACGGGGAAGATAAAACATATGTGTCAATAATGAGGACACCAGATTAAAACTGGATAAAATTGGTAAAGAGGCAAACCAACGAGGGGACAAAGGCATTGGAGGAGTGAGAAGTTATTTCCGTTGAAGAATTTTCGATGCTCCAGGAAGGCCTGGACAAACCGTGCCATGTGCCACTTTGAATTATTTCCTGTCTGTTTTCTCCAGCCTATGACCTGTGTTCTGTATCACTGTCTTCTGGCTCCTTGAGTTTTAGAGATACAAAGTAGCAATTTATTTAATCTTCTCATTTCACTCAGAGGGAACTGATAGCGCAGAAAGCTGTGTGCCTTGTAGAACTAGAAGTGGAACCAGGTTCCCTATCTCCCAATCTATTCCTCTTCCTACCACACCATGCCCCCCAGTGGGCCTCCACCAGGAAGCTAAGCCTAAATCAACAGTACACAAAGTGCTGCAGGAGGTTTCACAAAGGTCCAAGGTGCAGGCTACAGGATGTGTGCCCAAGCGGGGCAGAGACCATTTTGCTTTGGGGACAGTAGAAGGATTTTGTATAAATGCCATATAGTCTGTTGTTGTTTAATTTGGATGAACTTTTCTCCTCTCTGCAATACCAGATAATCCTAGAGCTTGTACTCCCCAAAGCTGAGGTCCATTGAAATAGTCCCAGTCATTTTTAGAAGTCCAGCAGTGCCTTCAAATCACGTCATGAACAAATGGAAAATGGAATGAAGTGGTAAGAGGAGGAAAGTCCCTTTGCATTCTCCTTCCCAGGCCGCCAAGTGTCATAGTGCTTTTTGGCTTATGAAAATAATGACAGTGACTTTCCCTACCCTCCGTTTGGACCAAGGGTGGATCTTTTTTTTTGTGATCTATGCAGTCAGGTTTTTCCACATCCCCGGCAACCAGTGTTTTCTCCAGTTCAAATGCCCTAGTTAGACAGGTTTACTTGGTCATACTTAGAATGACTTTAACCAACAAATGCAGCCTCCAGACAGGATTTGGGAAAAGAAAAGAGCTGGTGTCACACTCCATCCAGAATTTTCCCCCTCCTGTTTGTCAGAGGAAGGGTGCTCTCTGGAGGAAAACTTTCTTCCTCAGCCAGGTCATTTGGCTCAGTGCTCCTTCTCCCTCCTCGCTCCTTTTATTTCTGGAAACAGACATGCGCAGGACCAGACAGCCCCCTGGGACAGGCCGCCCAGTAAATAGTGGGCACCTCCCTCCTATGTGGCTGTTCCTACCCATGGTGCCCCTAGAGGACTCTGAGGGTCAGCAAGAGACAGATTTCTCTCTGTGGGAGAAGAACTGTCCCTTAAACAGCCAGGAAGTTGTTTTACTCCAGGAGAGAAAGCGGGAAGCAGGGCACCGACCAAGCAGGGTATATCCGAGGCTGGAAAGCCGTCCTCCCTGGTTACTTCATTCACGACTGCTGCCCTACTCCAGCTGAGTTTACATGCCATTGACCTCAAGTAATTGGGCTGGGGAAGATGAAACTAACTCTTCATGAAACTTCTTTTTATCCAAATTTGGAGCAAAACTCGTGAACTCTATTCTTGGGGTTGAATAAGACAACATTGCTGAGGGCTTGTGTCTGAATAGGCACCATATGGATTTGTGCAAAGGGAAGCAAATAATCCTCAGTTGTAAAAATATCTCTGGTCTTCCTAAGGGTGATAGGCACCCACATGTTTCTGTCAGGTGGTTTTGCTATAAACAATTATTCTTGGACTAATAGGAAAAATTTCCTTTTATAGTGATTGTACGTTTTCCCAGATTATCAGTGTAGCATGCAAAATCCCACAACTTCAGAAACTCCAAAGATCAAAGTCAGGCCAGTGAAGTCATTAGACTCACCACCCACCAGAACAATAGTTTGGCTACCAGAAAGCCCCTTTACTGACAACAAGAAAGTGTGCTCTCACAATTGCCAAACTGCCCTGTGAAAACTGATACGCATTCCTAATTCCTGCATTCGATATTCCTGTTGTTTCTCGATGGCAGTAAAACTCAGATTGTCTCCATATGATTAAAACATTGGCCAACGGAGGTTTGGGGCCGTTCGGTCAATATTAACTACTGCGGTGTTGAACTGATTTTCTGTTTCAAGCGACAGCCAAGACTATCAAATAAACCCAAAAATATTTATTAGGGCAGCTTCTGAATATATAGGCTGTGGCTCATGACACAGACTCAATAATCTCATTAAAGGAGGGGAAAAGATTTTTTCCCCATCTGTGTAAACCCCCTCGGTAGCTGGCCTGTGGTGTAGGTGCATTGGAAATGTCTTTGGAATGCGTGAAAAAAATGAATAACTTAGAGTGTGTGGATTCGAAAGTAAGGACCTGTAGCTGTTTAAATATAAAAAAGAAGTCACAGATAATGTTAACAAATTGACCATCCGTTTAGAAGTTAGCCCTGTTTTGTCAAGGTTCTGATTTATATACAATCAAACATTCCTGAGTGCTTACAGTGTGGCAGGCTCTCGGAGTATAGAGAAGGATGAAGATCCGGTCCTGCCCTCCAGCAGCTCCCCGTCCAGCAGGGGAGACAAGCACTAGACACGTAACAGATAACGGCAACAATGGCAACGTGGCTCGCTAGTTTTACTTTGTAGAGACTGTAAAGCACACGTCACACTGGAGGAGACCGTGACCGTGACCGTGAGCCCATTACGCAAAGCGGTTCACAGCCCGCATACATCTCTCTTCCATGGTTTCATTTCTTGGTTTTGGTTTTGTGGTTTTTTGGTTTTGTTTCGGTCCTTGTGACAGGACAATAGACCTGCTGTGCGACCTTTTCCTGGTCCCTTGGACTACTAGTAAAATGCAAACAGTCTGCGACATCTACAATGTCCTGTTGGCTCGCCTGCCTGTGGCTTAGGAGGCTCCTCTGTCCAGGTACTCGGAACACTCTGGCTTCTGGGTTTTGCTGCACACCAGAGACAGTGGTCTCATTCCTGGCTTTTTCCAAAAGGATCGTAGCCACGATCATAAAAAAGGATTACTGGAATCCCAGCAAGTCACTTTCAGGTGTAGCTCTTTGGAAAAACATGATCTGAAGAAGGCAGTGTGCCTCGGTAGAGCAGTAACACTCCTTGTTTCTGTTTTCTGATCTGGCGTTGGCTGGGTTTTAGCTCATGACAAAGAATGGCACAGCGGGATTGTCGTTTCCAGCCTTTACTGACTTGTATGAGGGCCAGATGCAGGATGGAAAAGTGAATATCAGAAGGTCAGATCCTTTTCGTTTTTCTTTTTTCTCCCCTCTCTCTCCCGAAGTACGCACAGGGAGATAACCAAATGTTTGTTTTTCTGTCAGAGCATAAGTTTGGGTACGTCTACGTGACTGGAGCCAGCTGAACGAGAATCCTGTTTCATAACAGGGGCTTACGTGGAGTGATCTAAACAGCTCTCCACAGCCCAAATGACATTAAACATGAATTCAGTCACCTTGTTTTTTCGGGGGGGGGGTGCACACAAATGACCGCGGTAAGTAGTAATGGGGGACAAAAAAGGTCAAGGCATTTCTCTGTAGTTTTACATTTCCTTAGCTGCCCCTGGAAAAATGTAATGGATTTCAAACATTGACTAAGTTTCCCTTAGAGGTATCATATAAAATGACTGATTCAATTCAGGATTCCACCTCATGTTTAAACAAGCAAGATATCCATGTCCCAAAGGAGTTCAGAAATGCCAATGATTCACTAATAATGACAAGAAAAATAATTTCTGTCATTCAGTGAGCCCATCCATAGTAGAATACTCTAATTATAACTGTTACTAGAGAAGGCCACACCTCATTTAGAACTTACCATATTCCAAGGACTGGAGTCAGTCTTTTTACATGCATTTAAGCCCGAATAACAGTCATGAGAAAAGCACTGTTATCTCTGTTCTCCAGAACTCTGAGAGTCAAGTTTATTTCCCCTTGAGTGACAGTTAGGCCCCCGGTCTATCTACCTCCAAAACTCTAACTCCTAACCCTCATGCAAGATTTTGACCTTCACATATTATTAGGTATTTTACAAAGACAATCCTATTAATTTTCAAAGCAACCTTAGAGTCAAGTCTTATTATTATTCCTTTCATACACTTGGAGACCCAGAGCCCCAATGCCAACAGCAAAGAGCCAGAATTCAGACCCAGCTAGGCCTGACTCCAAAACCCTTGCTTTCCATCGACTCAGTATGCTGCCTCCAGATGTGTTCCAGGACGCTCTCCTCATCCGCGGGTTGCCTTTCTTCCCAGTGGGTTTTCTGGTGCCTGAAATTCCCTTAATAGGAAATAACACCTTTCATTCCACAATTTGGAAGCTGACTTGGAAAGAAAAACACTGCTGGGGTATTTGAAGATTGACCAAAGAGCTCTGGGTTGCCAAGGCCAGTATACAGGTGCACGGGGGGAGGGGGACAAAGGAAAAAGGGTATGCGGGGAGGGTCTGAGGGCACGACACTGAGAGGACAAAATAAATTAAGAAAAGGAGCCTGAGGATTAATGAGGAAAGCAACTACTTCACCGTTTTTCTAAGGGCTAGGTCAGGGAACCGCATTGCTTAGTATTAAACAAACAAACAAACAGAAAACTCTGAACTAGGTTTTCTTTTTTTAATTTCACTGTAGTGTTCCCTGGAAATACTATTCACAAGTAGATATGAGGCCAAAGAGCACATATACCCTTAACTTGGGTTTTTCTCGGATCTTGATCTTCTATCTTGTTTTCGGTTTATTATTAAATTCTCTAAAGTTCTACTCACATAGGGTTATCCCACCTCTAATCCTAAATGGCAGAAAAAATTTCTCAGTCCAGTATTCCTATCTTCCTAGACTCATATCCAAAATTCTACCCTATTTTATTTCCCCCCAAAAGGAAAATAATGTCCCAATTTTTATCCATTTATTCTTGTATCAGCTCTTTATTGAACATTTTCTCTGTATGAAGGATTTCAACCCTAGACAGCAACTGACTGACTGCTCCCCATGTCAAAAGTCACATGTGGGAGCGCCTGGGTGGCTCAGCCGTTAAGCATCTGCCTTCCGCTCAGATCATGATCCCAGGGTCCCGAGACTTGAGCCCCACGTCGGGATCCCTTGCTCAGCAGGGGAGTCTGCTTCTCCCTCTTCCTCTCCCTCTGCCCCTGCTCGTGTACTCTCTCGCTCACTCTCTCAAATAAATAAATAAAATCTTTAAAAGAAAGTAGCTGTGTTTTGCACAGCAAGGAGCTTAATTTCTGGCCATAAAACTGATGAGACACCTCTCAAAACTAGGGTGACCATAAAATTTATTGTCTAAACCAGACACTTCCCAGAGGGTGCTATTAATAATCCTGCTGGGACAACAGGCAGAAGGCAGGCCACTGCAGGGCAAACAAGGGCATGAAGAACAGTGGTCTGGCCCCTCGCATGATGTAACCCCTTCAGGAGGGCACAGTCCTGGGAAACCACATATGACGCTGAAAGCAATCACGTATATTCATCGACGAGCATGAAGAACGCTCCGTGTGCTAAGGCAGGGCTTGCCACTACTAAGGATTCACTGATGAGCCTCACAGTCTAGTGAAAAAAGACTCGTACATGACTTGAGTTTTTAACAGTAGCAGCGCTAACCAACATGCACCGAGAACTGTCCACATGACCTACGATGGACTTTTTGTTCATTATCTCACATAATCCACACTCCGTCCCACGAACTGAGTGGTATTTATGCTGGGTTTTCCAGTCGGGACACTGAGACTAGCAGGGAGGGCATGTCCAAGGTCTGTCGCACGCAGCTGGTGGAAGCAGGGTTCAGGCCTTGATGTGTGCAGGTTCCAGGCCTGGGCTCACGGCCACCATGCTTTGCTTCTTCCCTTTGGAGGACACTGAGACACGTCACAGTGGAGACAGGAGCCGGGTGCCACTGGAGCACAAAGAAGGCTCCCACCACTGCCTGTGAGGCATGTGGGCCACTTGAGGAGGAGAATGTCACAGAGGAGGTAGCATTTGAGATGGGCCTTGATGAAAACTGAGAATTCCATCAGGATGTGAAGGAGTGGGATGGAGACACTCCAGGCAAAGGTCCAGGGGAGTAAATTTCTCCCCGAAGCACCAGGTATAAAGGGCAGGGACAGAACCTGGGTCTTCAAAGTACTTGTCTCTGCAGTGGAGAGGAGGAGAGGGCCTAAAGGTGACAGGAGTTTGAAGGCACATAAGCCTATGATTGTAGGCAGAGTTGTGCTTTAGGATCAAGATCCCTGTTAGGGCCAGAGCTGGGTACAGAACCTTGGTGCCCGTTCTGCCCTAAGCTCTTCCTTTCACTTGACAAATTGACTCCAAACCTTTTTTTTTTTTTTTTTAAGATTTTACTTATTTATTTGGCAGAAAGAGACACAGCGAGATACAAGCGGGGGGGTGGGAGAGGGAGAAGCAGGCTTTCCGCCGAGCAGGGAGCCCAATGTGGGGCTGGATCCCAGGACCCCGGGATCATGACCTGAGCTGAAGGCAGACGCTTAATGACTGAGCCACCCAGACACCCCTTGACTCCAAATCTAATGCTGTTGCTGGAAAGTAGTTTCCATCACATTTCAGAATTCTGATACACTCCCTGTTATGCATTAAATCAAGGAATAAATCAAGAATCAAAAGACTTCAAGAAACCCTATTTGTCAGGTGACATCCAATGTTGGAGAGCCACCTATGTGAGTTTTGAAAATAATTAAAATGTACCATTTTAATGGCCATTTTTTTGAGTTTAAATATTTTTTCCTGATGGAAATATTTCCAAAAAGTGGCGTTTATTTTCCTGCACTATTCAATGTGACATACGAAGGGTGATGAAACTCTCTTTTGTAAAATCGCTGTCATCCTAGAGAACGTCTGTTGTCCTCTAGGCCCTCATTTTGTATTAAGATCCACATTTATTTATATTAATTTAATAAGCAGCTATAGGGTGGGGGAGGGGCAAAGGGAGCAGGAGAGGAGAAGAAGACTCCCCACTGAGCACATAACCCCACATGGGGCTCGATCCTAGGACCCCAAGATCATGACCTGAGCTGAGACCAAGCGTCAAACACTTAACTGACTGAGCCACACAGACACCCCGATGCTATGGTTTCTTACTCTTTACGCTTCACCATGGTGGATTTGCTTTATTAGCAACAGCAAACCAAACAACAGAACTTATGACGGTTAAGTATAAGCTTAAGTTATACGGTTATACGGTTAAGTATCAGCTTGGAAGTACCCAAGCTCGTGGGGAAGACGGTACAGGTAGAGGGTGGTCTTTTAAAAACTGTTGGCGATTTTGTGCATGACTTTTGTGCCACCCGTTTTTGTTACCCAGAGGTCATTTTGACTGGGTTTCCAGGCCTTGACCGTGTTCCAAGGTGTCAGATGTGTTTAGGGAATGAGGAGCCACTTTAATAGTACAGCTCTAGGAAATACAAGGTTGTAACTTCCATTTAGAACCATGGATGCTGACCTTCAGCACAACCTTGGCCAGTTCATATAAGTATGTTCTCTGGGCTCTTGTGACATTGAAGTGGTGAGAATGAGTTGTATTATGTTCGTGGAACTATGGCAAGAAATCGTATGTTTGGAGAGGAAGACATTCCCCGTGATGAACGAGGGTAGAGCTTCCTTCCAAATACCCACAAGGCCACCGAATCGTGGTCTCTCATGGTGTCCATTATTGTAGTTAAAATACTTTGAAAACTATAATCTCTTTCCACGTGAACTCGGTTTAGGAACAAACAGTGTCTTACAGTTCTGATTGCATTTCACCCGAGAAATCATAGGACGTGTTAATTAGTATTCTTTTACTCACCTTCCAGGTGAAATTTAACTTTAGAAGTAGTCTCAAATCAGCCCTACCAACCTTTATCCATTGATTTTTTTAGTTCGATGCATTTTGTCTTCCAAAGCCAGGAAGGAGTGTCTCTCAGCTGTAGCCTCGGCGTTTATAATTCTTCCAGTTGTAGCTCTGAGTAGAGGCTCCAATCACAGATTTTTATATCCTTGAAACAAGACTGTAAATTTTATAGCCAATTGTAGAACCACGGTCTGAAAAACCTATTCAGACATTTCAAATATGAACTTCATCATACAGTAGAATTAAGAGTCATTTATTTTCTATCAAAAGCATCATAAACAGCTCCATACCTCGTAGTAAATCAGGAAACCAGATTGCCAGGGAAGGTATTGGGCCTACTAGTTTGGCTGCTGGAGCGGTTTCAAAAGCTGCTGGATGACCTCCAAAGGCCCCTTCCACTTCAAAAAACTCCCTTTCTTTTCAGCAAGTCATGACTTATGACCGGGTCTTGGGCAACTCAATCCATGGCCATCTGCAAAAAAGCAATCCATTTCCAGATCATTAGGAAAATTACCAAGCCTAGCACTTAGATGAAACAACGGCCAGAAAATGCTGGAGGTGGGAAATGAGGGGAAGAAGGAACAAATGTACTGGAAGGAAATTCCACCTAGAAACGATGCTTTGGCGAACATGAGTAAGGACGGCCAAAGTTGTAAGATATTCTGCACACTTGAACCAGCCTGTTCCGTAGCCTTCAATACACACCTCCATAATCAGAGGCTGAACACCTGATTTAGGTATATCTCTAAGCAACGGAATGTCTTTCCAGTTTTCTAACAACATGAATCCTACTTCATTCAGTTTATTCATTCAACAAACTTTTCTTCGCTTCTTGTATATGTTGGTCACTCTGCCACGGTCAGGCCATATCCTGAAGACTGTGACTGCATGATCCATAAAGAAGAAGCCAGTGGGGGGCGCCTGGGTGGCTCAGTGGGTTAAAGCTTCTGCCTTCGGCTCAGGTCATGATCTCAGGGTCCTGGGATCGAGCCCCGCATCGGGTTTTCTGCTCAGCGGGGAGCCTACTTCCCCGTCTCTCTCTGCCTGCCTCTCTGCCTACTTATGATCTCTGTCTCTGTCAAATAAATAAATAAAATCTTAAAAAAAAAAGAAAGAAAGAAAGAAAGAAGAAGCCAGTGGGGGATTGGAGGAAGGGGGTCAGAAGGTACAAACTTCCAGATACGGGACAAGTAAGGGCTGGGGATGTGGCGTAGAAAATGGTGGCTACTACTAAGACTGCTGTATGATATGTGGGAAAATTGTGAAGAGAGCAAGAAATCCCAAGAGTTATCACAAGGATATAAATTTTTCTTTCCTTTTTTTTCCTTCTATTGTATCTACATGAGATGATGGATGCTCACTAAGGTTACCGGGGTAACCGTTTCACAACATACTTAAGTCAAACCCTTCTCCTGTGTGCCTCACGTTCATACAAGGCTCTGTGTCAGTTACATCTCAGTGAAAGTTGGGGCGGGGGCAGGGGAGGAAACCAGTCATGCGGAAGCTGGGAAAAGAAGCCGTGCAGAATCCCTGGGCCAGGGACGAACAGAAGCAGGTGTTTTCCAGGAACTTCTAGAAGCCAGTGTGCTCTGAGCTTGGTGTGCAAATGTCAGTGGCACAATTTAAGGTGGACAAGCAGGCAAAGGCCAGATACTATATGGTGTCAGAGTCATGGTAAAAGACTCTGATATTGTTCTATGTGAATTTTATTCTATAGTAAAAGGAAGACTGAGTGCAACACAATTAATAGTGTCCCATAAAAAAACCGTGTCTTCAGACAAATATTCTTGAACTGTAGATTGAATTACAACGCTTCCGTGCTAACAGAGCTGCCACTCGCCAAATAAGACGGTAACTCCTGGGCATTGAGGAGAGAGTTCTTCACCATATAATGTTAAACGCGTCTCTTCCATCCCTGACGATGTGCTGTGTGAGCCTGTAACCCCAATCCGCTCGACAGTCCCTGAACCCGTATTGCATTTTTCTTTGCTCATGCTGCTCCTTCCTCCTCACCCCTCCCTACCCTGACATCCGCCTGTTGAAATCCTACCCATCCTTCCAGATCCAGCTTAAAGGCCACCTGTTCCATCAAGCCTTCCCAGCTCCCCTCTGCCAGAATGTATCTTTCCTTCCTCTGTCCTCCCAGAGGACTTTCCACCTCTCTTAGTGCTCACCACACGGCCTTGAACCATAACTATTTATGTACGTCGCTTTCCCCCATGAGTCCAACCTACTAAAGTTCAACCAAATGGCCCTTGTGAGTTTGTGATCCCATAGACTGCCTGGTAGAGAAAGTTCCACTTAGGTGACAGAGGAAGTGAAGGACATGCCGCGGAAGTGACGTAAAGAGGAGGGGAAGTAGGGATTAGAATCAAGAATGAAACAGAGTTATTGAGCAAATAACTCTGCTTTTAAAATCCTCTGAATAGACCATATCTCAAGGTTTAGGCTCCCTAAAAGCAATTTGTATTTTTCCCAAGTCAACCTCACTTTGGACACATACGTGCTACTTAGCAAAGATACAATTTCCTAGTTAAAAAGAACAAAAAACAAAAAACAAGCAGGTCTGGTACTGGCTCTTCTAACTAGCTGCATGACCTTGTCCAATATTTGCTTAACCTCAGAGTCTACAGTTTTTCCATACGAAAAATAAACTTGGTGTTAAGCACCCTGCTTTTCTGTAAATGCACCAAATATTATACTGATGTAAAGTAAGAAGAGAGTTCCTGTTGTGTGACTGGATGAATTCCTACCCTACCTCTGCGGCAACACAGAGACTGTGCTTTCGGAATTCCTGCTGGTGACGAGACTGGAACAGGTGTCTTAGTTTGGGTAATACCAGAAGCAGACCCCGAGCCAAGGATTCAAGTGCGAGTAGTGTATGGGAAAGTGCAAGGACACAGGAGAGTGACAGAAGTGATAGGGAAGGCAAGGCAGTCAATAAAGCATGCATTTTAAACCAGCAACCACAGAGAGCAAATGGTTCTAATCCAGTGGGACAACACCCAGAAAACAGTGCAAAATACAACCTCACAGTCATCTTCACCTCGAAGTGAAAGAGCTGAGATATTAATACCCCTACACCTGTCAATCATTCATTGATGCCCAGTGTAACATAATGCAGTGAATAAGAACAGTGTATTAAAGCTTATTTATTTACATGGAAAGATGCTCAAAAAAGTGAAAACACAAGTTTAAAGATTTACAATATACATGCTATAAACACGCATAAAAGTCTAGAAGAATATATATATATATATTTATATAGTGTTCATTTTAGCAGAGGTTATCTTTGGGATATCTGTGGGAGGTTTCTCAGTGACTTTATTTTCCACTTATCTCTACCCTCTCATTTTTCTTTAATTGACATGTATTGTTTAGAGCAACTTAATTTCAGAATACAAAAAAAAAAAAATCAGACCCAAAAGTCAGATCAAATAATCAGACTAGAGAGTAAAATCCAAGTAATTCAGAAATATCTATAATATACGTCACATGTATTTCCAGAATTCTCCACTGATTGCTGTGGTAACTGATGTGTAGTATTAAGCCCTTCCCGTACTTTTCTGCAGTCTCTGATTCTTCCAGTTTAAATTCACTCTCAGGGGAAGAGTGGACTGACTGGAACCTAGGAAGCATTTTCAAACATGTAGCTTCTTTGCCTCAGACATCTTTAGAGACTGGATAAAGCACTGAAGTCAACACTTTAGAACTTCCTTCTTTGAGAGCCATCTTATTTATCACGAGATAAATGGTTTTTCCGCTCTCTTTGAAGGAAGCAACGTAGGAAGGTTGAAGGCTGATGGGTCCCAATTCTGTATACTCTGGAAAAATCAACATGAATGTGTGGGGCTTACTTTTTGTTTGCCTTTGGGGTTGGGAGCCTGGTTCATGGGTTTCTCCTCAGCCCTTTTCCCCAGGCCCACCTCTTTCCTTACATAGCAGCCATTGGGCACTGGGTATGTTTTCTGCTAAAAATCATAGTCCTAGACAAGTTTCTGCAGTTGGAGAACTCACTGGACATAGAGAGGCTATGATAAGGAGAGAGAATGATGCTTCAGGATCTGCTTGTTCTAAAGATCTGCTTGTTCTTTGCAGAGAAGGGAGTCAGCATCCTTTTCTGCTACACAGCAATCAGGAGAAAGTCAAATTAGATTAATTACCTAGAATAAAAATGGACTTGTACTTTTGCTACTAATGGATTTCTAGTCCAGAGAACTTTGCGAGTATTAATAGCATGCTAGTTCTTGGCAGATGGTAATCATTAGTGAGCAAGGAACTCTATCCTCCTGAGATGATTTCGCTTTGTCACTATGTAGTAATCTTTGTCTTAATGTTCCGTTGAGGCAGGGAGAAATTTTCCTTCAATCTGCTTGTGTAGCATTACAGTTTCGAGGATAAGGCTGAAAGAGGGCTTCCTGCTCTAATTACGTGTGGGCTTTGCTTGTTTGTTTTTAATGTGGGTTCTGAATTAAATATAGTAAAATTCTTCTAAATTCTTTTCTTCGAGGACCCAAGTGGAAAGATGTTCAGAGAAGGAGCTCAGTCGATGCAAATTCTTTTTTTGAACGTACAGGCCTCCTCCCTACTGGTACTCTTACGTCAGTGTCCTTGAAACCCAGGACCAGCCTCATTCCTGGGTAGAGTAGGTCACCAGAAAACTATCGCAAAATTTTGAGGGGGTCTTTCACCATCTAGGAACTTTATTTCTTTTTCTGTAATCCCCAAACTGCTAAGTCCTTCTCCCCTGGGAGAAAGAATAGTATTAAATCTGTTTAATGTCACTCATTCACTCTGATTTTAACCCTTTGGTCACAGCTGAGTTGCATGTGTCATGGTCACAACTGAGTTGCAGTTAAGGGTGGAAATTGAGGGCAACCTTCACACCCTGCGTGGGCACAGCCCTAAGAGTGAGCACCTCCTTAAACTTTGCACCTGGGCAACTCACTGGCTTCACCCTCGTCCTGGCCCTGACATGTCGGTTATGCTTAAAGAGCCTTTACCTGGATAGTCTAACTTGATCCTCACGGCCATCTTACGAAACCGAGCAAATACAATGACCCCCACATCGATAAGGAGCCTAATTTATGGATGAAGGTTTTGCAGGTAGCAATGGACTAGAGCCTAAAGCTTCATTTTAATGCCGTGCTCTCTGCACAAAACCATGCTCTTTTTTCCAAATGGAAACGAAACTGCAAAAATGGGAGGTATGGAGAGACAGGATGGCAGTCAGGAGAAACCGCGCAGGACTCCTAGCTCACTCTTGTTCAGGCACCAGGAGGGAAAGGGAGTAGTCATGCCTCTGGAGATTTCAGCTTCAAAACTAGATGTGATGCAGAATCAAGTGCACGGGACCAGGATGAAGGAAGAAAGCAGGAAGAGGGGGATGGAAGAAGGTGATTTAGAAGCTGGAAATGATGTACAGCGTATTTGTTCATCGAAGCAAAATTATGGGAGGCAATTCAGACCCCACTGTTTGAAGGGAGCACTTGCCCCAAGAAAAGGCACTGACCTCAGGTACATTTGGTGTCAGCCTAAGCAGGGAAATCTTCTGGTAGCCATGTTTGCTGAAATAGCAAAATTGGCAATTTCTCATTACCTATTTGCCACATCTTTTTATTTTTCCAAATATTGTCTGCATTTTTTTGTTGTTGTTGGATACTTCTGATATTTACTCAGACTGCACATACTCTCATTCTCGTGTGCCCCTTTTTCCTCCATGAGACTAATGCATACTATGCTAGAAAAGCAACATTTTCTGCAATTAAGGATTATTTCCAAAGTGTCACATTCCAGAAATTGTTTTTAAATGGTGATTCGATGTAATTACAGATTACAAGGGAATGTGCAGGTAGATACAAGGAAATATTTTTTTTTTAGGACTTACGCAGACAAAACAAAATCCTAAAATCCCATAAAGGAAGACTGTCATCATTGTTAAAGTATGGTGAGGAGGAGAAATGAAATGCTAGAGGTCTTAGTGGAGCATATCCAAAGTGGGGGAAAAAAAGAAAGTCAGTCATGGAACCCAGAAATAGTTTTCTGAGAAACACATTTTCTAGATTTTATTTACCCTTTGGAATTCAAGGACATAATATATAGAGAAGTTGAATCACTATGTTGTACACATAAAACTAATGTAACATTGCATGTCAACTATATTCAGAGAAAAAAATCTAAAAAAAAAAAGACAAAAAACGCACACAAATATTTGATCCTTGTTTCAAAGAAGAGAGAAATACATAAGATTTCTTTCTCTTTTTTAAAAAAGATTTTATTTATTTATTTGACAGAGAGTGACACAGTGAGAGAGAGATGACAAGTAGGGAGAGTGGGAGAGGGAGAAGCAGGCTTCCCACACCCCTCCCCTGGCAGGGAGCCCAATGGGGGGCTCCATCCCAGGACCCTGGGGTCATGATCTGAGCCAAAGGCAGATGCTTAAGGACTGAGCCACCCAAGCGCCCCTATGTAACAGATTTCTTAATAAAGTTTTATTCATATTAGACAATTAGAATCTAACATTTTAAATTCTTATGAGTTATAGCAGTGGTCTTCAAAATGTGGTTCTTTGACCTGCATCATCAGTATCACCTGAAAACATGTTAGAAAGGCAGATTCTCACCCTGTCCCCTTTCCTCCTGAATCAGAGAACTGGGGATGAAACCCAGCAATCTGGACTTTAAGGAGCCTTCTGGTGATTGTGAAGTTTGAGGACCACTGTGTTACAGAATCTCCTTGCGGGTTCCAGAGAGATATCTACCGAAGAGTTTACATAAATTATTAATATAAATGCTTTATGTTGGAGGACCATCAAAATGAATTTTATGTTCATATATTTTGTAATTACTAAGGAGCAGAGTCCCGCAGCGGAAGTGTGCTGGGCCCATATATTCTGTAATTACTATCTCTTTAAAACTTAAAAGCAGAAATCTTTGTGTTGAAAATTTGAAGTTGAAACACTTACTCAGTAAGCAGCTATTTACATATGTAAATTGATAGGGAGAGGAAAGTTCAAGTCCAACTTTAATTCTTTATTTAAAGAATATTTCATGCCAAAAAATGCTTCCTGAATTCTAAAGAATACAATTGAGAAAAATAATTTTATTTTTTAATAAATTATGAATTATTATTTATTACAGGAATATTATTTTTATAATACCATTAATGTAATTATATAACTAATGTAATATGGCATATATTCATTTCATTTATTTTTATGTTATATTTATTATATATTATAATATCACTCTTTTCATACTGTCTATATTGCATAATATAGTTATATATAATATATGTGCTGTGTTATTTATTATAAAACATATTGCTTTTATTTTGTAAATAATAAAAATATAAATTAAATTATCAATTTCTATAACTGGATTTAAAAAGTTATTTGATATAATATATTTTTATTAACATTGTTATGAGACTATAAAACCCTCTTTAAACCTTTGGATAAAAGTCAATTTGACTTAAAATATTTGGACTTAATAGTATTAGCCGCAATTCAGAATTTACTACATGTCGGGCTTTGCTAGTCTTTCCAGCAGCTGTGTAAGATGGGTACTGTGAGCTATATGCTGCATATGGTGACTGACGCAGAGAGGTTGATAACTGGCTGGAGATCAGAAGTCTCCTGAATCTCAGGGGGGCACCTGGGCGGCTTAGTGGCTTAAGCCTCTGCCTTCGGCTCAGATCATAGTCTCAGGGTCCTGGGATGGAGCCCTGCATCGGGCTGTCTGCTGAGCAGGGAGCCTGCTTCCCTCTCTCTCTCTCTCTCTGCCTGCCTCTCTGATTATTTGTGAGCTCTGTCAAATAAATAAATAAGATCTTTAAAAAAAAAAAAAAAAAGGCTACTGAATCTCAGAACAGGTCTCCCAGCCCAGGCTGTCTGACTCCAGAGTTCATGTTCTTAGCTAGCAGGTCATTTTAGGTTTTTAAATGCAAAATTTTTTATAATATAAACAATATCTTGAATATTTTGCAGTAAGATTTTGCCTCGAAGATGATGTATGTAGTGGTAATTAACAAGTTAAGTGTCTCCATCAACCTTTTGTGGAGGAGAGTTCTCACTTACTTAGACAAGCGCTCGTATCTTGGTTAAGCATGCCAACAAGGGAAAATATTAGTTGATCATTGGTATGAAGAGAAAGCTTGTGAAAATTCAAACCATTTTTATTTTAATAGGCTAAGAGGAGAAATTTAACAAAAGCCTAATGTATCTATTCATGCTCCTTCCCTGTGTACATATTACTGTGAAATAGATCAGCAAGGACATGAACTTTTTTATCTCGTCCTAAGTTGCCCTGATTTCATCATCTGGGAGAGAAATCTCTGTTTTTAGAGGCACATGGGCTTCAGATTCCTGTGAGTCTCAAGAAGAGTGACAAGCCTGTCTGGTTGACTCTAGTCCTCCACTTTTATAACCGCTCCCCTTAAGGCCACGTGGAAGGGTGTGGTCCCAAGGTAGAGATGGACTTGGGGGGTGGGGGGCAAAGTGTACCATTTCCCAAGCACATCTTCCACTCTCTAAGGTCTACATTATTCCTCACATCCTTCCCTTCTCCAGAAATGCCCCCTCCTCTATTTGTCATTTGAGACCCTATCCACACTTTGAAGCCCACACGATACACTATCATGCACTGCAACAAAACTTTCCTGGTGATCCCAGGCAAAGTCTCCCCCACTTCACTACCATGGCCTCCACTCACATGACATTCACGCTACAGCTGCTCAAGTAGCTGTTAACACCCTGTGACACTGCACTTTGAAAAACTGTGTCTTCAACATCCTTGCATTCTTGTAACCTCTGTCGCAGCATCTTGCACATGGAAATAAGAATGCTTGCTCGGGCATTAGAGTTTTCAAAGTGCCTCCCCCCCCATATCATTTCATCCTCACATCTACCCTGTAAAGTAGACATCGTCATGATTCTCTTGTGACACATGAAGAATCTGAAAGTAAGATTTGGGAAGTGCTTTGCTTAGTATTACTCCGAATCTTCTCACTCTGCATCTGGGCTTCTCCCATGCATTCTGTCCTCAAATATGTGTTGAAAGAATTGACAAATTTAAAAATAAATTAATTAATTCTGGGGTAGTCAGGATCCTACCACAAAGTTGATTTAAGGTCTTCCATTGCTTTCCCACGACCTTTTAGACTTCTCTGCAGATCTCCATGTTTCTCCGCAGATAGTAGTGGCAGAGAGCATTGGGTATGGATGTAACTGCTGTGTAGAATCTGGCAGCTGTGGCCTAGAAAACTCATCTCCCCTCCCAAAGGTTTTCGAGGAATACCCTGACAATGAGTATCTGAACAGGAGGGAGAAGAATCTTCTAGTTTCCAAAGTGCCAAATACCAGATGAATTCCTACCTGAGTGTGAAGATTTTTCCTTCTCAATCCCAATCCTTTTTATGGGACTCACTATATGTTTTTTTGTTATATTCTGCTTTGTATCGCCCGAGTAATCAATTGCCCACCATCCCTTACACATGATTTTAGTTGGGTATTTCAATGAAAACTATAAACGAGTTGTCTCACTAGGGGAAGGGAGAAGCCGAGAACAGTAATGGTGAATGACAGGAGTCACCCTGATTTCAGCTATGACATATGGCTCAAGCTTGTTCTCCATGCCCTATCGTATAAAGAAAGTCTGAGATATAAAATTTTCAAATAAGACTCACCTCCCCCCGCCCAGTCTTGAGATTGTTTAAGAATGCAGATTCCCAATCTCTGCCCTAGGACTTCTGATTTATTAGTGTCTACCAGAAAGTCTTATTATCTGCCCTTTAAGTAAACTCACAGGTAATTCTAATAAAAGTGATTAGTAGATCACAATTTGGAAAACAATGAGATACAACGTCCCTCTTGTGATTCTGGCATGTGGATTACTTGTGTGATCATTTTAACCTGCTATCTCTTCCCAAGATCCTTTCATAGATGTTAATCTTATTAACCCTCATAAGCAGCCATAAAGCTTGCCATGCATTTGGCTAAAGCCCATAAGAATTTATGGTGTAAAAAAAAAAAAAAAAAAGAATTTATGGTGTAACATCTGTTAAGAGTTCCAATTTCATTTATTTTACCGTCAGTGAAATTGAGGTATCAGAACCTGGGTGGAGGTAGGTTGGAAACAAATAAAAAGAAAAGAATCGACTGCAAAATAAGACGTACTAATCAGAAACGTTTTTCAGAAAGCCTCTAAAAGGCTAAACAGTAGAGAAGCAAGTTCTTTTATACCCATTGTTTAGATGAGCAAACTAGGAGAAAAAGAATTGCCTTGCCAAAGGTTGTGGAGTAAAGAAGCCATAAAGAAAAAAGTAAGCCAACTACCTACAGTCTTCAGACCACACACCTTCAGCTTCCTGCTCTTTGAATTTAATGGCACATGTATGTAAAGATTCATGACTTGCTCTCAAGAAATGATGACCTTGAATTCTTGGATATTTGGTTTTTAGAAAATAAGTTGTTTACTTGGCTCAGTTATTCTAAAAACGTAGATTTGCTCACATAGATTTAGTCTGTGCCTGATTCTTTTTCATTGTGAATTTCCATAAATCTAATAGCTAAAATTATAAAATATTTTATGCAGAATATACACATAGGTAATCATAAGTTTATTATTTAGAAATTCAGATATTGTTAAGTAGGTAATTTAATAGTTTGTGAATTGATCAAAATATCTACAAACTTGGTATTAAGGCTAACATCCCAGACTCTAATTTCTCAAAGAACTATGTTTCGTGATGCTCTAGTTTTCAAGTTAGGACCAAAACCATATTCAAGAAATATCCGTGTAAATAGTAGACCCACCTCTCATCATCACTCATATATGTAAACTTTGTTTTTAAATGCAGTGTCCAAATGGTGGGAATCAAAATTGAAAAAAGAAATTCCTTCAATACTCAAGAGTAACACAACATATTTGTGTGTCATTGTTGGAGAAAGTTATGTTTATAGTAAAGAAGAGGAATCTAAATTAGGAACACACTAAGATTTCCCTTATTTCCATTTTTTTTTGTATGACACATGAGAGAAGAAACATGTTTTTAATTTTAAAACTTCTCTTTGTTGAAATAAGTTGCGACAACATCACTTTTGTGGCCCACTCAATTCCATGTTAGTTCTGAGGAATGGAACTTCTATTTACTTTGATATTAACAGTGCCAGGAATGTTTTTAAAGCTCAGTTAAAGAAGAGATCCTAGTTTTGCATGACTCTGAAAGGAAAATAAGAAAGATCCACTATAAACCAAAGACTAATTTTGGCGCCTACTTTAAATAGAGACAGAATAATTCATTTGGAAATTATGTGTAAATCTTTCAAATATGAATCTATTGATTTATTAGATAAGTACTGAAACTGAGGAAAAACATGTAGCATGTTACTAAGAAATATACCTCAGGAACAATAAAAAATCTACCAAGTAATTCTTATGTATTGTTTCCTGAAATATTGATTACATGGTTGTTTAAAAAAAAAAAATACTACAAACAAATATAAAAAGAACTAGCAGAGCTTAATAAACCTCAATTCATTGAGTTTAATTTAGTTCCAATTGGGATATCTGAAATTTAAAGAAAAAATTGTTATAATTTCTGATATATTCTCTATCACATCCAAATATCTAATAATTTTTACTCCAAAGAGTTCAGTTTAAAATGTTTGAAAGTCTTCTGAATATTTTAATTGGAGTTGTGTTGTTTAACTTCCCCCCCTCCCCCATTTCCACTACAGTACTAACTAGGTCAACCAGGGATACTTGGCAGCCTCTGGGACTCTGGACTCGTTGTGTGGTTTCACAGTTTCTTAAAAAAAAAAGAAGAAGAAGAAGAAGTTTTATAACCAAACCAAACCAAACCAAAGCTATGATTCTCCAGATTTTGTGGTTTCCCTAAACTCTGAACAGGAAATATGGAGGGGTGATGCTAGTAACGTGACCAGCTGTCACAAAGGCTGCATTACGTTCCCCAGATAAATGCAGGAAACTCAGTCAAGAAAGGGAAGGCAGGGGCACCTCTCTGGCTCTCCTAGGATCAAGCCCTGCATCAGGCTCTCTGCTCAGCAGGAAGCCTGCTTTCCCCCCTCTCTCTGCCTACTTGTGATCTCTCTCTCTTTCTCTCTCTCTGTCTGTCAAATAAATAAATAAAACCAAAAAAAAAAAAAAAAGGAAAGGGAAGGCAGATCCATTTACAAGATTCATGAAAGACTACATTTGGGAGGAAGCGGTTGGAGGAGCTAACCCAAGGTGCAGAAAGAACATAGTCAATTCTGTTGTGGGCCCCAGTAAATCAAAGTGGGTTATCTATGAATTCAAATTTCTACTTAAGCTTTCATGCTGCCTTGGTGAATTACTGGTGTACATCACTGAGCTCATAGGTTTTCTTTCTTTCTTTCTTTCTTGTCTGTTTTCTCCAGAGAATTCATTTCTATAAGGTGTGTGGCTGTTTGCCTTGGGAAGTTGGAAGAAATGTTTTTAAAAATTATTTCGATAGGATGCATAGGAATTCAATTAATTTTTCTTCTTATTTTGGGCAGACAGCCTCTCTATCTTGGCGTTTGCCATTGACAAATGCTCTATGATTTTACAAGAGTGATTTTGTTCTTTCTTCTTTTTTTCCCAGCATAGCATGTATCACCCAAATTCTGATGTTGTTTTACATTCTCCTTCTGTGTAAGTTTCTTTAAAAAATAGTCTTTCTATGATGGTGTTTGGAATGAACGACATATTAATAATATAAATGTTATAACATACCAAATGTAAGAGAAGGGTTACCCTTTAGGAAATATCCAATAAAAGTTATTGAAATCCAAGTTTCAATTAAGTAAATCTTAGGTTCATATTCTTTTCCACCATGTAATCTCAGTTTTGTTCCCACTGGAGTATAATCTTGTGGTCTTATTTTTTGTGAAAAAAATTAGAATAACACTTACCACACTTACCACAAAGAGTCTTCCAAAACTGTCCACTTGCCTTTGCCCTCGCCTTCCACATTCTTCCTGCCCCCACCTGCCCACCAGTGGTTCCAGTATCCTACTTCACTGACTTCCAAGCTTGCTGTCAGGACCAACTCTAACCTTACTAGTTCTACCTTCAAGTACCTGATATTCCTCTTGTCTTCTGCAAGTAAACATCTTCCCTTATTTTTATCCATTGACACCTTCTCGGAGGAAAAACACTCCTTCCTGCTCCAAGGGCTTATTCAGTATCCCAGAACTCTTAAATGCATCACATAAGTACATGGGTGAAGAAATGTAGGAAAAGCCCTAGTGCTATGTGAGAGAGTTTATTGTTTCATCATTAGGCTATACATTGCTAGGTTCTTCTCTGAGAACTTACTCCTTAGATGATACGTTTTTGCCTTACCAGTTCCCTTTTTTGACTTTTTAGGACTGAATCCTGTCCAACAACAATAACAAAAATGTTAAACATTCCTCCCATTTGAGATAAGTAGCCCTTAACTCATTCCTGGATCCCTATCAAACTATAATCTCATCTCTGAGATCGTTAGCTCTGAATTTACCAACCCAGAAACAGAGCTCTAGCTCCTCTGGACTACACAGTGTTTTAGTGCTGTGTTAGACTACACAGCAGCTTTGAGAAGTATTCAAGCACAGTTCTCAACAGAAGGCCTGATGATGCCTGATGCTGAATCCAGATTTCACCACTTACTATGTGACTTTGGAATTTCAGTCTCTCATCTTGGGCATCGAAGTAGAAAGCTGGGCCTGGGACAAGAGCAAGACGAGAACAACTCTGGTACAACATGCAAGAGAGTGCCAAAAACCCAAGTAATCAAAATAAATAATATTTTCGTGCAATATTTTAAAGAATAAAAATTAGTGCAAAAATCCATGATGAACAAAGTATCAACATTTTAAAATAGACGGTGTTAGCAATGATACTCTTAGTCATATGTACTAAGCTCAAACCAAAAGGGGAAAATCCAACTAGCATTGATCCTATCTATTAAAATTTTGATGTTTTTATTCATCTTGGATTTTTTTCATGGATTTGGTGTTTGCTTTTGTTTCTTAAGCATTTTCTTGAAGTGTTATTTCTCTTAATTACTGAGGTTTTGGGTCCTACTTCAGTTTTTATTTCAGGGAAGTGCCTTACTTCCTTACCCTGATCCCTACTCTGCCCACACATTAGCACTGTTTTGATAGGTTTGCTTCCGAACGCCAGGGACTAATTTTAATGTAAGATTAAAAACTGATTCAAATAATAGAAACATCATTTTATTTTGCCAGTAAGGGACGTTGACAGTTGGTGTCAGTCATGTTATTATAACCAAAGTCCTTTTTCAGAGCATTTCCCTCCGTATACCTCACTGTGTGCTACCAGTCTAGACACCTGGGTAAAACAAATGCTCAATTCAGTGATTATCCAACAAGTCATCTGACTTGACTTGCTTGCCTGAAATATATAGGTTATTCAGTCAACATTTTTGACTTGATGATTTCCCATACCACCAATCCACCAAGAAAAATGAAATAAGAATTATGGGAGACTACCTCACAAGTGTAAGAAAACTGACTTTTAACTCTCCATAATCATTAGTCAAAGGTAAAGCCCAGCAGGGGATAAAATAGACTTGATGTTGGCAGTGTCTCTCCCTTGTTGACATAGGGACATCAATGGTCAGCTGCTGGAGAAGACTTTACTCTTTAAGATAATTTGAGTTTCCAGTGGTGTGTCTGATTATATAGAATGCAGAAAAATAAAGCTTAGAAAAGTCAGGATAAGTCTTATCTGTCAGGTAGTGCCAACTCCTTCCGTTATTGTTCGAGTGCTTAATATTCACTTTATAGAGAGCCAAAGTGACGGGGGAACACACTAGTAAAACAAACTCAATTTCCTCACTAGGTGCTGCTTGAAATTCTTCCACAAAGTATGTGTAAAGTAAAAGATTTGTCTGAGTACACCAGAACGCAAATACATCTTCTTTTAATGGAAAATTTAAAAAATTCCTAATAAATCTATTGGAATATTCCAGCCCTAATGAAAAGTAGGGAAGACAAGAGAATGGGAAGAATAAGCTTATTTAGTCCAGCATCAGTTACATCTTGGATCAAAAGATGCCAAAATTCTCATGGAGCCTTGTGGGTGTAATTAGACTCCCTCCAGGAATCAGCCAGTTCTGAGTGGTGACACTGACGTAGGTGCCTGGTCCTGGCAGTCAGAATGTCTCGGGGACTAAGGGGTTGATGATGAACCCAACAGTTGCATTTGGCTTCATTATCTCCTCAAACAAAATCAATAGTTCAAATTCCTCAGTTTGAAAACTGAGAAGTAATTGGTAGTGGAACTTGAGGGCCCATGTGTCACCCCTGAAAAGTTCATTGCAGGGCAGGGACTACCATCCATGCCAGATAAGAAACTGACCTGAATTCTTCTCTAAAGATCTGTCCTAATCAGGTATTTAACAGTAGGCAGCTTCGTGGAAATCCATGGAGGCAAACAGTTCTCATTCTACAGGTGATGAAATTTCTTCAAGGCCACACACCTTTTAGAATAGAAGCCAGATTTATGGAATTCCTTTTCTAGTGTTCTTTCCACTAGTTAATCTTGCTCACTCATGAGGAATGCCATTTGGTAAGCTGAATATCGTTAGAATATCATCAGTTAGAATAGAGTCAGGAAAATAGTCGAAAAATACATACACAGGAATGTTTTTTTTTTTTTACATAAGTATTATTTTTTAATGAAGAAAATTCAGAAATCATTGACATAATTGACACACTATAAATTGCACTCATTTAAAGTGCTCAATTTGGTAAAATTTTACACATGTATACACGTGTGACACCATCAGCACAATCAAGGTGTTGAACATATCCGTCACCTCCAACCATTTCCTCTTTCCCCTTAGTAATCCCTCCCCACTCCCCATCCCAAGCAACTACTTGTCTCTTTTTTTGTCACTATAGATTAGTTTGCACTTTGGGGAACTTTATCCAAGTAGAGTCAGACAGTATATACTCTATATTGTCTGGTTTCTTTCACTCAGCATGATTGTTTCAAATGTTATCAGTGCTGTTAAATATATTGATAATTTAGTCCTTTTTGTTACTGAGGAGTCTTTCATTGCATGAACATACTACATTTGTTTATTCTTTCCCCTTGGGTGGGCATTTAAATTGTTCCTAGTTTTAGACTATCCCAAAATGTGCTCTCACAGGAATGTTTCTTATAGATATACTGGTTCTATATCAAAATCAACAACAATTTTAGTGTTCCAAATGTTGAAATATTGTATGATTGAAATTGGCAATATGCAGATATTTAATCTGGATAGGCCAGGTCCTTCCTGCATCCACTGTTTCCTGCCTAAATCACGAGTCAGGCTTCATTCATCGCATGCCCATAGGGTATAGAGCACTAAGCTCAGAACAGGGATGATTAATATAATATTTAAAAAAAAAAGGGATTTAATATTGTAATACTTGCAGATGATTACATCTACATAAATTTTACTAATGTACTCACTCAAAAAGAATGTAGAAAAAAAATGTGGGACATGACCTACAAAAACATGATTCCTTGGGTTACCTGGCACTGTCATTTTTGGAATAATTTCATTGGTGTTGGTAAATGAAAAAGGGAAACTACAGAACAGAACTGTCAGGACTGTATTAACTTCTCCCAGAAGACACTCAGCAGACCCCAGGGTAGAGCACAATTCCGACGGTGGAGTATTGCCGTTTGCGGACGTCCATTAAGTGTCTCAGACCTTCTGAGGCATATTTGTCCTTTACTGGAGTTTCCTCAACTTTCTGAAAGGTGTTCACAAAACCTTCCCACCCTAATTAATTTAGTTTTAAAAAGATAGTATCAGAGACCTAACAACACCAAGCTTCCCAGTGAAAGCATTTCAACACCTATGAAAATGAAATAAACACCTCCATCTGTACATCTGCAACTGAAAGCACTGGAAGAAAACAAGATTTTTAACCAAATTGTAAGAACATAATGTATGGGAAGTCCACGTGACCACCAGAAAGCCAGTGGGAGGCAAAGAACAGCCAATATAACATTGACACACATTTTTTTTTTAAGATTTTGTGTATTTATTACAGAGAGAGAGAGAGAACATGGTGGGGGGGAGGTCAGAGGGAGAAGTGGACTTCCTGCTGAGCAGGAAGCCTGATATGGGACTCCATCCCAGGACCCTGAGATCGTGACCTGAGCCGAAGGCAGACGCTCAACTGACTGAGCCACTCAGGTGCCCAACACACATTTTTAATTGCATTTTTAAAAAGCTTTACTAAGGGGGTGCCTGAGTGGCTCAGTCACAAAGTGTCTGCCTTCAGCTCAGGTCATGATCCCTGGGTCCCAGGATGAAGTCCCGTCTTGGGCTTCCTGCTCAGTGAGTCGGCTTCTCCCTCTCCCTGTGCCATCCCCCCAATTCCTGCTATTTCTCACTCTGCTGTCTCTCTTTCTCTCTCTCTCAAATAAATAAAATTTTTAAAAAAAGACTTAGAAAGGTATGATTGTCATACAATAAACTATGCTTAGTTAAAACGTACGTTTTGACCTATATCAGGACAGTTAGCATATCCAACACACTCAGACGTTTCCTTGAGCTCCTTCAGAATCCCTCTACCACGAAGTGCATTTTCTAGAGTTTTCTGTAAATACAGTCCATATGTCTAGCTTCTTTAACTCGTGATTATTTTGATATTTACCCATGCTGTTGTATCGATAGTTCAGTCCTTTTTTTTTCTATGTAGTATTCCATTGTATGGCTCTCCCACAATTAGTTCATCCATTCACTTGTTCGTGGACATTTGAGTTGTTACAAATACAGCTACTAAAGATGTGTTTGCACAAGTCTAGATAAAGGAATACTTTCCTTTCCCTTGGTTAAAGCCTAGAAATGGAGTGACTGTATCAAATGCTAGGTACAGGTCCAGCTTTTTTATTTTAACTAAAGTGGTTTATTTTCTAAAGTGGTGGTACCATTTTACATTTGCACCTACAGTGAAATAGTTACAGTTCCTAACATTTGAAATGGTCACCCTTTCTAGCATTTTAATAGGTATGCAGTAGTGTCATGTGACCTTAATTTGCATTTCCCTAATGGCCGCTGATGTGAATCATCTTTACATGTGCTTTGATGAAGTGATGATTTAACTCTTTGCTCATGTTTTGGGTTATTTTCTTACCAATGAATTTTGAGACTTCAGGATATAGTCAGTCTGGATACAAGTCCCTTATCTGATAGATGTTCTGCAAATATAGTTTCACAGTCTGTGGCTTATCTTTTCATTCTTTAACCTCTTTCACAGTTTATTTTAAAGAGCTGACATTTTAAATTTTGATGATAAAATTCAATTTATCATTTTTTAAAATACGTTGTACTTTGGGTATCATATCTAAGAAGTCTTTGCCTGGCCTAAAGTCACAAAGATTTTCTTCTATATTTTCTTAAAGAAGTCTGTATTTTAAGTTTTACATTTATATCTACCTCAAGTAACTTTTCGCATACAGTGCAAAGTACAGGTCAAAGTTCATTTTTTCATATATCAATATTCAGTTGTCCCACCTCCACTTGCTAAATAATCTATCCTTTCTCTATTGAATTGCCTGTACATGTTTGTCAAAAATCATGTGTGAATCTATTTCTGGACAATCTGTTCTTTTTCTTTCATTAATTTGTCTATCTTGATGCTAATCACACACTATCTCAATTATAGTAAATTCATAAGAAGTTTTGAAATCAGAAAGTGTTCACATACCAACATTGTTCCTTTTTAGAATTATTTTGGTTATTTAAGTTCTTTTCATTTCCACATGAACTTTAGACTCCATTTGATAATACCTACCAAAAAAAAAAAAAAAGACCTGCTTAGGATTTTACTGAAATTGAATTAAATTAGTAGATCCACTTAAGGATAGTTGTCATCTTAACAATACTGAGTATTTCAACCCATAAATAAGATGTCTCTCCATTTACTCAAGTCTTCTTTAATTTATGTCAGTAAGGTTCTGTAGTTTTCAGTGCACAGGTTTGTGTAATTTTTGTTATTTTTATTCCTAAATATTTCATATATTTGTTATTGTAATATCACTTTTTAATTTCAATTTCCAAATGTTTGTTCCTAGCATATAAAAGTGAGGTTGAAGGGGTCAGCACCTGTGTCATTCAAATTTCAACTGTAGTTTCTATTGCTATGTCCTCGAGTTCATTAATCTTTTCTTTGCCATATATAATCTTTCATTAAAATCCTTATCCCGTGTTTTTTTTTTTTCAGTGTATTTTTAATCTCAGATATTGTAGTTTCCATTTCTAGAAGTTGATTTAGGTCTTTTCTGTATTTTTCATGTCTCAACTTTCTGAACATAATGGGATATAGCTATAATAACTCTTAAAATGTACTTCTCCGTTAATCTTACCATTTGTGTCCATTCTTAGTTGGTTTCAGTTGATTGCTTTTTCTCTTCATTGTCGTTTATATTGTTCTAATTCTTTGCATTCCTAGCAATCTTGGACTGGATAAGATACATTGTAAATTGTACCTGTTGGGGACTGGATAATTCTATAGTGCTTTAAATATCCTTGGGTTTTGTTCTGGGGAACAGTTAAGTTACATGGAAACAGGCTGATCCTTTTGGATCTCTAATACATTTGGATAATTCTTTTCCTGGCCCTGGGTGGTTGCTTTACATGAATTCTCTGATCAGTATTCAGCTGAACTCTAGAAGAGGACCTGCTGAAGATACCTGAAGTTCTCTCCCTGTGCCACTCTCTACTCTCATAGTTTCAGTTATAAGAACTCTAGCTGCCTTGACCTCCCCAGACTTTCAGCTTTATTTCTTCAACTCAAGAAATCCATTGGGCTCCACCTGTGTCCCTCTCCCTGCAGCACCACCCAGAAGCTCTCTCAAAGCAATCAGCTGAGGCAATCATAAGGTCCACTTTGCTTGTTTTCCATCTCTCAAGGATCAGTGCCTTTTGTTTTCTTGGTTCGTTGTCTTGAAAACCACAGTTTCAAGTATTTTGTCTGTTTTGTTTTGGTTTGGTTTTGGTTTTGGGGTTTGGCTGATTCAGTCAGGAGCATAAATTCAATCCCCTCTTTTTAACTTGGCCAGAAATAGAGGTCCTCAATTTAATTTGTAACCTGTTATAAAACTAATCTGCATTTTCTTTTGGAAGATGTGTATTTATATTTCTCTGAATCTCTAATAATTTAAAGTTTGATGCTGAAATATCAAAGGAAAAAATTGTTGTTCCCTGGTTTCAAAGAAAAACACAAAAGCTCAAAGATTAAATGATTTAGTGTCCATCTGTGGCTTTGATGCAAATTACTGCCTATAAAAAGTCTTTCTTAAGTGTTCAGAGTTAAGGATGACTATTCCTTAAAATGTAATATAATTTAGTGACATCAGGTTTATGGAGGAAACAATAAATAGGAATAACTTCTTAGTATACTTATTTGAAATGACTGAACCCAACATGTAAATAAGAGGTATGTCCTCCCTAAAACATTGCTTAATTGATGACACGCATTGTAATTGGTAGAAATATAGCCCACAGAACCATCTGTAAAATGTTATTCATATCTCAAGCTTTCTCACGTAAATTTATAAAATACAATGAAAGAAGAGTGTAGTCAATTTGGGTAATAGAAGGTGCGTTCAATTTTAGTGATTTATATTGTAATTTGACACTGTCATTTCATAAGTAAATATAGTCTGGCATTAGGAGATATAGAGGCTGTGCATAACTTCTGAGTAGACTTTTGTCCTGAACTAAATTTTAAAAAGTATTATTAGGATCCCTCAGTCATACATTGAACTACAGGGAATCCTCTATCCATGTAGAACAAAATGTTAACATAAGGCAAACACCAAGAGACATATAAAATCAAGTCAGGGGAAGACCCAAGTTTGGTGGGGCTTAAAGCTTAATTTGAGAAACTTCTTCAAGGAACAAAAATCCAAAATTATAAATATGTAACTCTGACAAAAAGGAAATCCATGCACTAGTTCTAAAAGTCTTCCATTACTGGAAGTTCATTCACCCACATACAGGAGTGACTGTGAACCACAAAACTATATCCTACCAAACCCAAAATGAATGTGTGTCCAACTCTGATTCTCCCAGAGATGAAATGTGCAAAATATGCCCCTGGCCATCCCAGTGTTACCTGACACAAAGCAAGGTATGGAAGAGGGCGGGTTGAAGTGGAGAGGTGTTCAGTATTTAACAACTGCAGCTAATACAGCTTACCTTTGCAAATGTTACAAAACCTATGATCATGTGAAAATATGGCTAGCCTCTGCAGGATCCTGAGGTTACACTTTCATTAGCCTTATCCCAGATTTAACTCAGAAGGGAAGGGTGAAGGATACAGAGGAAGTCCAGACCGGTAATAGGGTTTAAAGTTGTCACACCTCTACCTTCCTCCAGAGTAATTTTAGAAAACTCAACAGTGGGGACTCATACAGACCTTGCCTTGAATATATCCCTAAACACTGCAAGTTCAAAGGCCACTGGGAACAAGTTAGCCTGTACCTTTTGTTTAACCAGGCACATGAAGTGGAAGGAAACTTAAAGAAAACAAGCGTGTAAGGGATGGGAAGGGGAGGCCATCTAGATATGTGGTCCCGCCAACACAGACATTTGCAAAATGATGTGGGATTCCAGGTTCACCTGGTCCTGCTAGCAGTCGCTGTGGAAACGGCCTAAGTTTCACATGCGTCCCCTTGACTCACATCCTGGGAAACTCAGACAAAAGGTAGCAATCCTATCCCATACTTGGATTAATAGCTGGGCACAGAACATTTTTTCCATCCTCCGCTATTTTGTTCTTGTCTAAATCCATTTGTTCTGCCGTTATATTACAGAACGTATTCCTACAGCCATTTTTGCTCCCCTGCTTCTTCGCCTTTACCGTGCACTCCCAAGCTGGCAGGAGCCCGTCCTCCCTGCACCTAGCCCGGGGAGCATTGTGTTCTCCACTTCCAAGACTTCATACTTTTTGGCATATGCGGTGGGTGTGTAAAGAGATGTTAAGTTTAAAACAAGTATGGGTTTGCACGGGCACGCAAATGCACACCACGGACTCTGGAGTCCTACAAATGTTTGCATGGGAAAATCTGCAGGGAAAGCCCTGCACCAGATATAAATAATTTCCCCTAGAGATATTGGAAATCCCGGGACCTTCTCCAGGACCCTGTCTCTTGGTGTCTTTCCCACAGAGTAATATTAAACTGATGGCGTGGATCACACCTACAGTGAAGGGCGAGACCGGACACCAGGCAGCCCCTGGAGGATTAAGTCCTGCTCTCTGACACCACTTGTCAACGTCGGAATCGTAATCCCTGGGAGCACAGGATGGCTGGGGCTCGGGGGCAGGGCTGCTTCTAAAGGTTACGGCAGCTCTGTCATTTTTCGGTTTCAGTCGTTTCCTTAGACTGACGAGGTGAAATGACTGTATTAGGGAGGCGTCCCTAATCCACCGCTGTGGATTTGCTGAGCTGGGGTCATGCGGTTCACAAAAGGAATGGGGCCCCGGGACCATGTTTATGTTTGCCGTCGCTCTCCTCCTCTGAGTCAGCAAGGAGCATAGAGACGATTGCATCACCTCCCTCTACACAACCACGGGCACCCCAAACGCACACTTATCCAAACAAGTTTATGTGGGGGTGGTGGTTGTTTTTCCCCTTTCCGTAGGGAATCTTTCAATTAGCAAGAAGCAGCGCAGGGCTGCATTGGATATTCACAGAGTAGCTCGGAATCCATTTCCTTCATCAATGTTTCTCGAGGCCAGGTGACACCTTATTAAAATGAGATCTTTTTATGGGGTGGAGGAGAAAGAACATGACTTCTGGGTTCAGACGACAGTTCCCAACCCCGACATTCTGTGACTTTGGTCAAGTTTCTTATTCTTTCTAAGCATTAGGGAACTTTTCTCTAAGTGAGGTTGATAATAGCTCTTTTGAAGACCTGGTGGGAGGACTCAGAAAGTGATCTCCAAGTATGTGACAATTAATAAGTACACAGTGAGTATTTCCAGCTCACGGTTCCTATGGCAGGTGTTTTTTTTTTTTAAGTGCAGCATTATTTTGTGTGACTGATGACAATGGTCTCAGTTTTCAGCAAGCATCTCGGAATTTTTTCAGTAAAAACCTTGTTACTTTATTCAGTAAAAACCTTGTAAAATCCAAGTATGGGATAGGATTGCTAGGATAAGAATGATTGATTCTGAGAAAACTTCATTTTATTATTTTTACTGCAAGAGCTATTTAATGTGAAGGTATTTATTTATGGAACCAAAAGGCCTTGCTCTTTTTAACTGCATTTTCCATGTCCACGCTTGCCTGGGCCTGTTATGGTGGACAAATAGAATGTAGTGAAATCAACTGGAAAACTGGAATCTGCAATCGTCACTTGGCTTTACCACATATAATCCTTCAAGTCTTTCCACTCCCTTGTGGATAATCTTTCTTCCAAATAGCAGCCCTTACTTTCTGCATTCAATTAATCTACAAGTGTTTACTGAAGACCTATAGTAAGCCTGTACCATATTAAACACTATGGAGTCTGCAAGAGAAATAAATGATGACAGATTATAGAGTAATTATTGGTTCACAAGCCACTCATGGAACTTGTCTCTCCTTCCTGGTCTCATCTTGAAAGAGATGATTTCCATACTCCAGGAGCTTGATACCTGGGGAGATGTGAGTCATACATATGAGTCAACTAGCAAACAATGGACTGTCTGCTTATAAAATTAAGTCATGTGACCTAAAGGTAACCTAAATCATTGGCCAGGGATGACATATGTCACTAGGGTCAGGTCACCAGGACATACATCATAAATATGTTTGGATTTTAACCAGAAAGGAAAGACAAGGGAAAACAGAGAGAAGTTGGAAAACAGGGAAAGGATATTACCTGTAGAGGAACTGGACCATCACGTATTTGAAAGAGGCTAAGTGATTAATTAGGGATCAGAGATAAGGGGCTATAGACAAAGATATTGGTTTTAGAGGGACAGGGAAGTCTTGAATGCAAGGCTTGGTGGTAGAGTGGTGCGTTCTCTAGGCCAATATAATGCCAGCTGAGAAGCAGTAGGGGGGTGGGAGATGAGTGGAGGCCAAGTTTTAAGGAGAATAATAAATACAGTAATATCATTCAGAAGTTTTCATTTGTTTTTTAAGGGTCCATCTCTTGGCATGTTCTCCCATTAATTTATCCACCATTTTTGTACATGAATGTTTCGTTTAACTGTCTTCATTCAAGTCAACATACTTTTTGACCACATATTATAGAAACAAAGAAGAGTAAGTAAGAATTAATCACCACTTCCCAGGAGCTTATGATTTAGCCCAGAAGGAGTCCCTAAGACAGTTTCTGGCAGTCCAAAAGGTCACGATAATACCGAGACATTATTGGTCTTTTTAACTGTGTTGACATTGGCACTGATGGTATAAAAAGCAGCAGTGGCTAAAAATTCTAACGTCTCAGCGTTGGTCAGGGCTGTTTCTCCAAACTGTACTATAGTTGTATTTGACCGTGCAATCACAGGGGGGGAAAGATTGCCAGTTTCACCTAAGGACATTCTCAACACAGTGGTAAAAATTCCTAATTTTATTAAATCTCAACCCTTGATGAGATGTCTTTCTAATACCGCATGAGGCAAATGGGAAGCACACACACACAAAATATGCCTGCTGCATGTGAAATAGCAGGACTGTTTCAAGGCAGAACACTCGTGTGACTGTTGGAGGTGAACGCCATTGAGTACCATCAGACACCGATATCGGGAAAACCAGGATTACTCCAACATGTGTAGATGGGAAAACTGAACAAAACAAGTGTATCACTTCAAAGAAAGCAACTGACAGTATCGATTGCCAATGAAAAAATCTGAGCCTTCAAGCAAATATTTGAATTTTGGGAAAAAAATTTTAAGATTTTATTTATTTATAGTAGAGAGAGAGAGAGAAGGAGCAGGGAGGAGTGGGAGAAGCAGGCTCCCTGCTGAGCCTGATGCAGGACTTGATCCCTGGACCCTGGGATCATGACCAGAGCCAAAGGCAGACGCCTAACCGACTGAGCCACCCAGGTGCCCTTAGTTTTGGAAAATTTTATCTGCCGCCAGTAGCTTGACAGCTTGTCAAAGACTTTTGATGAGATTGGTGGTGATAAAATGGCTGGTTTCTTTCATCTTGTATAATAAGCGTGTCAACATTTTCAGGATCTTTGCCTTTCAGTAAGCCAGTGCGTGATGTTGATAAAATCATGCTTGAATACAAGATCCATTTGAAGGGAATGGTAGACCAACTAGTTTCAATGTAACAGAGTTCAAGAATTTCATTCATATCATCTTAAATTCTACATTTCAGCTAACCCTTAAGATACAATTTCATGTCAGGTATTGGTGTACTACCAAAGAACATTCACAGTAATTATCTAAAAAGCTACATAATCACATGTCTTTGTAGGGCCAGATTTTCTTCACACACTTCAACTGAAACAACACAACAGCTTGAATGCAGAAGAAGATAGGAAAATCCAGCTGATTTCTGTTAAGCCAGGTATTAAAGAGATTTGCAAAAGATATAAAAGAATGCCATTCTTCTTTCTATTTAAAAAATATAGTTCCTTGGGACGCCTGGGTGGCTCAGTTGGTTAAGCAGCTGCCTTCGGCTCAGGTCATGATCCCAGCGTCCTGGGATCGAGTCCCACATCGGGCTCCTTGCTCATCAGGGAGCCTGCTTCTCCCTCTGCCTCTGCCTGCCATTCTGTCTGCCTGTGCTCGCTCTCTCTCTCTCTCTCTCTCTGACAAATAAATAAAATCTTAAAAAAATAAAAAATAAAAAAAAATATAGTTCCTTTTCATAAAACATATAGTGAATTTATGATTAGTATTTATAAATGAGTTAATAAATTAATTAAAATTTGTTTTAATTTCTAATATGATTAATATGATAGATACAACCCACAGAAGCAAAACCTCTTCATGAGCGTCAATAATATTTTTAAGAGTAAAAAAGGCTCAGAGACCAAGTTCAAGAATTGCTGTCTAGCCCATCGTGGAGTGTCCAGGGAAGACTTGTTCAATTAATAGAGATCAGCGTGGAAGAAAGAAATCAATGTAGTTCTCTGTCAGTTGCAATTATGATTCAGAACTTGCTGGACTTCTTCTGTCTGTTTTTATACGTTATGCATTTCCTTTCCATAGTCAGTGTTTTATTTATTTAGTTTGGATGTTATAAATGCTTTTCAGGCTCTTTTCTTTTTGAGTTTATTTTTTATTTCATCAACATCACATTTTCATCGTTTGGAGGCAAATTTTTCTACAAAGCTTAATAAGGAAATCAGAAACCCCTCAGCTGCTAACCTAGCCCCAAATTTTCAGCTTCCAAAAGAAAATTATTTCCAGTGTTTCTGGCTAATCCTCTTGGTATTTATTTCTCTTTCTCTATATAACATGCTTATATTTTGAGATCTAATTTTTTAGCTGTTAGCAGTATGTACTGACTCCCTACTGTGGAAGAGGAGGATTGAACCCTCTGTCACCGTATACCGCCAAACCCATCACTACCACCTCCCAAACACACACGCACGTGCACGCACGCACACACACACACACACACACACACACTCCCATCCTCCTAATACTACAGTTCTGATTAGATAAAATTTTAACTTCTTGGGGTGCCTGGGTGGCCCAGTGGGTTAAAGCCTCTGCCTTCAGCTCAGGTCATAGTCTCAGGGTCCTGGGATCAAGCCCTGTGTCGGGCTCTCTGCTCAGCAAGGAGCCTGCTTCCCTTCCTGTCTCTCTGCCTGCCTCTCTGTCTACTTGTAATCTCTGTCTGTCAAATAAATAAAATCTTTAAAAAAAAAAAAATCTTAAAAAAAATTTTTAACTTCTTATGCCATCATAAATAAGGACGCACAATTCACAGTGGAGCTATGTAGTACACTCTTACTAATTTCCTTTTCCTGCATATTTTTTTTTACTTTCCCTTCATTAATAATTGTTTTTTATTTTCATATTCGTTCTATTTATTGCTTCTCCAGCCACACACTCTCCGTAGTTGCATAATCTCCTGTTGATATTTTAATCGCATTAGGTGTTCTCTGATGTTCATCTTCCTGAGGTAGTGTCTCAGAGTGCCCTCTGACCTGCCCCAGTCCAGAGGCTGCGTGGAGGGGGGCTGTGCAGCGGCCATCTTTGGGATCTCTCTCACCATCACAGCTCACCAAATACCGCCTCTGTTTCTGATCCCATGTCTTTCTCTTTCTTACTTTTCTCCTTAATTTGGTGCAGCACACTCTGGTAACCACCAAAAAAGGGACATGGAAGATAAAATTTCTCAGGATGTGCATGTCTGAAATTACATGTATTAATAAACTAATAATGAATAAATAAAAATAGATTTATCAATTTGAAAGAGAACTACAGCTTGAAAAATCATTTTGTCTCAGAATTTTATTTTTTAATTTTTTATTTTTTTATTAACCTATAATGTATTATTTGTTTCTGTGAATCATCAGTCTTACACAATTCACAGCACCCACCATAGCACGTACCCTCCCCAGTGTCCATTCCCCAGCCTCCCCCTCCCTCCCCCTCCCCTCCAGCAGCTTTCAGTTTGTTTCCTGAGATTAAGAGTCTCTTATGGTTTGTCTCTCTCCCTGGTTCCATCTTGTTTCATTTTTCCCTCCCTTCCCCCACCCCCACCCTGTCTCTCAAATTCTTCATATCAGAGAGATCATATGGTAACTGTCTTTCCTCAGAATTTTAAAACCCTTGTTCCATTATCCTCTGCTTTTAGTATAGCTATTGAGAAGTCCAGTGCAATTTTCATCCTTGGTTATTTACATAAAAACTATTCTTGTTTTTTGTTTGTTTGTTTTCCTTTCTGGGAGAACTGGGGATTTTTACCTTGTCCCATTTTTGAAAATTATTAATGTGCTTTGGGAAGATAGGTTTCATTCCTTATGCTAGATACTGGTGGATTCCTCTGCGCCTGAACATTTTCTTCAAGTATTTTCTTGATAATTTTCTCTTTTACTCCTTCTAAAGTTCCTTTGATTCAGATAAGTCTTCTTGGACTGGTCCTTTAATTTTTTTTTTTTTTAACATCTCTCTCTTCTTTTCCATCTTTTGTTGTTTTGTCATTTGTAAAGATTTCCTGAACTTCATGTCCCCATTTTTATTGTGGTTTTTTTGTTGTTGTTGTTACAGGTTATTTATTATTATTAATTATTTTGCTTTGGAATTCCTTAGCTTCCAAGAGCTCTCTTTTATTCTCTGGAGTCCTTTTTTGGTGGTGTCTTCTTTTTTTCCCAAAGGCGTAATAGTTGCTTTGAGGATTTTGAGATTTCTTCTCTCCAAATTGTTCTTTCTTTCCTCTAATTGCTTCTGCTCATTGGTTGGCTGATTTGGGGCTTTCTGTAATGCTAGAGACTTTCCTCAGATGTTGACAGACATCCCGGCAGTTTGTGGTACAAATTTAAAATTAAAGAACTAAAAAAACTGATTGGCAGTACAATACTGCTGAATAGACTTGCTAACAGTAAAATGTACCGCCAAGGATCTACTTTAGTTCTTTATTTGGGGCGATCCCAAAGGCAGTATCATCAAGCCTTCTTCTTCTTCTTTTTTTTTAATCCTGCACCGGGTTAACAGATGTCCCAGGGAAGGCTCTTCCTATCCTGGCTGGGAGGTATAAACCTGACGGCCAGAGTTCTGGGTGCTGAGTTGGGACAATGTCTCGGGACTCCCTATTCCAACATTCACTCATTCACCCTCTTTGTGGCAAGCGTCCTCACTTTCAAGTGGTGTCCTAGAGTCCAGAGCCCTTCTGCTTTGACTGTCTCCAAAGAGTGAATGTACGTGTGCACATGTGTGTTCAGAACATCAATGTACATCACGCCCTGGGGTAAGACAACCTCCTACGTAGAACAGTAGAGGGGCCGGAGTCTGATTCTGTCCTAATCAGACCAATAGGACACTTCCCTGATTTGAGCCCCCAGCTCAGCCCTACTTGTGAGACTTCTTGCGCACTCGGTGATTCTTTGACCGCCTCCCTGGGGCATAGGGTCTTTAGAAAATGATCAACCCCCATCCTCACAGCCTCCGGAACTTCGTTGCTGTTGTCTGCTCTCCTACTTGAGTTTACATCCATTTGGATTTCTGTCTCCTTTTTTAACTTAATACTTTCCTCCTTCTCTTAATATCCTGTCATTTAAGTGGCTGTTTTGGGAGGCGGGGGCAGTTTTTGTATATGTTCAACTTGCTGTCTTTAAATAAATAAAGACCCACTTCGATTTTTATTGCTTATTGTTTGGCAGAATTTCCAGAAATTGTCAAGAGATTTCATATTCCAGCATTTACAAAGAAACATTTTAAAGATTTTATTAAAATTTGATCTGATTTATAACAACTGAAGATTTATTCAATTTTCAAACATCAAGCATGACTTATATGAATATATTACATAAAGCCTCTTATAGATATTAGACTCCAATGACAGAGAAAAATGGAGCTTGTTAGTAAATGATGACTCCAGTCAATCCCTTGGGCGCCTGGGTGGCTCAGTGGGTTAAGTGTCCGCCTTTGGCTCAGGTCATGATCCTAGAGTCCTGGGATGGAGCCCAGCATAGGCCTTCCTGCTCAGCGGGGAGACTGCTTCTCCTTCTGCCCCCACCCAGCCCGTGCAATCTCTCTCTCTCAAGTAAATAAAAATCTTTAAAAAGGTAAAGTCAGTCCCTCATCATTTGCAACAAGTATTTATTGAAAAAACACTTTTAGGATATATTCTACTAGAAACCCTTATGAACTTCAAGGAAGTGTCACAAAGCTAATGTTTGTCCTATCTTAGAAAAATAAATTTGAGGGGAAAAACCAAGGGCTATTAAATCAGAGGTGACTAAAATATCTTGGCAATTGAAATCTGTCTGCTCTGTGGGAATTATGAATTAACTGCAGTTTTTGCATCTGTTTCAAATCAAACTATTCTCCAAGGATAGTTGGAGTGAATGCGTAATGAAGAACAGACTTTGAATATCTTCCCAGTACAAGTATCTTAAACTCAAATCATTGAAGGCCCATTTTACACTTATCTCTTGATCTGCTGATAAGTTTCTCCTAAATACATCATCTGCATCCAAAATACGGGTGACGTCAACATTCCCTGGTGTACACACTCAATTCTGTTGTATGTACAGCTTTCTTTTCCATCCTCAGAGACACAAGGAGGTCCTATCAAACACTGTTACCGTTTCGTCTTACATCATTCATTTCTGATTTGTCTTGACCCTAATCATTTTTATTTTTAAAAAATATTTAAATTATTTATGACACTTTAGAAGCCAACTTGTACTCACTTGCACATTGCCAATAATTATAGCTATTTCTTTTTTTTAAAGATTTTATTTATTTATTAGAGAGAGAGCGACTTCGAGAGAGTGAACACAAGCAAGGGGAGTGGGAGAGGGAGAAGCAGGCTCCCCGCTGAGCAGGGAGCCCTGCATGGGGCTCCAACCCAGGAGCCTGGGATCATGACCTGAGATGAAGGCAGATGCTTAACAACTGAGCCACCCAGGTGCCCCAGTTATAGCTATTTTTAATGCTTGCACTCTGTGGCAGGTCCTGTGTGGTATGCTTTCACATATGAACTGTACTCAGTCCTTATCACAGTCCATTATTATAGTTGTAGAACCAAAGCAGTAAATCCAGGACTGGAATACAATTCCATCTGCCCCAAAGTCTGTGTTATTCAAAATGATAAAATATGGCCTCCCGATTATGTGGTCATCATTCTTACATTGTGATTGATTCTTAACATTAGCGTAACTCATGGTGAGAAGGGAGAGGAAGGGGAGAAGATATGCCAACTCAAATTCCAGAATGGAAATGTGCTGTAATGAAGGGAATGAGAAAAAAGTGTGAATGATACAGGAATTCCAGTGTGCCAACTGTGAAGCTTAAATACCAGTTCTGTTTTCTGTAGACAATGTAGAATGGCAATTTTTGTAACAATTGAATAATCCCTGGTGCTCTGCCCATGCAAATGTGTCTGTCCTTGTCAACATTTACTCATGAGAATTAGTGCTTACTTGGATAGTTCGGCTGTGGTTAAGAGCTCTCACTGCTGCAACCAAATAACGTGGGCTCTATGAAAAAAAAAAAACCTGTCACACTGTAGCCTGTGTCCCTGGGGGTTCCATTCTGGAATAGATTTCAGGACTCTAATGCAACATTTTTGGATTTACCAGTTTTTTCTGTCTAGCAATCATAAGCTGAAGTCTGAAAATTCTTAGGATTATACCAAAAAGACTGTCAGATTTAAATAAGTATGACTCAAGAATTTTGTAATATCTGAAAATTATAGAGCATGAAAACTTTAGCTTATTCAATGATTATCTACAGTCCTAACTTTTCTTTTGAAGTTAACTAGGGATTTATAAAGTATGAACTTTAAGTTTAGCTGCTGAAATCTTCCAAATTAAAAATATACTTTTTCTAGAAATTCATAGGATAATATCCCTGATGAACGTAGGTGTAAGAATCCTCAACAAAACTTTAGCAAACCAAATGTAACCGTACATTGAAAGGATCATACTCCGTGAGCAAGTGGGTTTTACTCCTGGGAAGCAAGGATAGTTCACCATCACGAATCATACATGTGATACACCACATTAACAAAATGAAGGATAAAAATCACATCATCATCTCAGCCTAAGGGTTGGTCAACAGATGAGTGGATAAAGAAAATACGGTGTATGTATATGGAGCGGAATATATTATTCAACCTTTAAAAAGAAGGAAATGCTGCTATTTGCAATTACCTGGATGAACCTGGAGGGCATTATGCTAAGTGAAATAATCCAGGCCATGACGAATAATGCATAATATTAAAAATAACGTTGAGCCCATAGAAAGAGTAGAATGGTGGTTGCCAAGAGCTGGAGAGTGGGGGAAATGGAAAGAGGTTGGTAAAAGGGTGCAAGGTTTTTGTGATAAGATAAATAAGGTCTGAAGATTGAATACATAACAGGGTGATTATAGTTGCTAGCATTGTATTGCGTAATTGACATTTGCTGACAGCGTAGAACTTAAGTATTTTCATTTTAAAGAAAGAAAAAAAATCAAGAAGGTAAAAAAGAATGCTGCCTTCTACTTGTTCTTGATCACTCTTCTGGCCCAGAAAAACTCTTCTGACATTTTTAAGAATATCCTGTGGGGTTATTTGTAATACATTTTGATAATTATTGTAAGACATACAAAGACAAATAAGATCCAGTTTCTGCTATAAAAAGGACCTAAAATCAAGTGAAAGAAAAATCAAGTGGAGAAGGGCTAAAACATGTTTATAAATCATTATAACAGGAGGCAAGAGATGATCTACTTCAGATGAGAGGCACAGTGCAAGAGAATTGTTTACGTGATGGAGAAGGAGGCAGTTATCTTTAATTCCCATGGGCTAGTCAGGGCACAGAAGCATTTTGCCTGTCCTGGCATTATTGGCCTCTACTGACCGCGTGCCATGAATCCATGAGCTGTATATGCTTTGCTGTTTTTAGAAGTTCCAATGCCTAGAATATAGATGATCAATAAATATGTTTTGAATATGTTCATTCATTATTTTATACATTCATTCAATCTTTCGTATCATCCCCACTGCTCTTCCAGAGTCAGTAAGTTCTCATGTTTGTTTTCTATTTTTTTTTTTTTAATTGCCAAAGAATTATTTTTAAAAGTCTAACTAAGCGTGTTACCAAGACAGATACCCTTACTGGAAGGGAATGATCTAACCCAAAGAGACCTGAGCAGGCTCATTTTATTTGGAAAAGGGAAGGGAAGATGATAGCAGAATCAGACAGGGATGCATGAGTTGATTTGGTTTTTGTTTGTTTATCAGAAGTTTAAGATCCAAGAAGGATTTCTGCAGAGTACAACTAGATGTCCAATAAGTTCTACTTTTTAGAAAGGAGGATTTCAGTTAGTGACTTCAAAGAGATAAACAGTAAAACACCTAAAAGACAGCTTCCCTAATGTATAATTTTTCTGTAGATTGTTCCCATATTTATGCATTTACTTCTAACTCTGTAACTCACATATCAAGTGTCTTTGAAGACTCAGGTTAGAGGAAATTTTTTTTTAATTTTTTAACTTTTTTATAAACATATATGTATTATTAGCCCCAGGGGTACAAGTCTGTGAATTGCCAGGTTTGCACACTTCACAGCACTCACCATAGCACATACCCTCCGCAAAGCACATAACCCCACCACCCTCTCCCTACCCCCCTCCCCCCGACCCCCCTCAGTTTGTTTTGTGACATTAGGAGTCCCTTATGGTTTGTCTCCCTCCTGATCCCATCTTGTTTCATTTATTCTTTTCCTACCCCGCAAACTCCCCATATTGCCTCTCAAATTCCTCATATCAGGGAGATCATGATTGTTGTCTTTCTCTGATTGACTTATTTCGCTCAGCATAATACCCTCTAGTTCCATCCACGTCGTCGCAAATGGCAAGATTTCATTTTAGAGGAAATTTTTTAAAAAAATTCTCTACCTTCTTCATTTGCAAAGTAAAACTCAAGTGAACACATTTCTTTTTCTCCTTTTAATTTGAATTGGAATAAATGAATTTTTAAATCTCCAACTCACAACTCCATTTTATTGTATCATGTGGCTTTTCTGAATTTGTAGGCAGAGTGGCATGAGGTTCGCAGCCCCATTTATGCAAGGCAGTGATAGTCCTCTGTTCTAGAAGCTATTCCTAGCTAGCTGCAAAGAACATTTACTTCTGGGGTCATAAGTGGTAGCTGAGGAAGAAGTGCTGACTCTGGAGACTGGTCCAAACACCTGGAAAGTGATAGACCATAGGTCACTGCTTCCTTCAAGGATCAAGAAGAAAGAAATGATGCAAAAAAGAAGACAAGACATTCATGCATTTAGCATCCAAGTCTGGAGTTGATGATTCAAGCAACTCTAGAGACTGGGGACTTTCTAGACTCATGGGACACTGGCAAGCCCTTCAGCCAGGACTGATGATTCACTCTTGGATAAGAGTTCATCCACCTGTACCTGAAATTTGATTTTCTCTTCACTTTTTTTTCTTCTAGGTCAGTGTATTCTAAAGCAGATTCATATTCTCTATAAATCTGTGGAGTGTTTTCCATGGAAATTTAGGAGGGGAATTAAGAAAACCAAACTCTGTAAAGATTAAGCATGCAGATGTGACCCATTGAGGAATAGGCATTCTGCTTCAGATTATTTATAGACCCGTGCACCGCATTTTTTTTACACTTCTCCATATACATTTCATTTCAATTGGTATCAAAAGAATTCATTGTATAAATAAATGGTGGCAATCCTGAGATCCCATACCACATTAAACACGAAGTGTTAACTGCTTAAAATGTGTGAGCTCGTTCATGATTGCTAATTGGGAACTTGTGCCTAATTAAAAATGGAGTCCTACCAGATTGTGTCAATGTCCATGTTTCATGTAGAATTTAGGAGATTTTTGCACATCTGACAGGTTCAAAGGTATGTCGAGAGTCCTAGAAAAGACATCAAAAGAAAATTGTATAATCTAACTCCTGGAGAATAAGGAAATGACAAATAAAAATTGGATGTGTCATCTGTCCTGTGATCCTGAAAGCTGCATACATCCCAACTGCAAGAGAATTGAAAAATAGTGTAGCCTTCAACTCTCTGGCTGGATTCTCCTTCCAAGCCATATCATGGTCAAGATGGAAAGTACCTTTACTTTTACATTGTATAAGCTTAAGATGTGCAATGTAATGATTTTATATACATATATTGTAAAATCGTTGCCACAGTAAATTTAGTTAACATTCATCACCTCAACTAGTTACAGTTTTTTCCCTTGTGATGAGCTTTTTTTTTTTTTCCAACTATTTTATTTATTTTTTTGAGCGTGAGCTGGGTGGGGAAGGGGAGAGGGAAAAGCAAGCTCCCTGGGACCCTGGGATCATGACCTGAACCTAAGGCAGCCTGGAAACCGACTGAGCCACCCAGGTGCCCCCTTGTGATGAGAACTTTTAAGAGCTACTCTCTTAGAAACTTTCAAATATACATTATTAATTATAGTCATCATGTTGCACATTTTCTCCCCAGAACTTAATTATCTTATAACTAGAAATCTGTGCCTTTTGCCCACCTTACCAAATTCCTCCACCTCTATCCCCCTCCACCCCTTCATATCACTTAGCATAATTCCCTCAAAGTCCCTCCACATTGTCACAAATGACAAGATTTTGATTAGGGGTCTCTTTGGCTCGGTGGTCAAGACGCAAACACTTCAAAGCCTCTGTGATTTCCCATAGACTTCTAATATTCTTTGGCATCTCAAAATGCTGAAATTGGGTTGCCATATACAATTCCCCATACAGAGTCTCTTGCAGAAATACCACTGAATTTCTTTCTTATATTTTCCAGGTACTTAGGCAGTGAAATGCAAATGATAGAGGAGAAATGCTTAAAAATGAGCTTAAGAATCCCAGGATATAGAATGTGGTCACCAACAACTCTTAATATTCATGGAACACTACGTAAGAGAATAGCTTAATGATTAGGAATGGATGTTTTAGTTAATATTTTATATCAGTTTACATATGCATTTTTCAAGAACTTTCAAATATAGCATCTTATGTAAGATTCATCCCCACATCAAAGTAGGATAGAAGAACTTTCTCATTCTGTATTCACAGCCAATGAAACGATGTTTAGGAAGACTGGATGTTGAACCATACAGCTTGTACGCAGCAGGTCCATGATAAGATCAAATCTACCAATGCCTGTCCTGGGGCTCTTCAGGCTGCACCCAAACTGCCTTTCCATGTAGAGAAATACATTTTTTAAAATAAAGGCTATTGTCAAGAAGATCTACAAATGGCAAATAAGCATATGAAAAGATGCTCCACACCATCTGCCATCAAGGAAATGCAAATGAAAACAGTAACGAGATAGCACACAACTATCAGAATGGCCCACATCCAGAACACGGGTGATACCAAGGGCTAGCAACACTGCGGAGCAAAAGGAGTTCTCATTTATGGCCAGCGGGAATGCAAAGGGGCACCGCTTAGCAGTTTCTTACCAAACATAACATACCTTATGATCCAGCAGTAACACTCCTTGGTATTTATCCAAAGGGACTGAAAAGTTGTAGCCACACAAAAACCTGCCCAAGGATGTTTACACGAGCTTTATTCATAATTGCCAAGACTTGGAAGCAACCAAGATGTCCTTCAATAGTTGAGTGTATAAGCCGTGGTATATCTACAGATAATACAGATGTATTATTATGTATTATGTGTTACTCAGCACGGACAAGGAACGAGCTATCAGGCCATTAAAAGGCCTGGAGGAACCTTAATTCACATTATAAAGTGAAAGAAACCAAACTGAAAAGGCTACATACTATATGATTCCATCTATACGACATTCCGACAAACACAAAACAATACAGTAAAGAGCTCAGTGGGTGCCCATGGTGGGGGGGCATAAATAGGCAGAGCACAGAGGATTTTTAGGGCACAGAAAATGCTCTCTATGATATTATATGATAGAGACACATCATATACATTTATCCAAACCCGGATGATTTACAACCCAAGAGTGAACCTTATGGTAAACTATGGAATTTGGGCAATTATAATGTGTTGATCTGGTTCATCCTTGGTTTAAAAAAATGTGCCACTTTGATGAGTGATATTGAAAATGGGAGAAGCATGCTTGTGTGGGGACAGGTAGCATATGGGGTATCTCTCTACCTTCCTCTCAATTTTTTTTGTAAACCTACTATTCTAAAAAACTAGTCTTCTTTTTTTAAAATGGAGGCTACTAAAAACTGAAACCAATTTCAAAGATAACTACTAGAAATTCCTTTAGTCGAGTACTTTAAATGCAGCTGATTGCTAAAGGCAGAAAACAAAATTAGATGTCCCATAGTACTAACCCCCTAGAATCCATCGCTATCGCTACAAGGAAGATCTGTGCTCTCTATGGAAGTTTGTCCAGTTACTGAATTAGTTGGGTTAAGAGAAACTTGAAAGAGGCAACGTGATGTATTGGAAAGTACTAAGCAAACCAAAAGTTCTGTCGTGTAGTCCTGGTTTATTTACTAAATAGGTGTGCAAACCTACACACGTCATGTTATTTTTGTAGTCCTGGTTTTCCTGAACTTCGTAAGAAATGGTGGCATAATCTGTAGGACCCCTTCTGGCTCTAAGAGCCTATGATTCCCCCTCCTGTTTCTATTAATTCAACAAATATTTGCCTTCAGTAGCCTCAATGAATCCAAACTCAGCATTCAAGGAGGGAAAAAGGGAGAAAAGCAGATCTTATTTCTGTGTGTGGTTTTTTTTTTTTTTTCATTCGTATTTGTGCTTCTACTTTGCACCTCATTCAATTGATCATTTAAAAAAATGTTTAGGGGCGCCTGGGTGGCTCAGTGGGTGAAGCCTCTGCCTTCAGCTCAGGTCTTGGTCTCAGGGTCCTGGGATCGAACCCCACATCAGGCTCTCTGCTCAGTGGGGAGCCTGCTTCCTCCTCTCTCTCTGCCTGCCTCTCTGCCTACTTATGATCTCTGTCTGTCAAATAAATAAATAAAATCTTTTAAAAAAATGTTTAATGACAGTCAAACCCCAGTAACTCAAAATATGTATTCTTCACTGAACTCAGATCTCAATGGAAATCAACCATATTTTTTTCAGATGTCAGGCAGTTCAGATCCACAGTCATTTCATTCCCAAGAACCAGTGTTTCATCTAATTTCAAATCCTTGTGGATGAGCTCCAAAGGCAAAGTCTCTTCCAATGTTAAAGAAGACTCTGTGCTTGGATCAGCTCCACTGGAAGCATGGGGGAAGATGAGAAATCAGCCTGATTTCAGAATACAACCGAATAAATCAAATTAAGGGACATTCTGTAATATTTAGCCCATTATAGAACACTTTTATAGATTCTTTTGGCCCTGGAAGAATTTTTTTTTTTCCAAAATCAGTATTCCTTTTTAAATTCTAAGATTCCATTCTAATTGATCTTCATGGTCTTGCCATAGTAATTGCAATATGTCGAAATATATGAAAGACTTAATCTAAAGAATATAGTCTGGGAATGTTTGAAAACCATTCATTGCATATGACAGGACAATATTTGCCTTCAATCTTTCAAAATACTGCAATATGCAATGAAAACCATTATAACTAGCATGTAACAAAAGTATCATTAAACCCTTTTCAGAGTGACCCAACAGATCAGTCTACAATGTAAATATGGAAAAGGAAATGCCATTATAAAGCAAGAAAATTAAAGATTAGAAACTGGGTGTATCTAATTATTTAATAAAGTTCTTTTCCGTCTTTCATTTTTAACCAAACGCGAACCTTTCTAGCTTTTGAGTTAATGCTGTGCTTGGCCTTACTCTATTTCCTTGTGCTCCCCAGCCTCTCACACCACATCTCATCGTGGCCGATGGTTTTGCTGCCCCCCCATCCTGAGTCACACCCACATTTACTCAATCTTCGGAGCATTGCTAGAGAAAGCAGGGAATCGTGCCATGAGTTTATAACATTAATATGTAAGCTCACGGGGTCCTCATGGTTTAAGTTTGCCCCATAATCATGTTTTATCTTGCTTCCACAGGCTGTTCCCAGAATTCTACCCTTCTGATGGCCTCATTTCTGTCCATCAGTGGAACTGTACCTTCTTTTTTATTCCTTGCTACTTCGGCAGGACTCTGAGCCGCATGTTTCGCACAGGCTTAAAGCACATATTCACAGCTTGCTGGACCCCTTGCTCTTCCGTCTTCTCTCAGAGAAAGGCTGTACCTCCTCTTTCACAAGGCTAGTCCCCATTTTAGTCATCTCTGTGCTATAAATCCCCATATCCTCCCGAGCTTTCTGATGCTCTGATGTACATCATTTCCTGTTGCGTCTTCCGTCTTTTACTCCCTACTGATTCTGTACCTTGTAAATCCGCTCAGATCTCCTAACACATACATGCACATGTACACACCCCTCTTTTTTAACCCTATTGCAGTCTACCTCTTTTTAGTTTGACTCAGCAATTAACATGTTACCCTCAAGCTCTCTTTACTTCTCAAGTCTGATCCAACTTTGGTTGCTACCTTGACTGGATCTTTTTTTAAGATTTACTTATTTATTTTGAAAGCGAGAGAGAGAGAGAGAGAGAGAGAGAAGAGAGAGGAGGGGCAGAGGGAGAGAATCTTTCAAGCAGACTCCCCGCTGAGTGAGGAGCCCGATGCAATGCTGCTTCCCACAACCCAGGAGATCAAGACCTGAGCCCAAACCAAGAGTGTTTGGACGCTTAACAGACTGAGCCACCCAGGTGCCCCTGGATCTTTTTCTCAGTGGCTACCAGTGACCTTTTAAGCACCAAATCCAAAGGTGTTTCTTGCAGTCATCACTCTCCTAGATTACTCTCACCTTCTTCTAAAATTACTTTCCTGTGATCCCACATGTACCTAGTTTTTATTTTGCCTTTAAAGTCTTCTTTCAAATGAAAGTCAGTGGCTTCCCTACTTCTCTTCATTCCCTCCTTGAACATGGACATTCATTTGGTACAACCTTTTTGCTTTTCTGTCTGGAATCTCATCCATTCTCATGATTTAAAAGGACACCTCTGCCACATCTTCGGTCTTAAGATCACTCTTTACCATTGTCTATCAGTCAGATGCCCCTTACTAAAAGTCTGCAATTAGTTTAGATTCTCAATATCTTAAACTAGATCTATATATATATTTTTGGCAAAGCCAGTTTATGCTTCATATATATGTTATTGGAAACATTATTTTCTTATCAACCTAAGACCAAAGCTTTTGAAGATTTTTAAAAAAGATTTTATTTATTTATTAGAGAGAGCATGTGCATGCACACATACACAAGCAGAGGGAGGAGCAGAGGGAGAGGGAGAAGCAGACTCCCCGCTGCGCAGGGACCCTGATATGGGGCTTGATACCGAGACTCTAAGATCATGACCTGAGCCTAAAGCAGACGCTTAGCCAACTGAGCCAGGCACCTCACAAAGCTTTTGAATCTTGTATGAAAACTAATACAATATAGACCAGAGTGTAAGAGCTTTAAGAGAACTCCATGCAAAGTTCTAAGGAGTATGGCTGAGAAATCAAATCTAGCAATTGGGGAAGAGTTGGAAGTTTCAGAAGAAAATCTTAGGTACTTTATAAGATTGAAGAGCTTAAATCCTATTTCTGTGTTTCTTACAGAAACATAAACAAAAATCCATATATAATCCTCTTCCCTTTCTAAAAAAGAGTATTTATCACTAAACCCTATTCTCTTCCTTTACAACGATTTAACATTCCCCACTATGAGATAATATATTTGTGATTCTTACATCTGTAAACTCATTTATTCAGTAACTGGTCGGTCAGCATTTACTGTGCTGGAGCTTGACTTCTTCTTGGTGGATTTTTAATATAATAAGTAAATGATTGTAATTTTCTCCCAAAGACTTCTGTTTCCAGAATTTTCCTTGAAGTGCCGTATTAATCCTCTGAAAACACCTCTTCATGCACTCACTACTCTGTTAAAGGGCTTTTCAGTTATCAAGACCAGTCTTACTTCCTTTGTTTCAGGTCTGACATCCTTTTTTTTTTCAAGATTTTTAAAAAATTTATTTATTTGACACAGAGAGAGGGAGAGCACAAGTAGGCAGAGAGGCAGGCAGAGGGAGAGGGAGAAGCAGGCTCTCCGATGATCAGGGAGCCCGATTCGGGGCTCCATCCCAGGACCCCGGGACCATGACCTGAGCAGAAGGCAGACGCTTAACCAACTGAGCAATCTAGGCGCCCCCACCTGTGACATTCTCAATCTGAATGCTCCGCTCTGTCCAGAGGCCCCTTCCTAACCTTTTTGTTTTATCTTCTAAATTTTTATTCAAATTCTAGTTAGGTTAACATATAGTGTAATACTGGTTCCAGTGCTCATCGTAACAAGTGCCTGCCTTAACACCTGTCCCCCACGTAGCCCCCCTCACCCACCTCTCTCCGTCAAGCCTCAGTTTGTTCTCTATCATTAAGAATCTTACGGTTTGCTTCTCTTTTTGCCCCTTACCATCTGTTTTGTTTCCTAAATTCCTCATATCAGAGAGATCGTATGATAATTGTCTTTCTCTGACTGAGTTATTTTGCTCAGCTCAATACACTCCAGCTCTATCCATGTTGTTGCAAATGGCAAGATTTCATTTTTTGATGGCTGCGTAATGTTCCGTGTGTATATGTGTGTGTGTGTGTGTGTGTGTGTGTGTGTGTGTGTGGTGTGTGTGTGTAGTGTGTATACACCACACCATGCCTTCTTTATCCACTCATCACTCGATGCATGTTTGGGCTCTTTCCATAATTTGACTATTGTTGATAACGCTGCTGTAAACATCAGGGAGCCTAGACCCTGTTGAACGTGTACTGTTTTATCCCTTGGGGTTAGTACCTAGCAGTGCAATTGCTGTATGCGGAGTCATTATTTATTTAACTTTTTGAGGAACCTCCACACTGGTTTCCAGAGCGGCTGCACCAGCTTGCGTCCCCACCAACAGTGCAAGAGGGTCCCCTTTCTCCGCATCCTCGCCAACATCTGTCCTTTCCTGTGCTGTTAATTTTAGCCATTCTGACTGGTGTGAGGTGGTATCTCATTGTGGTTTTGAGTTGTATTTCCCTGATGCCGAGTGACGTGGAACATCTTTTCATGTGTCTGCCAGCCATCTGGATGTCTTCTTTGGAGAAATGTTTATTCATGTTTTCTGCCCATTTCTTAACTGGATTATTTATTTTTTGGGTGTTGAGTTTGATAAGTTCTTTATGGATTTTGGATATCAGCCCTTTATCTGATATGTCATTTGCAAATATCTTCTCCCATTCTTTTTTTTTTTTAAGATTTCATTTATTTACTTGACAGAGAGAGACACAGTGAGAGGGAACACAAGCAGGGGGGGTGGGAGAGGGAGAAGCAGGCTTCCCCCTGAGCAGGGAGCCCGATGCGGGGCTCGATCCCAGGACCCCTAGATCATGACGCAAGCTGAAGGCAGACACTTAATGGCTGAGCCACCCAGGTACCCCTCTTCTCCCATTCTGTAGGCTGCCTTTTGGTTTCATGGACTGTTTCCTTCATGGGGCAGAAGCTTTTTATCTTGATAAAGTCCCAATAGTTCAGTTTTGCTTTTGTTTCCCTGACCTCCAGCAACGTGCCTAACCTTCTTTCACATCAAAATACTCCTCTCCCATCTCTCTGTTGTAACCGTGCCATATACACTCCAGCTTCACACTTCTTGCCAAGAACACCCTTCATCATCCCCTCCCCTTTAAATCCCTCTCTTCTTTTTAAGGTCGGACCAATTTTCACCTCCACCATTAGGCCATCAATAGGCACCTCCGTTTTCAGTGTCTTCTTTCTCATCTGAGCTCTGGTGGCACTTTCTTTCCTTCCATCAGCAATTTTTCCATGATATCCTATATCACTATGTATTTTTTTACATGTATGTACACAGTCTACCTTCAAAACTATATTATAAGGCCACAAAAGACAAGTTACTTTTTTGTGTTCCTGACATCTAAAATGGTACTGAAAAACATCAAGCAGACAAGGCAGAGGATTAATGCTTAGGAGTTGACAACTCCTTTTTTTGATGATATAAAAATGTTATTTTCTCTCTCATTCCTGAAAGATACCATGGACAGGGTCAACACACTGCAGTACATTTTACAAATCTTGGAAAAGGAAGCATACCTTTGAAGCACAAGAACAAGGAGTATTGTTTTTAAGCTTCTCTGTAGCGCAGACGTCCACTGAATTTAGGGAGTTATGTGCAAAACCCTGTGGTAGGCACTGTGGGAGGGCAAGATAAATGTGATAACCTTCCCCTTAAGGAGCTACAATCTTGTAATCACAAGAGCACATGTCCCTACCTTTTAGACCTGACAGTGAGTGATCCTGTGAGACATACATAAAGTGGGCAAATGATGAAGTGAAAAATTCTTCCTGGAGAAATTGGAGACAACGGTGAAGAATTGGGTAGAAGTCAGGAGCTGTTAATTAGTTTTGTTTTAAACATTTATTTGGGCTTAAATGGTAACTAATTAATAAATTACTTGGCTAATTAAATAACTACCAAAGGTTTTAGGTTTAGTTTTATGCAAAACATTCATGTTCTGAATATTTTATATTTTAGCGACACGTAATATCCACTCTACTCAACATGAAATGAGTTGGTGTGGGTAATATTAAGTTCTGAACTTTGAGGATTGTATAACTTTTCCGGGGCTGGAGGAATAAGAGGATCCAGGAAGGTCTGATAGTTCAGTCCCTTACAACACGTACACAGATCACAGATAAAACACCACTGGCCGCTGAGAGAGGAAAAGGGAAGAGAGTATAGCGTTCAGGATACCAAAAACACATATTGCAAACTACTAAGATCATAAAATGAAGTAAAAGAGATGTTTGAAGGGGTATAGATGAACTTGAAAATGCTTTTAAATATAGGAGTGGAATCATTTGTTTTATAATAATAGAAAACACGTAGCCATAATTGATACAAAGAGTTCTTTGAGTCACAGTTGGAGAATTTTGCATATATGAGAAATCTTAGTTCTCCTCTTGTTTCCATAAGAAAGTATATAATATGCTTTTGAAATTATAATAGTCTCATGGACTCTGAGAAACAAACTGAGGGTTTTAGAGGGGTGGTGGGGGGATGGGTGAGCCAGGAGGCAGGGATTAAGAAGGGCATGGATTGCATGGAGCACTGGGTGCGGTGCATAAACAGTGAATCTTGGAACACTGGAAAAATAAAATTTAAAAAAGAAGAAGCCATATACAGTACAAACGATGTGCATAACAGCATTGTTTATAACTGAAATAAAACTGGAAACAATTTTTAAAAATAAATTATAGTAGTCTCATATATGGTATTTCCCTTAACATATCAAATTTCAGAAATAGTGCTGGACCTATGTATCAACCCCTTTTGAAATGTAATTACTTAGTTATTTCTATGAAAGATCAATGTCAAGGTGGGTTTAGAGTTAGAGCCAGTTACCTTTGACGACATTTTTGTGTTTATGCCAAATATTTTTTAAAGGTGTACTTTGGAATAGTGATCATTTCTGGACCTGTTATCTGACACATTTTATAGAGCACTTTCTCTGTTTACTCTGCTGGGTTGTAGAGTCACCCTAGCATGAAGCCTGGCCCCCGTCCTTGGGCAACTCCCAGTCTGATGGTGGAGATAAAATTGCACACAAATAATCAAAATATAGCGATTTTAAAAATTCAGCCTAGGAAATTTAGGGATGCTTCATAGAGGAATTAATGTTTTAATGAGATCTCGAGAATGTGTAGAAAGGAAAGTCGAAGGCTTCAAAAAGAAGGCAAATTTGGGGTGGGGCTTCATTGTATTTGTATTAGTGGGAGGAGCTTTTTCTTCCTCTAAGATGGTGAATAATTTTGCAAGAACTTCAATTTACTAGAAAAAAAAAAATCAACGTACAAATCCACAAAGCACAAAAATGATGACACCTTTGTCTCAAATCAGAAGCATAAGCAAAGTTTTATTGTCAGATTTGCTTGGCTTTAATCTTATGCCACAGCTTCCTATGACTCCAGCTCTTTTAAAACTGAGTGAAAAAAATCCAAAGAGTTATCCAGCATTGTAAGAAAAATGTATCCACTCCTAAGAAAGTAAAATGCTGAATCAGTTGCCGTCGAGGGAATAGAGATAGCTCTGAATGCCGTCACATCTGTCGAGATGTGATAGAGTAGCAGACTGTCAAGCTAATTTATGATTTCTCAGTCTTGATGCTGTTGACGTCTGAGACAAGGCCATTCTTTCTTGTGGAAGACTGTCCTGAGTACTTCAGGACATTTGGTCTTATCCCTGACTCTACCCCCTAGATTCCAGTAACACTCTGCTCCCCCGTAGTGACAACCAAAAATGACTCCGGACATCGACAGATAGGCCCTGGCTGAAAACCACTGATCTAATCAATATAGAATTCTCTCTCCCAGAAATGGGGCTCAGAGTAACAACACAGATAAATGAGTGATGACGATAGCCGTAGCACTGGTCACGTCCAAGTGTGTACCTGCCCAGTCCAGATTACTTATACCCATCCTGAGGCCTGGGACACAAGACACATTTTGGGACCTCCACAATCCTTGCCTCCATGGTTCCCTCAGATTTAGAAACAGAAACACAATATTTTATCTGGGAAAATATCTTTATTATGCACTATTTATGAAGAGACAGAAAAAATAAATCCTGAATTTTTTGCCCACTGAGGGTTAATTTACCTGAACTCAAAAGTATATCTATCAAGGGAAACATAATTGAGACCCAAGATAGCAGTAAAATGAAACCCATCGTCATATCCCAGGAAACCAATACATCTTTGAATATGGAAAATGGAAATAAATGTAATGTGCTCAACAGAAGAGAGATAGGAAGTGAGTCAACCAGCAGGGGCTTGAGAATTTGGCTAAAGAGAATGTCCCACAGGAAAGGAGCTCCTCGGGCTCCCAGCCAGGACCAGTGTTCCCGTGGCTTTGGCCTGCTGGCAACCAAAGGGGCATCTGTAGCCCAGGAAAGGCCAGCCTTGCCCTCTGGTCTTTGAGTCCACTGTGGCAATCTCTGAGACCTTTGGTGCTCCTCTCCCTAGCCTTAGATCCCTACAGTCTGTAAATACCAGCCTTTGTTTTCATCTCTTGCTTTTAAGAACAGTGAAAATGCAGCCTGCTCTTATGTGAGTTGATCCAACCCCTTTGTCCAAGGAAAAAGTTTTCAAAGTGGCTTATAGCTGAGATACTCGTCTTGTCTTAGTGTTCAGCGCAAGCATGAGCCAGAGAAGCCCCGTTATTCCACACAAGCCCCCCCCCCTTTTTTTCTGATCTGAAAAGACAAGCTAGGAAGATGTCCCCAAAGCAGAACAAAACAGAAGAGTTTTCATTATGGTTGGTGATGTAGGGACTACAGTGACAAGTGTCATTTCCCTGCTTAGTGACCATCTTAGGAAACACCTTTCTTCTTGGGGTTTCTGCATTGGTTAATGTGTTTTCTGCTGTTAAAGGTAGAGATTCTGGTCTCACTAGATCACAGCCTCCCAGATCAGTTTCATGTGCTCCCGAAAACAGCCCACTCAAGGGCTAATCTCCTCATTCTGCTTTATTTGCCTGCTTGGTTCTATTCCTGTTTTTCTCTCCTCTTTCCTTGGCAGGAATTGAAGGACTAACGATGTCCCTTTTACCCCCGCCCCCACCCCTTTAGAAAAGGAGCTCTTCAATGCAATAAGTTAGTCTAGACAAAGAAAATTAAGGTAATTAGTAGAAAGCTTGCAAATGTGCTGTGTAGGAGGCCCTGTCATTACAGACCCTCACCCAGGCTCCTGTGGTTTGGTATGTGTACAGAATAATGGTTCTGGGTTTCCTCTCCGTAGAAAGGAATAAAATAATGTTGGCTTTCAATTAGAGACATAACTGCCGTTTAGTCGGGGGCAGGGAAGAGGGGAGCCGACAGCTATGCCGAGCTAATGTCATAAGACATGAAATCCCAGCCCGTAGCAAGGGATCCTGAGACATCCGAGTTACCGCAGGCCTCACACACAATAAGACCCCAAGACTAGCAATTAGGATGCAGACAGAACAAATATTTACATTTTGAGAAAACAAAAGAGGAGGCATCAACAACAGAATGAATCAAAAGCCGCAGGATCTCTGATGTGGGCAGGCCAAGTGTCGCTGTCAGTGTGAAGCTGGAAGGCAGGACTGGTTTCCAGTATTTGCAATTCAGAAATCCAGATTACTGGAAAATTTACAATAACACTGCCGTTTAAGATCTCCACTCCATCTGTGTTCCACGGAGTTTAACATGACGAGTCAATTGCCCTTTTCCTCCTTCCACCCTCTAAAGCCTACTGTTAGCTCCAAGTCATTTCTTCACCATGTGTATATGGATTATGTGTTCCAGGGAGACTGAATACATTATTTCAAGAGGTCCTTCAAAGTCCTGCAAGGGCTCAAGAATGTTTTAAAGCCATGTATCAATTCATAAATGTATTCTGTTCAAGAGCCTGGTGTTCTAAGTGACCGGAGAAAGTGGTAAGATCTAATAGAAGAAAATCAGGGCTTTGGGTGGGGGTCCAGGAAAGGAGAGAGACGTTTGGCTCCTTCCTTCTCTAGAAGCAGTAGACAAATATTTTTTTTTTCTAAGTACTTTTAGATGGCTCACTCATACACGCTCATCTGGAGAGGGGGAAGAAGTCTGGCTTGCCAGGCAAATACAGAGACTTGTCACCAACAGGAAGATTCTAAGTCAGCCTTTGTTGTAACTGGAGTGAGGCATTTAGTCTTGACAAATTCTGCATGCATCGACTATTGTAAGAAATCCAGAGGGGGTGGTAAATAAGGATGGAATGACTGGGCCCTGGCTGGTGAGGAAAAGCAGCTCAGTGCACATGGTTTGGCTTTGACATGGCAAATGATGCTAACTTTTCCCTTCCAAATGTCTCTCATTCTGAAATTCTATAAGCATGAGATGGTGTCTCAGCCCCTTTTGATCTATATCAACGCATAATGGATGTCTGCCATGTGCTTGGCATCCGTACTTGGGAAAATGACTTTGCTGCCAATTATCTGATACTGTTATTTCATTTCTCAAATGTAATATCTAAAAATTGTTCATTTGAGAGATGTTTCAAAGCATTCTTCACCAGTGTGCCAAGTTTCAGATTCATTTTGGGGAGAGACACATACACATAGTATTTCACTGAATTTAATACTTTATAGACAGGTAATATTAATTGAGTTATGGTAACTACCAAACTCTGTTCTAAAAAGCCCTCATGTATCCTTAATACAGATGTGGATGAAAGGATAATCCAACGATTCCATACTTTTGTCAACTCTTCCCCAGGTTACTGAAGCTAGAGAAGTTACGTTACGTTCCCATTTAATGGGTTGACCTTGTTAGGGGAATAATAAATCAAGAAAGAGCTAAAAAAAAAAAAAAAAAAAGCATTCTCAAGAGGATACAAAAATCTCTTTTTATCAAGAGAGTCAAGACAGAGCTGCAGACCCTGCCATGGGGGGACACATGGAGCCTGAACCCCCAAACATTGTACGTAAGTTTATAGGTAGTAAGAGTAACTAAATTTAAGGTCAGTGTAGCCAAGACATTTTACTTTCTAGACAATCGTACTTCAACTTTTTCCTCTATTTATTGACTTTTATTAGTTTTAAGTTCTATTGTTTCAAATAAATGAAATCTATTGAGGTTTAATGTTTCTTTAGTTTTAATAAAGCAGTTCTCAGCCTTCTTATCAGAGAAGGTGCAGTCTGTCAGTCACTTCAGGACTTAATGTCTGACGCGAGTTTCCATTGAACATTATGGAAGTTATTGCATAAATCATGGGTATTTTGCAGAATTTATATCATTGATGCTTTTCCATTTTTATAATAGAGTAACACACCCTCACTTTTTGTAGAAGTTATTGAACTCTTTCTGTTGTTGCCTTGGACATTAGCTCCCTTCTTCCCGTCCTGCAGTGCTGTTTCCTGGATTTACCATGCTTCTTAAGCTTTTCGCCCCTGTCCACAGCCATGTTCACTTAGCAGACAGCTTCAGAAAATGGAGAGGCCACCAGACACACACCTCCTCATCTTTAGAACCTAACCTCCCTCTACAAGGTACCATTCTTTTCTCCTTACTTCCATCTTAGAGAATGCATCTAATATTGTCCAGTATTCTCTTTCTTTCCTCTATTTTCCCACTGCATTTTTGGGTTCTCAACTTAAAATATATTTAAAAGCTTTCATTTAAAATTTAACTCTAAGAAAGAGTAAAGAAGAAAAAGAAAAAGGAAGGAAAGAAGGAAGGAAAGAAAGGAAGGAGAGAGGAAGGCTATAATTTTTTTTTAAGATTTTATTTATTCATTTGACAAACAGAGATCACAAGTAGGCAGAGAGGCAGGCAGAGAGAGAGGAGGAAGCAGACTCCCCGCTGAGCAGAGAGATGTGGGGCTTGGTCCCAGGACCCTGAGATCATGACCTGAGCTGAAGGCAGAGGCTTTAACCCACTGAGCCACCCAGGTGCCCCAGGAAGGCTATAATATCTAAGGTCTCTTCTAGTTTCTAGGAAAAAAATCTGTATTATAGTCTCTCCCACAGCATAACTAAAATTGCTTTAACTAAGCTGTCTGCTTTGTTAGGAATTAACTGGTCATTTCCATCGCATCTACTCTAACATGCTATGCCGGTACACTTTGCTCAGTACTCAGGCCTTCGGTACTCTTGCCTTGGATTCTGAGTGCTCCTCCTTCCAAACTTCTCCATCACTCCATTGAAGGAATGTTACCCTCTGCTCATCCCAAATATTTTTCTCCAAGCTTCAGTATTTATCTCTTTCGAACCTCACATTACTCCTGAAGGATTATCCTCAGGCACATAAGTACAGATGGCTTCCAGATCTACAACCCCAGCGGGAATTTTTTCTTATACTTGAAACCTGTATTTTCAATTTCATACTAGGAAAAATCACCATACCCCTTCCTGGACCGAGAAAATTTAATTGTCAGACACAAGCATCAACTTCTCACCCTTCTTTATACCCATGTACCAATTTACCCTTCCATCATCACATATTTTTCCTGGCGTCAAAGGCAAATTACCCATCGGTCAATTCAAGGTCTGCACATCTACCTGTGCACGTTGAATGCCCCTTCCTTCTCATGGCATTACAGACCTTGCTCTAGGATTCATTACAGTCTCTGACTAGAAGATTTGGCTATGACTATTATGACTTAAACCTCATGCTTCTGGCTGCTTTTTACCTTTCAACTTTAAAAATACATGTACTTATAATCTAGCCAAATAAGTAAATGGGTAAATAAAAAATTACCTGTCTGGAGCTGCCCTTCTTCTAACCACTCTAACCGAGACCTGGTTTTTTCCTTCTCTTCTCTTTGTTTTTGTTTTAAAGTCAATACATTTTCTTCGGGGCACCTGGGTGGCTTAGTGGGTTAAAGCCTCTGCCTTCAGCTCAGGTCATGATCCCAGGGTCCTGGGATTGAGCCCCGCATTGGGCTCTCTGCTCAGCAGGGAGCTTGCTTCTCTTCCTCTCTCTCTGCCTGCCTCTCTGCCTACTTGTGATCTCTGTCTGTCAAATAAATAAATAAAATCTTTAAAAAAAATACATTTTCATTTGAGGAGTTTCACATGTGATTCCTTCTACTGACAATCCCCTTAGTTCCTTAAAGGTCTGAGTCATCATCTGCCAGATAGCCCTTTTAAAAAGAACTCCTACTCAATCCCTAGTTGTCGTTGTAAGTCAGCCCACAATTCTTTTGGTGCTTGGGCTTCCTTGATCGACTTGTATATAGATACTTCAGAAATTCTCCATCTGTAATCTTTAAGGTCCAATGTCTTCAAGCAATTTACTTTAGGGCCCTATATATAAAATTATAGGAAGTGTATTGTTTGCTCTTTTGGCAAACGATCTAAAAGATATTATTCCTTACTGGTTTCTAATATTGAAAAGTCTTGTTACATCCACTCTTTACTCATGAGCCTAGCAAAGAAACGTTACAGGTCTCGCTGTCACCGCTGCAGTAATCTTGCTGTGATGAAAGCATAACCTGTGGCTGAATGGATTAAAAACAAAACAAAACAAAAACAAAAAAACAAGACCCATCTATATACTGCCTATAGGAGACTCACTTCAGAAGTAAGGACACAGACTGAAAGTGAAAGGATGGAAAAGACACTCCCATGCAAACGGAAATGAGAAATGAAGTTAGGGAAGATACACTCAGACAAAATAGACCTTAAAACAAAGACTAATAAAAAAATTAAGAATACAGAGACTAATAAAAGTCAAAGAAGGGCATTACATAATGATAAAGGAGCTGGCCCAACAAGAAGTTATAACATTTACAAACATATATGCACCCAACATAGCACCAAAATATATAAAGCAAACATTACTGGACATAACGGGAGAAAGTGCCAGCAATGCAATAATAGTAAGGGACTTTAATACCTTATTTATATCGACAGATAAATCACTCAAAGAAAATTAATAAAGAAACATCAGCATTAAATGACGTATTATCCCAGATGGACTTAATAGGATGTATACAAAATATTCCACCCAAAAACAATGGATAATAAATAATAAAAGCCATATGTAACACACCCATGAGTAACATCATACTCAATGGTAAAAAGGTAAACGTTTTCTCTCTATGATCAGGAACAAGATAAACATGTCCACTTTCACCACTTTTATTCAACATAGTGTTGGAAATCCTAGCCGAAGCATTTAAGCAAGAAAAAGAAATAAAGTACATCCCCATCAGAAAGGAAAAAGTGAAACTGTCACTATTTGCAGATGACTTGATACAGTATATAGAAAACCCAAAAAACTTCACCAATAAACTGTTACTTATTAATGAATTCAGCAAAGTAGCCACATGCAAAATTAACATACAGAAATCTCTGGCATTTCTATACACGAATGAGTTATCAGAAAGAGAAATTAAGGAAACAGTCTCATTTAAAAGTACATCCAAAGGATAAAATACCTAGGAATAAATTTAATCAAGGAGGGAAAGATCTGTACACCGAAAACTATGACACTGATGAAGACAATTGGAGAAGACACAAATAAATAGAAAGATATTCCATCCTCAGGGATTGGAAGAATTCATATTATTAAAATATCCATGCTACCCAAAGAAGTGTACAGATTTAATGAAATCCCTATCAAAATTGGAATGATTTTTTTCATAGAACTAAAGCAAATAATTCTAAAATTTGTATGGAGCCACAAAAGATCCTGAATCACCAAAGCAATCTTGAGAAAGAATAACAGAGCTGCAAGTACCATGCTTCCTGATTACAAACTATACTGCAAGGCTATAGTAATCAAAAGAGTATGACATTGGCATAAAAATAGATATGTATCGATGGAATAAAAACGACAGCCCAGAGTTAAACCCACATATATAGGGACAATTATTTTATGACAAAGGAACGGAGAACATACAAAGGACAGTTTCTCAATAAAAGGTGGTGGTGAAAGTGGACAGCCATGTGCAAAGGAAGGAAACTAGACTAGTGTCTTACACTATACACAAAAATTAAAGAGGATTAAAGACTTGAATTTAAAACCTGAAACCATAAAACTCTAGAAGAAAACATAGGTAGTAAGCTCCTTGACTTTGGTCTTGACCGTACTTTTATAGATCTGACTCCAAAGACAAGGGTAACAAAAGCAAAAACAAACGATGACATGAACCTAAAAAGCTTCTGCACAGTGAAAGAAAACCATCACTAAAACAAAAGGGAGACCTATCAAATGGAAAAAGTGTTTTGTGAATCGTATATGTGACAAAGGATTAATATCCAAAATTTATGAACAATTCATACTACAACAACAAAAAAGCAATTAAAAATGGACAAAAGATCTGGATAGACAGATATTTTTCCAAAGACATACAGATGCCCAACAGGCTCATGAAAAGAAGCTCCACACCACCAATTATGGAAATGAAATCAAACCTACGATAAGATACCACCTCACACCCACTGGAATTGCTATTATCAAAAGACAAGAAGTAACAAGTGTTGAAGAGGGTGTGGAGAGAAGGGAAACCTGCAAACTGTTGGTGAGAACGTACATTGGTTAACGCACTATGGAAAACAGTGTGAAAATTCCTCAAAAAATTAAAAATAAAACTGTCTTGTGATCTACCTATTTCACTTCTGGGTATATATCCAAAGAATACAAAAATGCTAATTCAAAAAGATATATGCATTCCTACGTTTATTGCAGTATTATTTCTAGTACACATACAATGGACTACCACTCAGCTATAAAAAAGTATGAAATCTTGTCATTTGCAACATGGATGTACTTTGAAGGTATTACGCTGGGTGAGGTAAGTCAGATGGAGGAAGACAGATACTGGACAAAGGGGTCAGTTTTATGGTGATGGATGTCACTAGATTTTCACGGTGATCACTTTGCCATGCATGCAAATATTGGATTATAGTAATGTACACCTGAAACTTACATGATGCTATATAACAGTTTTACCTAAAAATAAGAGAGACTAGTCTGTACTGCGATGCCAATTTCTCATATCCTTGTCAGTCTCCAGCCTTGTGCAGTTTGGTCTCTGTGACACCGGCCCTCGTAAAATTGTTCTGACAAAGGTCACTCACATCCTACCTATTCCCAACTCAGAGGACTCTCTTGAGTCCTTATCTTACTCCTCGTGGCCACAGCTAACGTGGCAGATCACTCCCTGCTCGCTAATACTGTCTTTCTCTTAGTGTACATCAAAGTCTTGGCTGAGCTCTGCCCTCTATCTTTTCACCCAAAATCTCCAGTACCAGTGGATCTTTCCCACATCTGTTCTTTAGAATTGTCGTTCTTGGCCCTTTGTTCTTTTTATGCTCTCTCCTTTTTATAATCTTCCCTCTTTGTGAACTCAAGTATTGTGGCTAAGAAACAAATAAACAAACAGATAAACAGATAAATGAACTCAAACCTGAATTTGAGTATCAGCTCTTAACACTCACTTTCACCAACAACATAATGCTGGATAAATTACACAATCTCGTTATAATTTATCGTCTCTATAAAAAGTATTTAGTTCCAGATGTTTATATTCCTAGGTAATATAAACACTAGCGTAATGTTTGCATTAATATAAAGTATACATTACTTGATTCCTGCACATTTAATTTAAATTATATTTTTATAGTTTATTATTTATGTTTTATTATATTATAATTATGTTTAACTAGTACCTATGCCCAGTACACACTTGACAATGTAATTCGTTTACAAATCTGTCCTTCTCTCAAATATATTACCCAAGGGTAAACCATGTTTTCTTTGACTTGTGATAGGAACATTTATCTACCTGAATGAAACTTCGCAGGCAACTCAAGAATGTCATGCTGTAGGCTGAATTTTTGTCTCTTCAAGTCTTTCCTCTTTCTATTGACTAGTTTCCCCCAAAACAGAGCTAGCTACAGTCCATTTTGTTAGACCAACCAGAAACTTTGGAGACATAGCACACTTCTACCTCCAATATCTGTTCCTCCACCAAAATCCTTTCTATCCTGCTCCTCCGCGTCCAAACATCACTCAAATTCAGCTGTTTCTCTGTATTCCAATGGTTGATTCCTTCGGTTTTAGGGAGGAGGCTGCATATCCTGCAGGAGATTCTTTGTGCTACTACACAGGACCACCAACACCCTCCAATTTACTCGTGACTTTTCACTGCTCCCAAAGGGACTTCCCTATTACCTTAATATATCATGTTTGAAATTCTAGAGGTACTCCCTGATGTCTTCAGGATAGAGTTCCATACTTTTAGCAGGAGACACCAAGGTCTTCTCAGTCATAGTTTTTCAGATTCATCTCCCGGCACTTATCATACACACTGTACCCCACTGATGGAGACCTACTCTCAGTTCTCCGGAAATGTGATGCCCTCAGAAGCTTCTGAACTCACCTGTTCTCTTTGCTGGAATGCCTTCTGCTAGCACATTTCTACTGGTTCTTGAAGTGCCTTCCACTTCTTATAATCCGAGGAACTGATTATTTCCCCAATCTCTACTCCCAGATCTCCTTTCTCCATGTGCCATGCACACGTGTCTCCTATACCTCATGGTACCTATGACATTATATTCTAAGTGTCACCTCTCTTGCCCAACTCCATAATTAAACTGCAAGTTCTTCCTAGGTAGGTTTAATGTCATAGTCACCTCTGTATCGTAATATCAATCATAGGACCTATGGTACATAAACACTTGATTGCTGCTGGTTGAAGGAATGAAGGGACCAATACAGATGAAGTTCAGAGAAGTTCAACAACTTGAAAAACATGAGGGAACCAGGGTACGCTTCAAGGCAGAATGCCAGGGGCAACAAATTACATTGGTTCTAAGCATGACTCTGGAGGATAAAGAAACAGGCTTGAATTCCACCTTGGGTAGCCGCTAGCTATCCATATTTAGATAGGCACCTAACTTCTCAAAGAATTAGTCCTTATCTGTAAAATGGTAATGATGATGTTCTGGCAAGGATCAATTCATATAACTTTTATGATATGGTTATTACACTACCTGACATAGATTGGCCCTTAGGAAATGTCACTTACCATTTTTACTACCTTGTATCCAACAGGTTGCTTTAAATTATACTTTCTAAATTTATTGGACTTTTCATTAAAATTTGTTGTAAGCACGAAAATAAACTGTATAACTTTGGTTAACTTTGGAGAACTGCCATTAAGTTCAAGGCTTAGATGTTTGGAGTGGAAGGGAGATAAAGACCATTTAGTTCAAAACCCTCACTTTCTAAAATAGGAAATAGGGGCTAAGAAGATTAAGATCTAATAGATCATATAGCTTATTAGAGGCTAGTGAGTGAAGATCCAGGACTAGAACCAAAGCATATATCAATGCTTATTATTCCCAGTTGCTGGGATTGATGAAATCCGTGTGACTATTAGATTTAAGGAACAGTGAGAGCACCTCACAGACTTTGGAGTCCACGTCAGGGAGGAGGAAGGTGCCAAATGAGCAGAGAACTGACCGCTCTTGCCACATAGCCACAAACCAACTACACCATCCTGTTACTTTCTTCCTTTTGTTTGGGAGGTTTTTCTTCTCCAAAGAAAGAAGAAAGAGCTCTGTGGAAAATTATGAAATACTGTTACATACAAATCTGATTAAAAGTCCAGTGACTGTTGAGACGGACACATTCCCCGGGGCTGGCACGCAGATCTGACAGGTTTAATCTCACCACTTCTGTCTGGCTTTAACGAGGTTGCCTTCCCCTGTGACGCTATCTCCCAGAAACATCAAATTTTTAATTATATCGTCAATTTGTTTGAGGTACACCAGAAGGGTAGGGTAAAGAAACAGAATTTCTATAAATGGAGATTGAGAGAACATGCAAGAAAAATATCATTTTGTGCCAGAAAGAGTAGCTGGGAATATTTCTTCCTCCTGCAGAAATCTAAATGGGGGCTTCTAAATGAGTCATCTTTCTGGTTAAGGGAGTTTCCTAATCCCATGAACTGCTTGGTAATAAATTCAGTCATCGCAATTATTTGTCAGCAAATCTGATTGAAAACTCAATGGAATAAAATAAAGCCCTTAGTAGCACAGGCTTCTCGATACCTGTCTGCATTTCAAAGGTTGTAGGATTGCTTATTTTTGCTCCGAAATTTCTTGAAAACAGCAGAAGTTAGCTCTAGAAAGAACTGTGTTTTTCCATTCCGTTTATTGGGTCACTTTGTACTCTTGTTCACAAGCATTGGGTTGCTAGACAAAATGAATGATTCTTTCAAAGTGTGAGGCCCAGTTTTTGTAATTTATATTCAAGGAAAAATAGGACAGGAAGAACAGCGTTCAGCTTGGAGTTCTTTATATTGTCCACTGCAGAAAAACCTCTGGGCTTTTTGGTACCAGCTGCTCTCCATGGCACTTACCATTGCATTGCCTGGTGTCCACTGATCTTCCCAGTTTTTAAAAGAGTGAGTTCATTGGGGATTGTTCCATGTCAGAACGGTTAGTGATAACATTATTTCAAACTCTGTGTAAAGTTCCCCTTGAACTGCATGTTTTTTATGCACCACAATTTCAAAATACCTTCTTTTCCTGGAAGCAACATGTGATCCTTTCGATCCTTACCATCATCAAGGAGTCATATATTTTAGAAAGGAATGCGGAGAGCTAGGTGTATAAGACATATCTGGAGAATAGCTTGGTTTTTCGTGTGAACCCAAGATTATCAGAGAATTTAGAGCAGGAAGAACTCTTAGAGATCATCTTGTCTTTACGTCCCCAAGTATGTCCCTGGCTTGTAACACTAGTCCAGTGAGCCACTTCTCCGGTTTCCATTGTCTGACAAGTCAGGAAATCCCGCCGCTATAACTCTCTTTTAGAGACTCACATATCACGTTAGTTACATTTAAGTCTTTCAGAAAAGGAGGTTCTATAGCCATGTTAACCCTCGTCACCATAATTTATTTGGTCACAGAACTCTCTTATTCCATGGAACTGGTGTTCTGAGATTGGTGTTTTAGGAAACATTGAGCTACTCCCTTTTCTTGAGAAATCTGGGGGCCAGCAAGGTTGTCAAGTGGTCAGCTAGTATCTAAAACCAGAATCTTGGAATTGAAACATTAACTAGCATGTAGGGATAACCTGTGTCCTAAGATTACCTTGTGAATGTCCTTGGGTAGGAAATGTCAGGGCTCTTTGCTTATTAAATACATTGTTTTTATCGAAGCAGCAACAGTGTTGTCAGTGTCTTACAGGTTGTGTGAATGAACCTAGGAAAGCCCAACCCAAGGGAAATTAATAGTACACTGACATCCCTTGGGAGGTAGATCTCAAACTGTCTACCGTCTAGGAGATTAGGGAAATTTATACAACTAGTGTACTCAACTACCACTTTTCTAAGTCATTAAATATATTTGTAGGACTTTTTGATAATCCTGGAATTTAGTGAATAAGATTTGTGAGCAAATTTTAAAATTTTTAAGAATTTAAATATTAAAAATCTGATTTTTTTGTTTTATTTTGTTTTCTATTCATCTGATATATTCATTACGAATCATAATCGATCTGTCAGGTAGGTATTTTCACTAGCTTGCTGTAGGGTTGAAGCCCATGTGGGTTCGTCGGCTGGGAAGTCATTTCAAGATGAACGTTTAGCCCTGGGGCATGAGATCAGCAATAAGGGAAGATCTGCTGTTTTGCTAGATGAGCTGTCAGTTTTTCTATGCTCATTCTGGTTCTGATTGTCCATGCCTTTTTTGTCATTTCCTAAATTCTTTGGTGTAAATACGCAATCACTAGCTTAAACTTTGTAAGAAAAACCATAGTCACGGGCAATTTTTAAGTAGAGAAGTCTATCAAATGGTTCACAGGAATCAATCAAAAAGGCACAATATAAATTACTATGTCATCTCTGTCTGGGACACAACTTTGGAAGAACCCATCCATTTGACTCCCCTCCCCTTACCAGAAAGTCCAGCAGGGGAAAAAAAAAATTCCCCAACATCCTGCCATACCTATGGAATTAAGGCCAAAAGTTTCATGCCATCATAAGTGGTCAGATAACAAAGGAAACTGAATTCAAACACCTTAGGGCAACTTTGGCTGCTGATATAGGGGTTCATCAAATGCTCCCTTTAGGAAAGCCCCAAGAGCCCTTTCCTGGGATGTAGGAGTCAGAGATGGAAAACAATTCAAGTTAAATGATTCTCCTTGATGTGGCTTTGGCAAAACTCAACGCTAAATGTAAAGCTCTTCTTGGATATAAAGGGCTGTTCTAAGGCTAGAAAGTCATAAAACCCCAGCAGGCGGGCTGTTTATCATTTCCCTGGCAAGGCCCTGGATAGTGTTAGAACTGAGGAGACAGAACATTTGGACGTGCACAGAGGGAGCCCGGGAGACGTGTTTTCAAGTCAGACTTCTCTAAGGAAATTCACGGAGCACACTGAGACTAGGCTTGGTAGTAATTAATTAATTAATTAATTAGCTTGATGTAGTTATTTTGTGGCTCATAGGCTTATTCAAAGAAGGCTGTTCTTACCATTCCTAAAATACTGCCCTTTCACTCCAAGTGCAACTTTCTCCTTGTGGCTAGTGTTGTTTCTGAAATTTTAGGGATTGGAGACAGGTGAATAAAGGAGGAGTGAGTGGCCAGTGGAAACCATGATCGTTTGGGGCTTAGAATGTACTAATGACGGGGCACCTGGGTGGCTCAGTTCTTAAGTGTCTGTCTTTGGCTCAGGTCAGGATCCCAGGGTCATGGGATCGAGCCTCACATCGGGCTCCTTGCTTCTCCCTCTCCCACTCCCCCTGCTTGTGTTCCCTCTCTTGCTGTATCTCCTCTGGCGAGTAAATAAAATCTTAAAGAAAAAAAAAAGAATGGATAACGTAACAAATATTATTGAGTACCTACCTCTCTAGAGTCACATGGTAAGTCTAAACTCAGAAATTTCAAAATCCCATAGGAAATCTCATTATTTAAAAGGCAATTGTGGGGCGCCTGGGTGGCTCAGTGGGTTAAGCCTCTGCCTTCAGCTCAGGTCACGGTCTCAGGGTCCTGGGCATCCCTGCATCGGGCTCTCTGCTCAGCAGGGAGCCTGCTTCCCCCTCCCCCTCTGTCTGCCTCTCTGCCTGCTTGTGATCTCTCCTTCTCTGTCAAATAAATTAAAAATCTTTTAAAATAAAAGACTCTCAGAACTATAAGTGATTTCAAGTAACAAATGGTGAATGGTACATGAAGATAAAAAACCATGCATCTTATTAAACCTGTCAAGATTAAATTTCCCTTTCTTTAGTAGAAATTAATGTCATTTCCTATCTGGGCTCCTGAGACAAGTAGAAGAAAATGACAACAGAATTAGAACGAAATTAATCAACAGGCCATGGATACAAATGAGTGACATCGAAGAGGTTCCCTCTCCCCAAGTAGACTTAATTCCCATTTCCTGTTCACCAGCGCCCTTTCTTGTTTCCCTCCCTGGAATTCTCAAACCGTCTCACCATCTCACTAGCCGGGGCTTTTGACGATCGCTCTTCACGAGGACTGCTTAGCTAGTGGAACAGCAGCTAACAGGGTTAAAAGGTAACAAGATAACTGACCCTATCCTCGGGGCTCAAGTTTCTCTCCAGCCAGTGCGCTTGGGCCATCCCTCCCTATGCCCAGAAAAGCAGTTTAGACGTGCAGTTTTCAACCTGGCAACATTCACTTTTTCTGCTGTATGTTAATATTCAGAGACTTGCATCACAGCCCAGATTTTTTTTTTTTTTTTTTGAAGCCAGGGAACAACAGTGTGCGACTGTCCAGTAGATGCTCTTAAAGACACGTTCACATAAGCATGGAGATTTGGAGTTGCCTCAAAGATGGCCAGGGGTCAGGGAGTGCCTGGTACATCAGTAATAGAATATTTAAATCAAAGTACTCCTTGGGAGAAAGCCAAGTTTGAGAAGAAGGCCAAAGTAACCTGATCCAGGCCATGGCACTGATGCTAGCCGGAGCAGCTGCACCCAGGGCCCTTTTGGACTGCTTGTCTGGATGGCCAAGTGAGCCAGGGAGAACACGGTTGAAATGCCGGATTCGTGATGAAGGCAAAGAGGAGATTGCGTTGCTTTGATTTCTACAGAAACCAGCATGTGAAACTCACATACTTGTTGTGCAAAGGGCTTTAATTGGACCCCCCCCCCCCCCCCCCCCCAGCCAGCGTATTGATCATGATGACACAGTTATAAAGTCGGACCCTTAATTGTCTCAGGGATGATTTGCCCACTACCCAGATCCTGGAATCGTGTTATAAAGTCGTAGTAGACCAAGTGATGTCCCCCTAAGGAGTCTACATCCTAATCTCCGGAACCTGCGAATAGGTTACCTCCCGTGGAAAAAGGGACTTTGCAGTGGTAATTGAGTTCATGATCTCAAAATGGGGATATTATGCTGGATAATCTCGGTGGACCTAATGGAAACACAGGGGTCGTTAAAAGAGAACCTTCCCTGGTTGTGGTCAGAGGGAGGAGACGTGAGCACCAACAATGGTCAAAGAGATGCACCCTTGCTGCCATTTAAGATGGAGAAAGGAGACCCTGAGTCGATGGATATGGGCAGCCTCTGGAACCCGGAAAGGGCAAGAATCCTCCTAGAGCCTCCAGAAAGGAACACAGCCCTGTACACACCTTTATTTCAGTCCGCCGAGGCTTCTACCAAAGTGTAGGGTCCTAAATCTGTGTTGATTTAAGCCACTCGATGTGTGGTAATTTGCTAGGAGAGCAAGAGAAAATGAATACAGGAAAATTACAGGCTTCAGAGACAGGGTCGTATCCTGGCCCTTCACTCTCAAAAGGTCCCGCTCAGCCCCAGGCTGAGAGCCAGGAGAGCCTTAAGAAACACTCTTGGGGCTCGCTGCCCATGTCTTCCCAGGAGGGGCTTGAGCGAGAGGGCAAGGAGACCCAGTCCTACCTGTAAGGTCGTTCAAAAACAGAGACTCTGCCCCAGAGTACAGCTAAGCAGTCTTGCACTAAGAAATCATGACATTTCCTGCCCACTAAGTGTGCAGTTGGGGGGACGTGGGAGACAGGAGGAAGCTTGTGCAGAACTGGATGTTACGGGGGGAAGGGAGAGGACGGGAGTGAGCCCCCGTCATTGGGCACCTGCGCCCTCTCGGGCCTTCACGTGCCTTCACCACGTTCGGTTCAGCTGAGGTTATGAGAAAGCAAAGAAAACTGAGACAGCGCGTCTGTGTGAACTGCCCAAGGTTGTACGGGGTCCCCGTAGCTGAAACACAAGGCGAAAGCCAGGTGCGCCTGGTCCAAAAGCCCACGGGCTCTGCGCGACTCGGAGCCGCTGGCCGTGCAGCTTCCACACATTATCAGGAGGTCACTTGTGGCTTGTGCCGATGGGGCCGAGACCCCGCTGATATGCTGATATGAACGAGTTCAGAAAATTATGGTAGGAAAAAAGGGTACAGAAGAAAGGTCATCAAAAAGGAAACATAATTCACCTAGCATGCCTTTTTTTTCTTTCTGTTTTGTGATATTTGGGAACACCTCTATACCTAGATTATTAAAAATACTTCTATGGCTTCTTCTGATACTGTAACCTTTTAGTTAAATCTCTGCTCCATGGGAATTTGTACTGGTGTAATGTGAGCCATTGGCTCAACTCTGTATTGCACAGAGGACTTTTAAGGTGTCCCAGCACTACTTATTGTGTGACCTATAATTCCTCGCTTGTTCAAAATACCAGCATAGTCACTTTTTTTTTTTTTAAGATTTTATTTATTTGACAGATGGAGATCACAAGTAGGCAGAGGGGTAGGCAGAGAGAGAGGGGGAAGCAGGCTCCCCGCTGAGCAGAGAGCCCAACGCGGGGCTCGATCCCAGGACCTTGGGATCATGACCCAAGCCGAAGGCAAAGGCTAAACCCACTGAGCCACCCAGGCGCCCCTACATAGTCACTTTCTAAATATCCGTGTGATATAAAGAACTTCTAAAAATCAATGAAAATGAGGAAAGGATATGAACAGATACTTCAGAAAAGGGATATATAAATAGATCTTAAATAAATGAAAAGCTACTTAAACTCTCTCAGTGTGGGAATGACAACTAAAAGAACAGTGAAACACCATTTTTATCTATGAGACTGGCAACAATCTAAATGTTAATAACACACTATGTTGGCAAAAATATTGTGTTACCAAGAATAGAAATTGATATGGCCTCTAAAAGGGGCTGTTTAAAAATACCAATCAAAATTACAAACACACATAATCTTTGACCCGGCAATTTACTTCTAAGAATTTATATTAAAGGTGAAAGTACATATATTGAAAAGAAACCACGTGTGAGATTTTTTTCATAGCCACCCTGCACTGAACTGCAAATAATACAGAAAAGAAAAATCTAAAGGATTATCAATAACTTATTAGTTAAATAAGTTCTTAAAATGAATTTAATGAATTTGGGGGTGGCTTCCCCAAATAATAAGGACTATCTTTATGGAGATTTACTGTTAGAGATTTTTTTTTTTTCCTAGATGTATTGTTAGAAGTCTCCCCAAAGAACATTTGGGCCTACTGGGGGGACATTTTTGGTGTCATGTCCAAGAGGCAGAGAAGAGCTGCTGATGATATCCAGTGGGTAGAAGCCAGGGGTGCTGCTAGATATCTTACAGGATAGAGGATAGCCTCCGCCAGCATAGAATGATCCAGTATAAAATGTCGGTAGTGCCAAGAAAGAGAAACCCTGCTCTAGAATAATGATCAGAAACTGATTATATTACAAGACTGTTAGGCTAAGGACAGGGATGAATAGAATGTTTTCCATTCTTTAATTGCATTCCATTTTATAATTGTTGAGTCAGGTACCTTATTCAAAAATAAATAAATAATACTGCCTTTTTTTTTTTTTAAGATTTTATTTATTTATTTGACAGACAGAGATCACAAGTAGGCAGAGAGGCAGGCAGAGAGAGAACAGGAAGCAGGCTCCCCGCCGAGCAGAGAGCCCGACGTGGGGCTCGATCCCAGGACCCCGGGACCACGACCGGAGCCGAAGGCAGAGGCCTTAACCCACTGAGCCACCCAGGCGCCCCCCCCTTTTTTTTTTTTTTAAGTCATTGTTGAATCTTAAAAAAAAAATCTGTAGGGCTTGTGAAGAAAAATCTTTGATTTGACTCATTTGGTGTTTTTCCCTGTGGCCTCTTTTCCTTTAAAAGTTCAAAGACATATATATTGATTGTTTCCACATAGATGGAGTGTTCTTTCCTGGAAAGGGACTTCAAACAATAGAGTAAAATAGGAGAATGAAGTAACAGTGTACTGTACCTGACCAAACAGGTTTTGGTCTTAGCAAACACCAGAGGAAATGTAACCTAAATTACTAGAAGTTACAAATGTGTAAGTCAGTGTTTTCTCAGAGGCAGGACAAACACTCCCACACAAGGGAACTGATAGGGCAGAGGTGCCTTTGGATTAGAACTCCTGACAACAGTGCCTTTAGAGGTCAAAGGACCTCTAAAAATTTCTCTAGAATCATTTCATAAAGCTACTGTAAATTTTCATTATTAGTCATTCCTGCTCCATGTCACTACTCGATGTTGACAGAAAGGTGGTAAGATTGTGTTTACCATCAAAGCTCTACCCTCCCACTGAATTACCACTGTTTCCAATGCTGCTTTATCAAGGTAAAGCATTCAACTGAGGACTTGAATATGTCCGAAGCCAAATTCATTGTGATCAAGATAGGACCCTGCCCAGAGTATATTCATGGCTTTTCTTGGCAAAGATGTTCATACACACACACACACACACACACACACACACACACACACACACATATAAATTTATATATTTTCTAATATTATATTAGATAATATAATACTATATTATTCTAATAACAAATTGGAATATATGTATATATAAAGGTTAGAAAGAGTTGACCATCTTAAGCATAGTCTGAGAGAACTGAAGAAAGCTCTTCACTGTGAATAGATAATATCCTAACGGATGTCGTTAATATCCTGCCATTTGTACTTCCTTTGGTATGCTTACTGTCTTTCCCTATTTCATATTTAAAATTTATAAAAATAAAAAACTATAAGCAAGAGCATACTAATGATGTTTATAAGCTGCCAGCATCACTCACAAGACAAAATCAGGAAAATATGAAGCCTTTGTAACTCAGAGGAGAGAAATCAGAAGAGAGTAAGGGACTCAAGGATAGAATTTAATGGGATCATCAAAAAAGAGTTTACCCAAACTATAGTTATATTAGGAGTTTATTTTGGTACTTTAGTCTACTTTTTCTGCTTTCTAAAGAATATGAAAGACAGGATGCTGAACCAGATTGTTGGTTCAAATTGGCTAAAAAAAAAAAAAAAGAGACTTTTTTTGCCCACTAATACAAAATGTTATACAAAAAAAAAAAAAAAACCACAAACCTTTAAAAAGATAAATATATGTGAAAAAAATTCCTGCTGTCAATGATTTATAATCTAGATGGAAAAACACTCTATGAAAACACTCTATGAAACACGTGTTTCATAGGGACATGTGTCCCTTGAAGCAGTCTCTCTGGAAGCAGAGTCTACATTCCACTCAGAATCTCACCCCAGTCACTGTTTGTGAAAACAGAGTCAAGAGCTTGGGTTCCTGTGTTTGAAGAATGGACAACAAGACCACTAGGGCCCATTCCAATTTTAAGACATGATGTCTACAGTCAAAGACTTTAAGAACAAATTAGAAAAATGGAGCATAAGGGAAAATGCAGAAATAGTGATAAGTTGCTCCTCCACCCTCCCCCAAAAAAGGAGAGAGGGAGAACCATGAACTTGCGATATACACCAAAAAATGTTTTCTGAAGTAGGTGGGTTTGAGCTGGCTTCTATAAGAAGGCAACTTCTGAGTCCCTGTAAACCCCTAGACTACCTTCTGAGTACCCGCTGACGAGTTTTTCATAGCATTTTTAAATCTTTTTCATTTTGCCTTAAATTTATTTCCATATATTGATTCTATTATTGAGAACAAGAAGGGTGTCCTTCTGTTCCCAAAACATACTAGACAAACACTAAGGATTAACTTTAGGAGACCAAGAGAAATGAAAAGGTAAAGAAAGAAAGAACACTTCATCTCTATCAATATGCATATGGCTTCAGATTTTTTTTAAGTAAGTTTTATGTGAATACCACATATGCTAATATTCAGCTTGTCTTGAACTAGAGCCTAAAAATAAATATAGGAATTTAGTATAATTGGCTGGTTTACCGATGAGAATAAAGCAATTTTATTTTTGGAAATGGTGGTCATAAAAACCATGTTACCAGGAAAAAGAAGCAAGTGAAAAAATAAAGATGATAACTAAGAAAAGAGAGGAAAAGAAAAAAATGAAGAAGGTAGAAGAGAGTCATGAGAGAACAATCAGTCCAAACAGCAACACTAGCAAAAAGCTATTGTTATGGGCAAGGAGAGAAAAAAATACCAATTACAATTATATCGCCAACCTAAGAGCAGTGAGTATATGAGCAAATGACGTTATACACATCATTAACCTCTGTTTTTCAGGTAAACTAATATGTGAAATGTACATTTGGAAGACTTAAGGGGTGATCCTTCAATTTCCAAAAAATATCTCCTTTTTGAAAGAATACATTGCAACAGTCTTTCACGTAATTACAAGCTGTTAGCCTAATACATTGAAAATGAGTAAATTTCTAAAATTCAGTTTCCACCAAGACTGTTCCCCTTTGACGTGGACTGGCAGCTTTCTTCCTCCCCAAACTCAGAAAACTTGAAAAAGCAAAACACCATCAACAGCAGCAATTTAATGCACTCTGAAAACCCACAAGAACACTGACTGGTCTTTAGAATAAGTGACATTCTTTCAAGAAATAAATTAATCAAGAAATAAAAACGTGCTATCCTTGTGTAAAGACAATATGTACTTTGAGAGGTTTTGTTTTCCAATTAGAGTCCAGTCATGCCAAGCCATCCATCTAGTTTTGTTTTGTTTTGTTTTTTTCCTCTAAAGTCTCTTTGGTCCAAAAGCACAAATGTGGGGGTAGGAACAGAGTGAAACTTATTGCCACTCAGACGATGTTTCTTTTTGGGAGGTGGATGTTTCTGAATGAGATATACTTCTTTGATCAAAACATAATTTTCAAATGGAGTTGGCTTTTCTTATGAATTCATCTAGCCGCAAATCCAGAAACTCTTAGGCTTCAATAGTCCACTTCGACCTTCTTCAGACATGGGAAGAATTAAGGGTTAAAAGGTGAAAAAAGGCAAGGACACCTTCCTCTCCACATCATATAGACTAACAAGGACATATTTTCTGTTCAGAATTGTTGTCCGTCCTTTCGAGAAAAAGCAAGTACATTTAGCAAGGAAATTATTGATTTTTTTACCATGAGTTAATTAGTCCTGCCCCTCTAACTGATGGCAGAATTGCATACGTAACATTTCAAAACTGCAGTTTTCACTTCTGCACCAGAATCGCACTACTCCTTCGCCTTCCAGGAATATATATTCCTTTGAAAAGCACAAACAAGTCATTTAAAACTTGAATTAATTGGGAAAAACTGACATCTTTAGATACATGAAGACCAACTCTTTGGCTTACATGAAAGGAATTTAACAGGCATGGTTTGCGGAAGTGATGATATTTTGTTCTTAAGACTGTGAAAGTTGGGGCACCTGGGTGGCTCAGTCCACTAAGCGTCTGCCTTCAGCTCAGGTCACGATCTCAGTGCCCTGAGATCGAGCACAGCATTGGGTTCTCTGCTCAGTGGGGAGGCTGCTTCTCCCTCTCCCTCTGTGATCCGTGTCTTTCCTCTCTCTCTTTTTCTCTCTCTCAAATAAAATCTTTAAAAAATATTTGAAAGAAAAGACTGTGAAAGTGAACAGAAATAATATTGATGACAGTGAGCAGAAATAACAAAATCTGCTGCCTCATAAGGTACCACCTTCCCTATCTTGGCGTCTCTAAAATGTCTTTGAGTGATGCTAGATAGGATTTGGGTTTTTGAAAGGTAAGGGTTTCCATAGTGGGCCTATGTCACAGGACTCCTCTATATTCGAGCACAATGGATGTTCTTAGCAATAATGTGATATTTCCAATTTTTAAAAACTTTTTCAACAAATTCATAATTGAGGAGAAATCAAAGAACTTATCTTGAAGAATAGCTTTATCCAGTGTTAACCAAGGGCACAAGAATAGGCACCAGCAGATGATAAATGTGCTTTATTCCCTCAGAAACCCAGGATGGCCAGGAGAGGCCTGGAGCAGACAGTCCCTAAATTCTGGGCCTCTGTGTGTGAACACCTAGAGAAAATTTGAAAAATGGGCTCCTTGTACAAAATTTACGAAGAAATTCAAAATGGCACGATAGATTGTTTCCATTTTTAAATATCACTTTATTGTTTTCTTTGGATATTTAACCGATAATGAGAAAGGCACATTATTAAATTATTAAAAAGTAAGGGGGTTTTAATTTTTGAATAATTGGGATATATATGGGAAAAGCAAGGAACTTTTTTGTCAGGCATAAATTTGAATCCTGGCTGTTAATAATGATGGCGTTTCAGTTTTCTTATCCAGTTATCGATGAGGAAACCACAGTACAAGGAGAGTTCCAAACTTGCTGCCGTTTTTGCCAGTGAAAGTGTTGGACACAGGGTTGCAACCCAGGCGGTCTGGTTCGAGGACAAGGCCAGTCACTGCTTAGCCATCACCTTCCCGTGTATGCGTCACTGGATCCTACCGGACACTAATCATTATAAGAACAAAACTAAAACCCACAATTCAAGCATGGATTTGAGGCTCAGTCACTATACCATGACTCTTCCGTTCCTATGGTTTTCTAGCTCTCTGACATTAAAACCTTGAAACTTTTGCATAATTGGAAAGCAATATAAGCCAGGAGCAAGGCAATTGTTTTTATTATTATTGTTTAAGTCTAGACGTGAGATTACAAGAGACAAATAATAAGCAAAACAAATCAATTGATAATAAATCAAGTCAACAATCTTTTGGAGACACAGTATATGGTGCTATATTTAATGGAAATTCCTATGAAAAGTATTTCTTCCCAGATGACCCCAAATGTATTTTTTTCAGTTTCTTCATAAATGCTCTTCTAATATCACCATTGAAAAATACAGAAATAAAAAATAAAGTCTAATGAAATCTCCAAGGAAGATAATTGAAGTTAGCAAACAACAGAATAAAATAAAATCACCCCTCTCCACTTAATGCCTCATTTTGATAAAGAGAAAACAGATTGGATTTTCATTATCAAACATATTGATTGATTATACAATTGCTGATAAAAGTGAATTTGCAGATTTGACCTGGAAATACTTCGCAGTTTCCAAAGAATTGCTATTAAGAGCCAGGGTTGGAGAGAACTCAATGACCTTGATTCTAAACCAAACTTCTCAGAAGTCCATGGAACGCACTGGGGGCAGGAGTGGGAAGACTGCATGGGAGGTCTACCATAAAGGCTTAGATCTTTCTCATTAGAAGAAAGATCCATGATTTCAGTGACTGGGATCTAGAAACCTTTAGGAGCCAGTAGAGTCATCACCTAGTAATTTAGCATCAACTCTGTGGTTTAGTGGTGGTCTTTTTCATGTTGAAGGGGGGAATTGTTCAAACAATATAGTCGGTTTGAAATACATCCAGGACCAATGCAAACACCAAGTGGGCTGCCCAAAACCACACATTGTTTCCTTCAGACAAAAGATAATGATGCACTAATGAGTTTTACCCTTTATTGCCCTCTCTGGAACACAGCCTCAGGAAGAAAACCCACAAAACAAAATTGTTAGTCCCAAAATTTACAATATTATGCAATGACCCCTATCCCTTTTTCTTTAAGTGCTAGTACTTGTGTCGTGAAGTATTTGTGTTGTTTAACTCATAAATCCCAACCTCGTATAATCTCGAAAGTGCCCTCCCAGAGAGAGAAAGGAAATGAGTAAATGAGGAAAAATAATAAAAGCCTTACTGATACAGAGTACCTCCAAGAGACTTAAAGTACTTCTGAGATGTTATCTTATTCTCTTGACTTTTGACCTCATCAAAGGGGTGGGAGTAACAGAAATTAATATTTTAAATTATGGAGAGGGAAAGTGAGGCAAAAAGACACTGGACTGATAGGTCCCTTTAATAAAAAGCATTTAATGAATAAAACTGTGAGTGGAGAAAAAGTTGAAACCCAATTGATTGGACTTACAAGAGTAAGATGTATATTGAGGATTTATTAGATTTGTTGGAGTCATTCGTTGTTTCCATGAAGAACAAGTTTTGCGGCACCCCCGCACATCACAGACCCTGAAATAATCCCTAACATTTCTGGAACCTTCCCAGCTGCCCCCTCACTCATTCCAGCCACCATCTCCTTCCTATGGTCTCCTGCACAGCAAAATTCCTCTAGTCACTGCTTTCTTTCCTTGCCTCTCATTCTCACCCCATCCCTGCTGAATGTGGCTTCCTCTTAAAGCATCTCCACTGAAATTACTCTCATTCGGTTGACGGTGGCCTCCATAGGACCAAATCCATGGAGCAGGTTTTTTCCTGAAATTCTACCTACTTGATCTCAGCAGCATTCCAAAGACTTAACCACGCCTTCTTGAAACGTTCTCTCTTGGCTTGTGTGATGTTTCCTCCTCAGTTCCTTTATTCAACTCTGGCTGCTCCAGATCTATCTTCTTCGCTGGTTCCTCCTTCTCTGCATAACGTTGTGAGGCAGGAGGGCCCCAGAGCTGTGCTGGGCACTCAGTCTTCTCTGGCGCCTGCCTAAATACACTTTTCTGTGTCCCTGGCTTTAAACACCATCTTTCGCCCACTGTCACCTCTCACCTCTCATGGTCACCTTTAGACTCCTATTAACAATTTAGCGGATCCTTTCCACTTAGATATCTAATAGACATCTCACTTCACATGGCCAAAACCAAATCCTTGATTTCTGTCCTAAAACTTCTCTTCCCTTGGTCTTTCTTATTTCAAAAACTTTGCTTCACGCTCAGATCTAACCAAATGTATGTTACGTTGTTTTTTATCCTTGAAACATGTCTTTTTTTTTTTTATTTTATTTATTTACTTGACAGAGATCACAAGTAGGCAGAGAGGCAGGCAGAGAGAGGGGGAGAAGCAGGCTCCCTGCTGAGCAGAGAGCCCGATGTGGGGCTCGATCCCAGGACCCCGAGATCATGACCTGAGCAGAAGGCAGAGGCTTAACCCACTGAGCCACCCAGGCGCCCCGCCTTGAAACATATCTTACAGCCATTTCCTTGTCTTCTCCACCATTGTTGTTTCTTATCTAGATTATCCCAATAGCCTTCTCTATGGTCTTCAACTTGCTTTCTCACCCGCATACTCTCCTTTCTTCACAGAGCAATAAGAGCGCTAAGATTTTTAAGACGTGAAATTAGGTCATACCACTTTGCTACTTTAAAACCTGTGCTGGCTTCTCATTGAACATACAGTAAAGCCCGAACATTCATTTTAGCCCACGAGACCATATACGATCTGGTCCCCACCTGCTTCTTCGCGATGTCTTGATACTGTCCCCCAGATCACTAATCACTAGCCACCCTGGCTTTCCTCTTGCAAGAACGTGACAAGTTGTCCTCACCCCTGGTCGTTCCTGTGCTAGCTCTTGCCTCTTTCCAGAAAGAAGAGTGTCACTCCTTCTTGGTACAGGTGTCAGGTTGTATGTCCTCCTCAGAACAAACTTCCCTTCTAACTAACGTTCTAACGAGCCTTCCCTAACTAACCACTCAACTCATGACACCCCAGCCAAATCTTTTTTTCCTCCCATCATCCTGGACTTTTGTTCTCCATAGCACCTCCTACTATCTGAAAAGATCCTAGTTTTGTAACATTTACTGGTTTATTAACTGTGCACCCTCACTAAAACGTAACTTCCAGAAAAAGTGGGACTGTGAAACAACAAATGAACAGTGAATTTTCGATGAAATATCTTACTATTTTCACTAAGTATTTTAGATGAAAACTTTATAAGGAATGATTAAGACACTTTTTATATACAGAGCTAATATTGCTTTTTAAATCAGTATGTCAGGGAAGTAAGAAATGTACTGTAATTCGCAAGGAGCGAAGTAATTGCATCAATTATTAAAAACCCTTACCATTAATGCCCTCTACCCCTAAGTTTTGTAACAGAGAGCCCATGTAGAAAAAACCAGAATCATCAGCAAGGCTTGTTAAAATGCAGACTGTTGGACCCCAAAACATCCCATCTCCTCTCCAGAGTTTCTGATTCAGTAGGTCTGGGGGATGGAGGTGAGGGGCAATTTCTAAAACATTCCCAGGTGATACAGATGTTACTAATCAGGGAACCACACTTTAAGATCAAAATTTATCCATAATTAATTGTGAAAAGAGGAAAAGCGCCCTAAATGGAAGAAAATAGGAGGAAATTTTATCCATAACTTCTGGAATTATTCGACTAACCTGCTATCGAGCTATTCAGAGAAATCATTTTTTAAATATTTTGTATTTATTTTAATATAGAAGGATATTGTCCATTTGACGTCAAGCCTCCTTTTATTACGGGATATTTATTGATCATGCATACGGATGTTTCATCTGATGCTCTTCTCACATATTCTTCACCAGCACATTCTTCTCCTGTGTTTATTTAAAGACAGCCTGCCTACATAAAGCTTGTCTCTCACTATTCCCTTGTATGGGAACTCCAAAATTTTCTATTATACTTAGAATCAGTTGACATGAGAAGACAGACAAATAATCAAAGGTCATTTTTCTGCGTCTGCTCAGCCCCTACCTCTTCCGGGTTCCTTGGCTTGTCGGGAGTTCTGAACTGTCAGTTTCCAGGCTCATCCTTATTAGGGCCTGCGGCAGCTCTCTCTTCCATCTGTCCCTGGACCAAAGGCACTTGATTCCCTAAGGAAATATTCAGACCCATTAAATCTTGGAATCCAGAGGTCTCTTTGTGGTAAAGTAATGGCACTTCTAGGAAGCTAAGTGTGTGATGCTCCAAACTTCACATACAGAGGTGTTTAGAGCAGTATTACTTGTAAAGTTGGAAATTGGGCACCAGCCAAATGGAAGAATAATTAAGTACACTGAACACTCACATGTGTCAGAAGATTATATAGTCATTGAAACTTATTTATATTTCTCTTTCATGTTTTCTGAATTCTCCAAATTTTCTACAAATAGCAAACAGAATTTTTGCAGCCCAATGAAATTAAGATTTTAAAGACAAAAAGATCAAGTTCTTAAAAAGAAAAGCAGTTAACTTGGGTAATACATATGGCCACTGTTTACACAATAACGTCCTTGAACAACCACCACAGAACTTTCATTGCATATGTCCTCAGAGGTAAAGCATTTAATGTGCTATGAATCAAGCCACATACTTCTTTGTATTTGTTTTTGAGAACAATCGTTGATTTTTACTTATTTCAATTTTAACCATAAACAGAATTTTGTTCAAAAAAGTTTTATGTTAATTTCTCTGCCGTTTTTTAAGAGAAAATTCACATACCATAAAATTAACCATTTCAAAGTGCAAAATTCAATGACAGTACATTCACAAAGTTGTGCAAACACAAGCTCAGTCTAGTTTCAAAACATTTTCATTACCCCCAAAGGAAATCTTGTGCCCATTCATTAATAGTTCCCCCTTCCCACTCCACTCCAGCCTCTAGAAACCACCAGTCTGTGCTCTGTCTCTATGGATTTATATATTCTTGACACCAGTCACGTTAAAGAAAAAAACAATGGGGCACCTGGGTGGCTCAGTGGGTTAAAGCCTCTGCCTTTGACTCAGGTCATGGTCTCAGGGTCCTGGGATCGAGGCCCGCATCGAGCTCTCTGCTCAGCAGGGAGCCTGCTTCTACCTGTCTCTCACTGCCTGCTTCTCGGCCTACTCGTACTCTCTGCCTGTCAAATAAATAAATAAAATCTTTAAAAAAATAAAAACAATTTTTATTTTATTTTTATTTTTTAAAAATATTTTATTCATTTGAGAGAGAGAGAGAGACAGAGAGAGCACAAGCGGGGAAGAGGCAGAGGGAGAGGGAGAGGAAGAAGCAGGCCTCCCCCCATGACCTGGGGGCCTGATGCGGGACTCTATCCCAGGACCCCAGGATCACGACCTGAGCTGAAGGCAGATGCTTAACCATTTGAGCCACCCAGGCACCCTGACACCAGTCACTTTTTAAAAAGCTTTAGTTGTTATCTTTTTAAAAATGTACACATTTGGGGATGCCTGGGTGGCTCAGTTAGGCATCTGCCTTCAGCTCAGGTCATGGTGTCAGGGTCCTGAGATCGAGTCCCACCTTGGGCTTCCTGCTCTGGGGTGAGAGGTGAGACCAGGTGAGACCTGCTCAGAGGTGCTTCTCCCTCTGACTCTGTTGCTCCCCCTGCTTGTGCTCGCTCTCTCTCTGGCTGTCTCCCTCAAATAAATATTTTAAAAAATGTACATATTTGGTAAGAACAGTTGGCCTTGGCGCAGCTGCTTGTGGACCGTCACCCGCTCTGAAAAAGGCAGGCGAGGCTTGTGTCCTCCACACGACAGCCCCTCGGGCACTGACTGCAGCTCTGAGAGATCGATCAATCACTCTCCCTCGTCGCCCAGCACTGCCATCGCCGGCGCCTCTCCCAAATGCCTATGATTGTCTTCATACTAAATATGCAGATTTCTTTACGTGGCCCCTTTCTCCATAACCGATACCTGCTATGGCTTCTCTCCAGCCCTTGAGGCTCCCAGTCCATGTGTGTTGCCTGAGAGAGCCCCAGACTTCATGGAAAAGTGGAAAGAGGGAAGGGGAGGCAGGTCATGAGAATCAGACGAGTTGGTCCCTGGGCTGCAGGCTTCCGCGTGTTACGTGACTGCCAACCTCCAGTACACCTGCGTCGCAGTGGCCAGTCCCCGGTGCAGACCCTCTCCCCTGGGGTCTCCGTGCAGGGATCCCTCCCAACACTGAGGTCCACGGAGCTTGCCAAAGCCGTGGCACACAGGCTTGAGAAGAAAGGCATTCTAAGTGGAAACATACATCACAATTACTTGCAAATCATCTCCCTCACATCATCCTGTCACAGACCATGAAAGAAGTCCCCTGCTCTAAACATGGGGAAATTGCTCACAGAAAGAAGAGATGTTAGCTCTGAATTTCAATTAACTTTAACACTGATTGATGTGTATTCCTGGATTAGTCTCTGGTCCTTATTAATGAGGATATAATTAATGAAGTTGGCCCTGGGCAGTGGACCAGAGCGCAGATAATTTCATTTTAGACAAATAGTTTTGGCTCTGTTTTTCAGAATATGGGATGCTTCTTATAAATGCCATTTCTTAGGTTCCAGCCCAAATCTTGGGAATCACAACTCCTGCAGTATGTAGTCCTGGGATCTACACTTTTAACAAGTTCCCATGTGTGTCTCGTTCATAATGAGGTTTGAGGATCACTAATTAAAGAAAAGGAGTCCTATACTGAATTCGTATTGAATGCAAATAGTGGATATTGTTAATAGAACTTGCTCCATAGAAAAATGTGCCCATCTTTCTGTTTGGAAACTATATCCTAGAAAATATTTGATAAGGTTGGCTGAAGGTATGACTGTCTCTATTTGATGTTAACAAGAAACATGCCCTAGACTTACTTCGAAAGTTCAGTAAGGATCCTTTTTATTTACATTATTTATAATTAGGCTGATCCAAGGAAAGATCTAAACAGAGAGTTATAAAAAGCAGAATGGACACCAAACATATCACGAGCACATGTGCGTTCAGTAAATACTTCCTGCATGAACGGTACACTTACAGTCACTTTATTTCCCAAATAAAAGGCAAAGGACTGATTCCTAATCTCTCGGGTTTTTCTTTTTCTCCAATATCGGTTGTATTCTGGCTGTTTGAATACCAGCAGTTATGACCCCTGTAATTTCTCTAAAATTTTAGACATTTGTTCATTTATTCAATAAATATTTGTTGGTCATTTTCTATATGCTGGGACCTGGGCTGAGTTCCAGGAACATGGTAGTGGTTAAAACAGACTGATCTCTGCTCTGCTGGAGTTTTCCATTGAAGAGGACTGGAAGCTTAGGTGTTCGGGGGAGAAGATTAAATGTGAAAATCAACAGAAACCTCAGAAGGAGTATCAGGAACTTCAAGCCCAGGCACCAGCTCGGCCCTCGCTTCATTTTGCTCAGCTTTTCAGGGTGAAATTGTTTGGGTTACCGATGTTGCGGTTCAGAAAGTACTTTCTGTCCTTTCCAGTTGGTCCTTTGACTTCACTCAGAGTAAATTGTTGACTATTTGGAAGGCGAGATAATGACGGCTTACCAAAATTTTAAGGTCTGAAAGTCAGAATCCATTACGTATTATCTTCACTTTCCCCCCTCTGCAGTCTTGCCCTCACCCCACTATGTCTCTAAAACTCCTCGCCCCAACACGGGGGGACCCTCGATCCAGGGAACATGCATCCATCTTCCCTCATCTGACTTCTCACAGCCTGGCTATCTCGGCCCTCTCTCGGCCTCCTTTGTAGGTTTCCTTTTCCTCGGTCTCTGGAAGAGCTTATGTACCCGAGTTCCAGCCGCTGCCCACTTCTCCTCTTGATCTTCTTAACCCCACAGAATGACATCCCTTCAGATCGAGCTTGTGAGGCCCTCCTTGTACCACACAGATTTCCTGTGTGTGGAGACCGCCCTGTCTCCTCCCACCAGCTCTTCCTCTCCTGTTCTGCATCCTGGGAAAGCCAGCCTGGTCTCCAGCTTCCTATTGCCTGGGGCGGATACCCAGGTTTCCCAGTCTCCCCCATTCGCGTGTCCATTCAATCCCTTCAACACGTTCAAGTTCAAGGACTTAAATGTTTCCTTCTCTTCTGTTACCATTGCCCCTTGGTTATATCCCCCCCATTGTTTCTTTCACGGATTACTCCACAGCTGACTAGTCTCCTACTTCCAAGGCTAATGTCACTTCTTGTTCATTTATCTTCTTCCTGGCATGAAATTGATGTCTTACTCATCTTTGTATCCCATCCCCTAGGAAGGTGCACAGAACACATGGGATGAATGAACAAACCAGTTAATGCTTACAGTGTTAGTAAAAGTGCTGCCCGGTCCAGGTGTATAAAAAGACGGGTTTGGGAATTGGGTATTATATTCATTTTAAATACGTTTTTGACACTTTTAAATTTTTTTTACGTTTAATTTTTTTTCTTTTTCCATGACTCCATGTCCATTGGCATAAGTCTGCTCGTTGTCTGTGGTTGTGTTTGTTTTCTTTGGTCAAGAGCCTTGAATTTACCCTTTAGTTTGTCTGAATTCAACATCAGTTGAATTCAGGAGCTAACATGAAAAGGGCAAGGTGCATAAGACTTAACAGCAACTGAACCACACTTCTTGTTTCAATTAAATTACTTAATATGGGAGTTTCCAGTTCTCTATGGACCCATTAGCCAACAGAGTGTTTTGAAAAGCTGTCAGAAAAGAGGGTGCAGAATTTGGGAGACATGAGTACAAGAATAGGAGAGAAGCAAAGTCTGAGATCTCTCTTCATGACATTTACTTGGGGGCATAAAATTTGTATGTATCAGAGAATTCAAGGACAAATTATTCTTCTTGCCTGGTATTGTTAACACAATTCTTGTGTTTAGAAATAGTAATATAATAACATATTTAGTGTACTAGTCTATACACATTTTTACTAATCTATTATTAAATCTATGGAACCTCTCACAAACTCTCCGACATACAAATTTGCAGCAAATATCATTTAAAGAATATCGCAACACGGATGTTTTAAAAGATGATAGTTATAATACTCTCTTTAATGTCTCCAGAAGAATCTAAATACCATAATAGCCAAATACCATAGCTATATTTTATGCCCACTATTACACATTTTTAAAAAATACATGTAGAAACACTGAAAGGAAATGTGATGTCATTCTTTTCCTTGAATCGTATCTCTCTCTAGTTCTCCCCCATAGAATTTATCTCCTTATAACAGGTTTGGGGTTTGAAAGGCTTTTTTTTTTTTAAGGATTTTATTTATTTTTATTTTTATTTATATATATTTATATATTTATTATATATTTTATTATTTAAGGATTTTATTTGCGAGAGAGAGAGTGTGGGCACAGACACGCATGCCTTGAGTGGGGAGGAAGGGGAGGGGCAGACGGGGAGGGGGACACAAAGGGAGAGAATCTCACGCTGACTCCAGGCTGAGCTCAGAGCCCAAGGAGGGGCTTAATCTGACGACTCTGATACCATGACCTGAGCCAAAACCGAGTGGGACCCTTAAGGACTGCATCCCTCAAGCGCCCTGTCCTTTCCCAAACTCTTAAAACTTTTGAAAATCTTGTCAGTTTAAATTTTTTGAGATTCACTTCCTCTCCTCACCCCTCCCCCTCTGCCCCTCCACCTACATGGGCACCGGCAGGCACCCTCTCTCTCTAAAATAAATTTTAAAAGTAATTAAAAAGAAAAAAGGCTTTCAAACCCAAAACCTGTCAAGATCAAGAGGGGGAGGGGAGCCTGAGTAGCTCAGTCAGTTGGCCAGACTCTTGGTTTCAGCTCAGGTCGTGATCTCAGGGCTGGGAGATGGAGCCCCACCTTGGGTTCCCAGCTCAGCCTGGAGTCTGCTTGAGCTTTTCACTCTCTCCTTCCTCCTCCCCCTCTGCCCATCCCCCAACTTCCCCCACTTGTGCTCATGCTCACAAGCGCTCTCTCTGTTTCTCTCTAAGATAGATAGATAAATAGATAATCTTAAAAAAAAAAAAAAAAGTGGGGCACCTGGGTGGCTCAGTGGGTTGAGCCTCTGCCTTCAGCTCAGGTCATGGTCTCAGAGTCCTGGGATCAAGCCCTGCATGGGGCTCTCCGCTCAGAGAGAAGCCTGCTTCCCTTTCTCTCTGCCTGCCTCTCTGCCTGCTTGTGATCTCTCTCTCTGTGTCAAATAAATAAATAAAATCTTTAAAAAAAGAAAAAAGAAAGAAATGGGCAGAAGACATGAACTTCAGGTCAGCGTCAGCAAGAGCAAAGACAGGCGGACACAGTTTGAAATAAAATGAGGACGAGGACCTGCAAAAGTATTACTACTGAATCATAGGCATCTATTGGATTGTAAAAAAAAAAAAAATCATTCCACTTTTAGTAGTTACGTTGACTTCTGATTTTGATAGCTTGGTATGTACTAAATCATGATGATGAAAGGCTTTCATAAAAAGCATTATTGCTACTGAAAAATTAACCCAGTTTCAAGTTCTTCTTTATAGTTTTTAAAAATAAGAACATTCTCAAAAAAAATAAATAAAAAATAAAAACATTCTCATCTGTACCAGTGTAGCCAAAACCTATGTAATCATTCCCTCTTTCATTCATTCATACATAAATAAGCATTCATAACTATTCTGTAGACCAACCACAAGTCAGTATGGAAACAAAGGTTAAATATCACGTCTTCCAGTAATATCCACTTGAGTGGGGAAAATACGGACAACGGCCTGTTGGCTGTGATGAGGCAGGTGTGAGGACAGCAGCAGCGAAGGGCACAGGAAGCACAATGGAAGTGGAACTTGAATGAAACTTAAATACCCAGCAGTGGTCAAAGAAACAGTATTTCGGGCAAGAGAAAGAGCCGTGCAAATGTTCGTGGGTGGAAAACGACCTTGCATGTTAGGACACGTAGTTCTGTGTGTTTCAGGCATAATGCGCTATTGTGAGGGGACAACATGATGAAACAAGAGGGGACAAAGATCACAGAAGGCTTATGCGCTGTGCCAAGGACTTTGAACTAGTGCGTGATGGGAAACCTGGCGAGGGAAGGCTGAAGGGCATAAGAGAGACAGATCTGCATGTCAGGATCTCCTCGATGCGAGCCTGGAAGGTGGATGTGAGGGTGAGTTTGGAGGCTGGGAGGCCAGTGAGGACCCAAGCCAAAGTCCTAACAGTGGGTTCAGCAGTGAGGCAAGAAAGACAATCATTTAAGACAATTAAGACAATGGGCTTAATATGTGAGAAGATAAGTTTGGGTATTCTCCATACCCAAATGAAAGTGATTTAAATACTGGTGAGTTTTTAACGGACAACATCAAAGTCCAGAGATGAGCAGTGGTAGGGATGGTCAGTTCAGTGGCTTACCCGTGTGATCAAGAGTCCGGTGGCTTTCTCTTTTGTGCTTTATGCTGCAAAGGTGTGACTCGCATCCCATGCTGTACCCTGCTGGGGGCTGCTGTAGCCTCAGTCTCCAGATCCTTGCACAAACACAACCCAGACCAGAACAGTAACTTCTTCTGGCATGTCTTTTTTTATCAGGGAGTAAAAGTCTCTCCCAGGAGGTTATTTCTTACATCTTGTTAGTCACTGAGTAGGACCTATCAACTCCGTACTCCGCGGTATGTAGAAGTGCCCATGATGAACCTGGACTCCGGTTCCTGGACAACATTGTGCTTCTGTTAGCAAGAAGAATGAAGACATTGGCTCTCAGGTAGTACCTCAACTAGGACTTGCACTCTCAGCTCTCTGGCCTGGGGGAAAAGGATAAACGCTGCATCACTGAAACAGTAACTTTCAGAAGAGGCGCTGAGTAAAAAAAACAGGATAAGATTTGGGACCTAGAAAACTTGGGGTGCCTATAAGGCATCCAGGGAATGTTCGGTAGGCAGCTGGGTATAGAGTCTGGGAGTCATGAACAGATAGCAACTGGTGGCTAAAATCTTGGCACGGATGAAATTCTTAGTGGGAAGGTGAGGAAGGAGAAAACAGGTTTATTAACCTCTAAGAGGAAGCCAGAGAAAGAAAAATCCATGAAAGACATCAAAAGACTAAAGAAAAGGAATAAAAATACTTGTGTTGTCAATTCCAGAGGAAGTGAAAAGGGGGTACACGGTTTTGTCAGGGTTTCCTACGTGCAAGGTCCCACCGCTCCCCTTTGTCACACAAGTGAAACAAAGTAGCTTGAAGTAGAGGTTGTTGACGGGGTGCGTGGTCAAGACGTTTTTGATTTTGCTCACACATTTTAGACAGGCCCCTCTGATTTTTATGGATACATAGACAGAAACTCCAAACCCCGCTGTCAGAGAAGGGGAAGCCTTTTGTTTTAGAAGCTCACCCTGAACACACAAGACTGTCTGAAGAAGACTTGAGGAACGAGGTAGAGAAGCGCAGAGTCACTCAAGTATGACTAGTCCCTTGAGCCGCAGCCTAAAATCTTCATCTGAAAATCATCATCGTCATCATAATAAAGGTTCTGCCTCGTGGCTGCAGAGAACAACGCCACCGGCTATAAAATCCTTCACGGATCACTCATAATTTCTTCCTTCCTTTCAAATAAAACACATGGTTCTTTTTGCTCTGAGAGTACTTGGACCATGACTGGATCTCAGTGCCACATTCTTCATAGCAGCGACATGGAATGGGGGTGGCAAGTGCTATTAACACCATTTTACGGACGGAGACCAGGGAAGCTTAGGAGTGAGTCACACAGGGTCACGAGATAGGCAGCTCCAGGCCCAGAAACCATGTTCTCACTCTTATTCCCAAGTGGTTCCACTCTTGAGAAAAGCAACCATGTGTGTAGAAGCTCACAGCATTCAAAGAGCTCTCCCTTCCATTTTCTTACTCAACTTACTGCTTTGCTGCCATCTTACCTCAACGTGACATTTCCCAGACTGAGTTTATCCCGATTGTTTCAAAGACTGAGAACTCTGATTACGAATTCCTAAATGATACACTTGCTATCCTGAAGTCAAAGTAAGTAATGATAGTATCATTTCTTATTTGGTTGAAAACCTTTTTTAAAAACATAATATAATTTTTCCAGAGGAAATTAAACTTCTCCTGGAACAAAATGATAGTCAGTGTTCCACTCAGACAATGTCACTTGGAAAAGTAAACGAATCCATTTGGATCTCAAACTTCTGAGTCATATGGGATGCCCTGATCATTCTGCTTTGAAATTGCAAGCCACTGCCTATTTTTCTCATAGGAAGTTCAGAAGATTTATAATTAGTACTTATTTTTCCTTTCCTAATGTTTTCTTTTTCTTTCTTTTTTTTTAAAAAAAGATTTTATACCTTTATTTGACAGAGAGAGATGCAGCGAAAGAGAGAACACAAGCAGGGGGAGTGGAAGAGGGAGAAGCAGACTCCCCGCTGAGCAGGGAGCCCAATGCGGGGCTCGATCCCAGGACCCTGGGATCACGAGCTGAGCTGAAGGTAGACGCTTAATGACCGAGCCATCCAGGCGTCCCGTCCTTTCCTAATGTTTTCATTTCTCCACTTATGATAAGTTGCAATCACTCCCTTACAGTGTACAACTACAGTATTTGAGCTTGGTGAAAAACTAACTTGGAATCAGAAGGATGCAAATTAAAATAATAATAATAGGATGCCATTTCAAACTTTCCAGATGGGCGAAACATCATAAATCTGGTAACACCAGGGACGCCTGGGTGGCTCAGTTGGTTAAGCGGCTGCCTTCGGCTCAGGTCATGATCCCAGCGTCCTGGGATCGAGTCCCGCATCGGGCTCCTTGCTCCGCAGGAAGCCTGCTTCTCCCTCTGCCACTCTGTCTGCCTGTGTTCACTCTCTCTCTCTCTCTCTCTCTCTCTCTGACAAATAAATAAATAAAAATCTTAAAAAAAAATCTGGTAACACAAGTGTTAGCAAGTGTGTGCAGCAGCAGGGATTCAAAGGTTACTCTGGGGGGAGAATACTGGTGCAAGGACTTGGAAGGTAACGATGGAACTTTGTCAAGCTCTAGTTGTACATAACCCGTGATGCAGCATTTCCACTTCTCTGTGTCTCCTCTAGTAAATCTCTAACAGGTAGGCATAAATAAACACACACAAATATGTTCAGGACAGCACTGTTGGTAACAGTGACAGAGTAGAAGCAACTTCACGGGCCCCCAGTAAGGCGAATGCACAAACCGTGCTTTGAGATTCAGCAGTGGAGGTGAATAGATCTTCTCAAAACATCCACATGTATAAAATCTCAAACACCAATTGTTGATTTTAAAAGGTGCTCCAAAAGTAAAATAAAATACAATATAGTAAAATAATATAAAATAAAATCAATAAAACAAAAGTTGCTTAACAAGAGTGTAGTACTATATACACGTGAAGGTCACGAGCACACACACAGACATGCCTTCATCCACAAAACATACCAGGAAACACGGAAAAGCACTAGCAGGAATGATATAATCAACTGCAGGACACTGGTCATCTCAGCAACAGCAGAAGAATAGGAGAACAAAACTTTGGCTTTGCCTATATTGTTTCATTTCTCTCAAAATTAAAGGAGATGGCAAAATAAAGATTGGAACTATTAATATTGTTTTAACCTCGGTGGTGGGTAGCTTGCTCTATGTTTGAAATGCTTCATAGTTAGACATTTTAAAATGCGGAGCTACCTTTCGAGCCAGAGCGCACAAAGGGAAAGGGAGAGCAATGAGTGAATGGGAGAGGAAAAGTTAGGAACTCGGCAAACTTTTTCTGTGAAAGGCCACATAGTAAATATTTTTGACTTCGTGGGGTGTGTCTCTGTCCCCACTACTCACTCTGTCTTTGTAACCCAAAAGCAGCCATGAAGAAAATGGAGCTAAACAGGCACGGCTGTGTTCAGTATAACCTTATTTACGGAAACAGGGTGCAGGCTGGGATCAGCCCATCGGGCCACCGTGGGCCGCACATGACAGTTGCTGAGAGTCAGCGGGTGCTCCCCGAGCCAAGGAACGTGCACCTCTAGCTGGAGAGCTCAGCCACAGCCTCCCAAACAAAGGCTCCACGTCACGGATGAAGTACCTTTGGCTGTTGAGGTTCTAGTAGTAAAATTCATAAAAATAATCGTGGCATTCTAACACTGTCAAGGGCCTTTTATTCGCTGTTGGATTCGGATTCTGTTTTCCCTTGGGCCGTGGGAGCAGGTTTATCCCAGATGCGCCTGTCCATGTGCAGCCTTGGGCGCTTCCCTCCAACCTGCCCAGGATGTGCAGAATTCTTACTTAGGTCCCAGAAAATGTTTGAGCTTCATCCCATTCGCCACTCACGCACAGCCCGGCACTGCCTGGACCTGACCTCTAAAACCCAACGAGGTCGAGCTGGGAGTGAGTTAATCAGCTCAGCTGAACCCTTGGCCTTCGGTCACTTACACCTTTTGGCAGGGAGGATCCAGCACTGCCGCAGCCTTTCCTAGAACGTAGGAGGCGTTACGACTCAAGAGCCTATTGCTCTAGAAAAGGCCGATGTTCTAGAAAAGGGCCAGTGATCCTTTAGCTGCCTCTGTACTATCCTGGCCTGTGCAGCCCTGTTCTGACACCAAGAAAGCCCGGGCCCCAGGGCATTACTTAAGAGGAAAGTGCTTTTGCTTCCTCTCTCTCTGCCCAACCCACTTTGACCAACCCACACTGCTTAGCAGATCAGCATTTACGGTCCCGGCACCCCTTGCAAACTGACAACGTTGTCAGCCCCCGAGGATAGTTAATAAAACCAAAGGAATAATTTACGAGTTTCTTCTGAGACAAGCCAAACACAAGATGTGTGGATAAAATGAAGGATATTCGTGCTGTGGTACCAACTATTATGGCAATGCTCCTGAGACGTTAATTGTATGCGAACCACTTCTCTGAGTAGCAAAGTGATTCAAGGCAAAGGAAGACTCTGAGGGCTAAATTCAGGGTATGGTGGGGCCACTGACATGTGTGTGTGAGTGTGTGTGTGAGAGCGAGTTAGCCAGCTGAAGAAAGAGGCATGCATGTTCACTCCCCTGAGAACCCCCGCATACATAGGGGCTAGAGGAGATGCGCTGTGAGCAAAAACTCAGTTGCTTTGGTGCCCTTGGTTGGAATGAAAAGCATAATGGTCACTCCAGCAAAATACCTCTTGCCTCCTTGCCTGTCCTGACACCAAGATTCCAGATCCTTGGCAACGTTCCTGTTGCTTTGTGTGAAGGAGTAAAGAAATGAGATGGAGGGAAGGAAACCCCCAGTTGGCCCCAGTCACCAAGCGATATCATCAGCCTCTTTTCCTGCTCTTACAAATGGGAGGTTTGCTTTCCTCCTAGGTTCTTGGGAAGAATAACTTCGGGTGATTGCCAGATGTTGTGAAAATGTTTCAAAGCGTTCAAAGAAGGCATGTTGTTAATCATCACATCTAATACTGTGAATCTGAGAGTTTTTGCCCCAAATTGATCGAAACATGTTTTAATTCTGTTCTCTCTGACAACAGCTAGGACCTGTTGAATAAAAGCACGCATCGTTGAGCCTATCAAAGATGCCTGTGAAGCTGTTCCTGGAACTAGGGGGGTTGAGGACCAGGCTGACTCTGTAAATCTTTCCTGGCTGGGACTTGCAAACTTTTGGTTGTGTTTTTTCAGAATGTTAATAATTTTAGAAATTATTAAAATGGAACCAACATACTTTCTTTTTAAGAGACTATTGAGATCACAAATCATTCTGCAAGTATAATAAACTGTATAAGTTGAATGAGTCCAATACTCAGTGCTTGCCATGAATCTGCTGGGAGCGTGGCCATTTTCACGTGACAATTCATGTGTGGAACTAAGGAGGCATAAGGAAAGTTCTTTAACAGTTCGGCCTCAAAATTTCAGTAATTGTATTCAGTATTGTACTCAGTAATTGTATTGCCCAAAAATGCTTTTGCAAAAAAAGAAAACCTTTCCCTTTTTCCCTCCTCTGTTCTCAATATTTTTACTTCTCTTGCCTCTTGTCATTACACTTACCCTCTTGGCAGTGTCACCGCCTGGAAGAATCCTATTTGGAGTTTAAGACACTCGTTAGCTGTTACTTCCTGGGCCTCTCCTGTTCCCTGTCCAGGAGGAACCGATGCTCTTTCCCTGTATCCCCACCATCCCCTGCGGCACTGGCCCGTGGAAGCCACCGGAAGCAGTTCTTTGAAACACAGATCTCAAACTCCACCTCGACTCTGCTGGTTTGGGGGTCTTTTGGGGGTGGAGCTGAGGAATCTACATTCTAAAGCATCCCAGTGGTTCAGATGTTCTTGGCTGTGCAAACCTATCCCATTGTGCTTCCATACTCTGCAGGCCGAAAGGCATGGTATTTGTGTGTCCTTCAACACGTTATTTATTGAGTATCTACTTTATACCAGTCACTGTTCCGACTGCAGGACATACAGTGTGTTTAAACAGGTGGTCCTTCTTTCTTGGACCTTATATTCCAGTTGCGGAAGTCAGACAATGCAAAAATCCATCAGATCTTTCAGTACTCTCTTATGGGATGCTAAGTGCCATGGAGGAAAACAAAGCAGGGATGAAGGAGACAGTGAATGGCAGGGCTGTGATGAAGTCACCCATGAAGGCCTCACCCAAGGTGGCGATAATTGAGCAAAGATTTGAAGACGGTGGTAGAAGGCCATGTCAACATCAGGGGAAAGGCAAACGTAAGGCCCTAGAGCAGAAAAGTGCCACATACCTTCTGGAAACAGAAAGGTGAGCAGGGTTGCCAGAGCAGAGCAAGTAGGAGAGTGTTGATGAGGAGGTCCATGGGATGAGAACAGGGAGAGCAGATCTTGTCAGGGCTCGTCCGACTCTGGAAGAACTTTCTCTTTGTCTCTGAGGGAGGTACTGGAATTCTCAAGGCTTATCAGAGTTTGTTCCAGAATAAATACTCAGTGAAACTTGATAAATGAAGGAATTCTCTGCTGTGTGGTTTCCAAAAGCCTCTTGTGGTTTACACTTAGATTAACAATAATGACATATAGGAATATTTTAGCATAGATATTTTAACACAAAATTTTTTTAAAAGATTTTGAGTGAGTGAGTGTGAGAGAGAGATCACAAGCAGGGACAGAGTGAGGGAGAAGCAGACTCCCCACTGAGCAGGGAGCCCAGACATACGGCTCAATCCCAGAACCCTGGAATCATGATCTGAGCCAAAGGCAGATACTTAACCAACTGAGCCACCCAAGTATCCCTTAACACAAATATTTTTAGCTATAGTATAGCTACCCTTACCTGGAGCCAGGATTCAAATATTTCACATACTGGACATATGATCTTGGTAAGTTGTGAAGCCTCTACATGCCTCAGTTTCCTAATCCATAAAGTGGGAGAAATATTAATACCTATTTCATAGAACTGATATGTTTATACATGAAAAGAAACTGTAAGAGGGATGGGTTTTGAACACCAATAAATACTAACTATCATTATTAGCAGAAACATATGTAAGACATTGATAATAGTTCAGGGGGGTTAATATATTTAATATTAAATTTATTTATATTTATATAGATTATATTATTATAATTATATATTTATGTTATATAAATATACATTTAATATTAAATAAAAATTAAATATAAATGTGTAGTACGCATTATAGAACTATATAATGATATATATACAATTTCTACATGCCATTTTGGTGTGTGCATGTTAAAGGAATGAGAGTCTCGTGCAGTTCTCGAGGTAGTAAGATATCCAGGGAAGTAATGAATAAACGTGAATATGATGACGAGGATGACAAGGGTAATGAAGGAGCTGCAGTCCTCAGCGATCATCTTTGCTGGGGGGGTGGGGGAGGGTATTGCTGTCCCTGGAGGGATTAATGGAAATGTAGCAATGGGAACTGAATTAAGCTTGAAAGAAGTCCATCTTTCAGGCAGTCTTGGTTTGCTTCCTACAAGACCTGATTGTAAGGAAGCTCCTCTCAAGCTCCCATCCCTGCACACTTGGGTCATGAGGCCCTAATACACAGAAGGCAGAATCTATTCATGTGGTTACTGTTGCGTTCTCTAAGGCCGTTTTAATAAGGGCCTTGGAGAGTTCTTAATTCACGACTGGGAAGTGGTTTCCACTCCTAGACTCTACTTCATGACTCTCTTGAATTAACTTGAATATCTTTGTGCAGAGGGTCAATGTACTTTTCTATTCCTAACAATTACCAGAGGTGTAAATATTACTTTCCCCGGTCTGTGCCCATTCGTAGGTTAATACTTATTTTAAAGAAACTTGTGACCCACACCCCACCCCGCTTGCCTTTTCTTTTTGCTGAGCCTCCTGAGCGGATCCGTGTCTCCTTTTGGTGGCTCCGGTGACAGGTGCGTGACTCCTGGACGTTCCTTAGCGATTGTGCGACCGTGGGCCAATTCCTAACGTCTGCGTGCCTCAGTTTCCCTGCAATGTAGGTATAATAACGGCCAACTTAGACGTGTTTTTAGGATCCCATGAGGAAAACACGTGATGTGCGTGGGACAGGACTTGTCACCTACTAAATGAAGATGCAGGGAAACGCAGTCGCTATGGCTGGCACGGCGGCCAGCGGGCGTGGCTATCGTTGGCGACCTTCGCCTTGTCGTTCTTCTGTAGTCCAGCCCTGTGAGTGCTCTGTGTTCTTTTCTGCTCGCCCCCTCGCCCCTCGCGTCGCCTTTCGGAGGGCGTCCCCCACCCCCCCGTCCCCGCCGTCCGGAGGGGCTCCAGGCCCTCTCCCCTGCAGCCGCCGCACCCGACAGCAGCTCCTCTCCTGAAACCAGCGCCGCCCCAGCCAACCCCTCTCACTCTTCTCTCGTTCGCAGGATGTTCTGGAAGCTCTCCCTGTCCTTGTGCCTGGTGGCCGTGCTGGTGAAGGCGGCCGAGGCCCGGAAGAACCGGCCGGCGGGCGCCATCCCGTCGCCCTACAAGGACGGCAGCAGCAACCACTCGGAGAGATGGCAGCACCAGATCAAGGAGGTGCTGGCCTCCAGCCAGGAGGCCCTGGTGGTCACCGAGCGCAAGTACCTCAAGAGTGACTGGTGCAAGACGCAGCCGCTGCGGCAGACGGTGAGCGAGGACGGCTGCCGCAGCCGCACGGTCCTCAACCGCTTCTGCTACGGCCAGTGCAACTCCTTCTACATCCCGCGCCACGTGCGCAAGGAGGAGGAGTCCTTCCAGTCGTGCGCCTTCTGCAAGCCGCAGCGCGTCACCTCCGTCCTCGTGGAGCTCGAGTGCCCCGGCATGGACCCTCCCTTCCGACTCAAGAAGATCCAGAAGGTGAAGCAGTGCCGGTGCATGTCCGTGAACCTGAGCGACTCGGACAAGCAGTGAAGCCCCCGCGGCTCCCCGCGAGCTCCCCGGGCCGCCGCCGCCGCCGCCGCCGCCGCCGCCGCCGCCGCCGCCGCCTTCGTCCCCGTCCTCGGAGCCCGCGCGGCGCTGCCCCGTGGCCCCTCCGCTGCACGCGCGGCTCCCAAGTGGAGCTTCGCCGCCGCGTCCGGTCGATCGCGGGACCCCCGCGCGCCCACCCCCTGCGCGCCCCCAACGCGTTGCGCTCCCGGCCCGAGGGACGCGGCTGGAAACCCGCTCCGCGCCAGCCGGCGGCCGGAGAGGACCTTCGGGGGCCGCGCGGCCAGTCTGGCGTTGATGTTTCCACCGTGTGGAAAAGCCCGGCTTTCCCTGGCCTCCCCCGACACTCCAGCTCTCGTCGCGCGGAAGTGAAGGATGCGGCGCTCGGCCCTGTCCCGCGGGGCCCGGGGGAGCCTCCACTCGGTGAAGGGGGTACTGTCCTCGTGCGGCGGCGATGCGGGCCTGGACCGCGTCCCCGCGCGCGGAGGGGAGGTTCTCCTAACCAGCCCGCTACCCGCTACCCGAGAAGACGACTTGAGCCACTGGGATCATGAAATGGGCTTCGCTGGGAGCCTTGCTCGCAGCAGGCCGCCCTCTCCCCCACCCCCAGCCACCACCACCTCTTCTTCCTCACCCCCCTCCCCCCACGTGTGGACTCCGATGAACTCCGGTGTGCATGCTATTACCGCTGCAATTAGAATATTATTACACACAACGGTCTCCGTATTAACGCTGGTTTTGTAACTGACCGGTATTGTAAAGGGCTGTGCAGAAGCGCTATAGACCTATCCATGTATCGTCTCACGAGTTTGGACTCCGGCTTTGCAGCACGGTTCTGAGTAAGGCTCGGCAGGGTTGAGCTCAGGAATAATGCCCGGTCAGCAGTTCACTGGCCAGGACCTAGTCTTACATTGGGCAGGGAGATGGCAGGTGATCTCACATTGTGATCTTACGGTGAAAACTGTTTCACTGAAGGTACTAAATAAATCATCGCAGCACAATGTGGGAAGTGAGTTGGGACAGATGGGTGTAGGGAGGGGACTCACTGGGGAGTCTTTCACAGGGAACTTAAAAGCCCTGTGATGTTTAATAGTCGTATTTGCCCTGAGGAGCTGTACCACTTTACTGCCGTGACACGAAACAAAAAATATTTCCTGCTAAAAGAGAAAACTATTTAAACATATAAGGAATCAGGTCACTTTGTGCTGTAGGAGGAAATAAAAGATAAAATATATAGAATAGAAATCTAGTTAAGCTATCCTACAGGAGTTTCGTTTTCAAAGAATGGACTTTTTTTTTTTAAGGATGATCAAACATCAGCTTACGTTTCATGTTTATAATGAATTGTTGAGGATTGTATGTTGAGGTCTCTTGGTGTAAGAAAGCTGACATAATTTATTTTCTTGCAAAATTATACTTACCTTGTGTCCCTTTGCTAAATTGCCCCCCAGAGTCTTCCCTGTGAGTAGCGTTTTTGGAATCTGATGAATGTGCATGAGATGCCATTGGTGGGAATCAGCAAACTTTGAAAACCTTTCATTGGTCGTTTCTGAGCACCAAGTCTCATGTGCTACTGCCAAAGGCACTCCGAAAGGCCCACTCCAGGTTTGTGAGACCCTCTACAAACTGCTTGGGGGAATTGAGGCTTCCTGATGGGGGGTCTAGGGGCATTCACCTGGAGAGCAAGGTGTGGCGTGTCCCTGAATCTCTTTCCTGCCCCTGAACTGCAGGTTTCATTTCTGTCTACCCCGTAACTCCATGAGACCCGGAGCACAGTATGCTGCTGTAAAAGGGGGTATTGGTTTTAGAAATGGGGGATAGACAGCCCTCCATCAGGAGGCAGAACTCAACAGAAATCCTCGAAGGCTGGAACCTTGGGATGGGAAGAAAGAGCAGAGAGCGTGTCCAAGTTGAGAATTTATTTTTGCCTGAATTGGAAAACCTCAAGTTAGACACAGTGCAGAACACACGGCAGAAAAGCTGTGAAGGAAGGAGGCCCACATGACTGAAATGGAGGCCAGTGGAGTAGAGGAGGTTGGGAGTGGATGGGATTCTCTGGCTGACTGCAAAGCCAACCCTTTCATTTTATTAACACATAACCCACGCAGATAGAGGAAGGATTAAGCTATGAACTCACAGAATACACACATGAGTACACTCTCTTTGAACCCAGTTGTGGGTGTAGCAATGGAAACAATATGATATGCTGCAGGGTTAAGCTCCTTCTGGGGGTTCTTCTATGTACAAAGTTTACCTTCTAATGGCTCAAATTGTATTTAATTTTTTTTTTGGTTTGTTTATAAATGAAGAAAAGCTCTAAGTATAATGTAATTATTTTATAGGTGTACTATTAAATTATAGAACAAATAAAGATACTCTAGGATTCTTTGTGATCCTGGTGTGATGTGCGATAAAAATGGGATTCAGCATTTGTTTCCGTGACCTATGAAGGGAGCACTGTGTGTTCAGAGGGCATGTGTCCCGTCACGGTGAGTTCAACCTTTAGCCTACGACATGCAACCTCCTCTGGGACCTGGCGTCTTCGAAGAGAATCAGAATCAGGCATTTGAAGAGCAGAGGTGATGGGGATGGCTCTCAACCCTGGTCTTGGGCGATTTCTAAGCCTCTTAGAGAGTACTCAGCAGCTGAAGACAAAAATCTTGAGCTCTTCTCTTTGTGTTCTTTGAATAAGAAAAAATGAATGAGGAAGTGTTGAGAAACTGCTGCAAATACAAGTTCATCTTCCTTGGAATGGCCAGGGCACCACCCTTGTCTCATGGACAAGCCAGAACTTGCCTTGAGTTTGGTCCATTTTCACATTCACTTTTCATGTGCTTCAACATTTCTTAATTTAAATGCTTTCCAGTTTCATAGTGTCTCTATTTTTCAATGAATTGACTTACATCCCTTCAAGTAATTCAATTGCCAATAAAACAATAAACACTGTAATAAAATTGTATATGGTTGATTTACTGTATGGACTTCAAAGGAATTAAATTTAACTTAATAATAAATATCTTAGTTTATTAAGTGGGAGAGAACATTCCACTTAGATGAGGTTAAGATATTTCAATTTATTTGTTTCTGAAGTTGGCTAATAGATTTTTTTTTTAAGATTTTCTTTATTTATTGGACAGACAGAAATCACAAGTAGGCAGAGAGACAGAGAGAGAGAGAAGAAACAGGCTCCCTGCTGAGCAGAGAACCCAATTCGGGGACACACAGGCACCCTGGCCAATAGATTTTTAAGTTATAAAGTCAATGAAAATGAATTTTTGCTATTGAGTGAATGTATGTATTCCTGGAAAGCTCATTGGACAATTGACCTATCACCTGACGATTAGCTTGACATAGGAGATAACCGATAAGACCAAATCATAAAATACAGCTAAAATTTGTTGATCGTCAGGTTATAATTTGAATCCTTCTTAACCTCCACCACCCTTCCCACCCTCTTCCCCCTATCTCACTGCCACTACTTCTCAAACACCACAAGCCATTTACCAAAAGAGAAAAATGGGAAACCAAGTAGTTTTTGTTATGGTGATGATGGTTATATCCATTGGCATTTCCGGATTGCTGATTTCTCTACTACTCAGTCTGGGATACATAAGGGGAGTTGGGAGTGGGGGAAGACAGGGAAATAGCTGTAATGTCATTCCTTGGATCTCAAGGTTTCTACCTGATCTGCCTTGCCCCCCTCAACTTTTAGGGCCTTATTATGTTTGATAAACTCTTTAGTGGGAGGAGTAGGCTGAATGTGTCTACCCCATCTTGACTGTAATCAAAAGTCTTATGAACCTTTGTAAGATTTACTACCTATTCTCTGAGGTTTATAGTGTATAAACCTTAGAGTTTGGCGTATATATTATGTGTAAACCAAGACCTCCAACATACGTGCCCCATATCTCTCATCTGGTTCTATTACATGTTGTTGATCATATGGTCAATCAATTTTATGCCCATAAAATCCAGGTTATTTTAGATTACATCTTGGTAAAGGGTATAAGAAACTTGGGTAGACTTGAGGGCAAGATCATAAACCATCGTTTATCCCATGGGAATGCCAATAGCATCCACCTCTCCTTCCTCATAAGTGTGGCTAGAAACATTTGCTAGATCAAGTGCTGGAGCCTATTGTAACCTGTTCTAGCAAAACAAAACCAAAACTAAATAAGCAAAAAATACACTGAGCACAGTAGCTGCAGCTGGGTCTCCTGTCTTACCACCTGCCATGTTCTATTCGATCTTTGCAGGAGCTGACCTGATGAAATACGTGGGATATGGTAGGAGTTATCACAATATTCAGCTCTCCGAAAGTTTCATTAGTTTACTCCATCCTCTTTGGAAATTCACTCTTTTCTCTGGGTTAGCAAGTTTCAGAAAGTTCAACTTACACCTCCTCACTACAATAGCTCTTACTCAAGAAATCAAGGAATCATTGTGAAGGTTCTTCAATTATGCATTTGGAGATTAGGGTGTCCCTTTCACTTATGCATTTCGTGATTAGGGGTAAAACCAGCAGATTAGTCAATAGACTACTGGGCCCTCTGAGAACCAGACTTTGGCGAGGATTCTGATGGCCCTTATATCCCCCTCCCTTTAACAGGGAGCCGTGTTGGTTTATTGCACCTCCAGGGATTTATGTAAATTCAGAACCAATGTTCAACAATCTTCAAAAGTTCTGAGGATTCCTCTTTTCCCACATAGCACATTTACCTGAGTAACTAGTCTTAACTCTCCTGGTTAAGTACCTAGAGAATAACAAATGAATATATCTGCCCTGGTATGAAAGGGTCCTGACTTCTAAAGAATCAGCCCCTTCAGTCAGTGGGTTCCAATCTGATCCGGAAACGGAGCAAGGAATTGTGATTCTTACTGAGATATTGCCCTCTGTCTCTGATAATCTGTCATTGATTTCTTGTGACTATATACAGTAAGTAATATCCTTGTTGGCAGCCCATCTCTCATATCCAGGAGCACCATGTTCTATGACTCAACTCCCAGCCGGGACTCTGTGGATGCCACTCCAATCCCATAACTCTTTGCAACAATTGTGTCCACAATACTCCTGAAACTTAAGCACTGGTCCCTGGCTTATATTATTTTGAGATCTTGCCATTCTCAGGCTCCTCAGGGAGCCTAGTTTTTTAACAGCATCTCTTCCTACTGTTAGCCTTGGGCTCCAGACAGCTGAGCTTCTCGTACTGTTGCTGCTCCCAAAACAAGCACAGGCAACATTGCTTTGCTGAACATAGGCTTTCCTGGGACTGTCATTGGCTGTTGGGTTTTTTTTTTTTTTAGCAGATACATTGTAACATGCCCTTTTCTCTGAGCCTGAGGATCCTTTCCTCCACCATCTATCGTAGAAGCTCTTACATTTTTTTCTTTCATTAAATGTGGATCAGTGTTTGTGGTACTCTAAGAATCATGCCAGTACCTTATCACTGTCCCTGGGGTATTTGCCACAGTGTTAAATCCTGAATCATGGGGGAGTACGCCCATTGTGACACCTACACTCTGCTCCCCCTCCTTGATCCAGCACCTTGAGGACACAATACCATACTTACTTACCTGGCTCCTGCAGTGCCTTTAATCTTATCCCTTAGCTAACCCAGCACAACCCAAGTGGGGGAAAAACTCACCTCAAAAAAAAAAAAAAAAAAAAGGAGCAAGAGGCAGAAGAGTGAATTAGCGATCTGCCTCATTTGTCCTAGCAGTAAGGGCCTCCATTTTTTATTGCACCTTATTAATAGCTTTTTTTATTTCAACTTGGTTAGATTTTAGTTATTTTATTTCTCCAAAAAGGGATTTTATTTCTCCAGAAAGGGATTCTCTAGTATCTTCTGTGCTTTTTTCAAGCCCAGCTAGCATCTTGATAGTGGTCATTCTGAACTCTAGTTCTGACATTTTACTAATGTCCATATTGATTAGGTCCCCAGCTGTCGGTACTGCCTCTTGTTCTTTTTTTTTTTTCTTGAGGTAAGTTTTTCCATCTTGTCATTTTTTTCCGGAGAAGAATAGATGAATGAGAGAGCAAAATACTTAAAGAGTAGGAATGACCCTAGAAAAATATACACTAACCAAATCAGAAGAGACCCAAAACCAAGGGTAGAAGAAAGGGGAAAAATATATCTATATATATGAATGATTGGACTGATGAATAGAACAGAGCCACACACTTGATTTTGGATGTATTTTCATCTGTTAGAAAAAACTGCCTCCCAAAATTTTAAAGAAAGAAAATTATACACACACACACACACACACACACACACACACACACACACACACAAGAGTAAACGCAATGGAGGGATGGAATATGACTGTAAAGATGAAAATTTAAAAAGATTCTTAAAAAAGGGATTGATAAGAAGTTGGTTAAAAAAAGAGAGAGAGAGAACGTGATTAGGCTGGAGACTAGATCAAAGCCATATGCTAGATTTAGGGTATTTTTTCATCTGTTAGAAGAAACTGTATCCCAAAATTTTAAAGATAGAAAAACTTATATGTACACAAAAAAATAAGGTTGAATACAGTGAAGGGATAGAATATGACATAACAATGAAAGTTAAAAAAGATTTTTAAAAAGGTATTGATAAGATAAAATAGTTTTAAAAAGATTCGGGACGCCTGGGTGGCTCGGTTGAGCAGCTGCCTTCGGCTCAGGTCATGATCCTAGCGTCCTTGGATCGAGTCCCGCATAGGGCTCCTTGCTCGGCGGGGAGCCTGCTTCTCCCTCTGCCTCTGCCTGCCATTCTGTCTGCCTGTGCTCGCTCGCTCTCTCTCCCTCTCTGACAAATAAATAAAATCTTAAAAAAAAAATAAAAAAAAATAAAAAGGTTCAAATAGGAAAGAGGAAAAATTTTAAAAATAGAGTAGGAAAAAATTAAAATTAAAAAATTTTAACTTTGAAAGACTAAAGAATCATGGGGAAAAGCCATGAATTCTATGTGCTGTGTTCCCTTAGCTCTGAAGTTCTGCAGTTCTCATTGATTAGTGAAATTGGTCTTGCCTGGACTTTCTTGCTGATATTGTGCGGGAGGGGCCTGTTGCCATGATTGTCAAATGTCTTTGCCGGAGGCGGAACCGCACCGCCCTTGCTAGGGGCGGGGCTAAGCAATCTGCTCGGTTCGCGCTCGGAGCTTTTGTTCCCTGAGCGCTTTCCGTACCGCTTGGGAGGACGGGAATGAAGATGGCGGCCACAGGGTCTCCGAGGAGGAGACCGAGGAGGAGCCGAGAGCTTGGGGCCCCCAGTCCTCACTGCGACCTCGGAGAAAAGCCGTCAATCCCTCCCGTCTCCCTGGTCTCCGGCCGGGCTCCGAGCTCCCCCGGCCTGGACTGAGCGTTTCTATCTCTGGCGCACGGCTCCGTGTGGAGTCTCCAAACCCAGCAGATTCCTGCAGTGCGCTCCTGTGCCACTCTTCCGGATATGGAAGGTAAGTCTCCCCGGATCTGCCACTTGTAGGGGTCCCTGCTCGAAGAGTAATGGCCCAACCGTGCCTGGGATCATGGTTTAAGGTAACCCCGAGTTGAGAGGCCCCTCCTCGACTCGGTCTCTGCAGCCGGCTTCCCTGCTCCAATACCTGTGAGCTCTGCCCGGCTCAGACACCACCAATCTTTCTGTGACCTTGCGGGTCCTGAGACTGTCTCAGTGAGGGCTCCAACCCCCACTTAGCCCCTGGAGCGACGTCCCTCAGTGGAACAGACTTCTAAAAGTTGCAGTTTTGTGCCCTGTTGCTCTACCACTTGCCGGGAGCCAGCCCCTCCCCCCACGGTCTTTCTCCCCATATATTGCCTTGGATTCACGTCTCCACACGTTCTACCGTCCAGAAAGCGATTGGTTTTCTGTTCCTAGAATTGCTGCTGTTCTTCTCTTCGATCTCCTATTGAGTTTGTACGTGTTCAGAATGGTTTGATAACTACCTGGCTGAACTCCTGGGACCCCAGGAAATTTGCGTCTCCAACTCCTCCGCCATCTTGCTCCTTCATGTACTTTGTCATTCTTAAGCACTGAAAGTATTGCAGTAGGCGGGAGTCCCCTCACCAACATCCCACATCAGTTTACTCCTGGGGAAACTACTAACAGTGCTTACTACAGCAGGCCGGGGACCATCTTTGGCAACTGGGCAAGGCACCCATCTCCAAATCGTGTTGTAGGGTACAATTTCTGGACCACTCCTGGAACTGCTTATCTTAGATGGGTTTCCCAAGCTCTGAGACAACTTGTTTTGTGCAGAAGGCTTCTTGGGGACCTATAAGGGAGTGAGGAAATAGGATCGTGCAGCAGAAAAACCAATCGGCTTGCAGTTCAGGCCTCATCGGCTCCCAGTTCAGGCCTCATCGGCTCCAGTGCCAAGTTGTGGTGCTGGGTTTGGAGTTGTCCCAAAGGGCAGCCTGGAGGACAAGGGTTTGGATCCCCCATCAACCAGTCTCTGGCTTCAGGACATCCCATGGAGAAAGCACGCATTCTCTTTCACTAAGGATAACTTTTAGTAAGGGATGAGTTTTGAGCCGTTAGCAGATGACTAATTCACTGGGGTCAAAAGGTGGCGTGAGATGGGATGAGCACATCAGCCCTAACGGGGTGTCTGAGTGGATCCTTAGCATGTGTGTTGGCCCGGGTCGGGGGTCGGGGTGGGGGTAGGTGGGGAGTTGGTTGAGGGAAGAGGGAGAAACAGAGTAAAGAATGTGGATGACCTTGAAAGAGAAGCAAAGAAAGTTCTATTTGATTTTATAGGAAATAGAAAATGTTGACAAATTTGGTTAAGGATCATTCTAGTCACAACATGCAAGATGACTGGAGGGACCAGAATCTATACTCAGACAGGACAACTCAGAGGCTCTTATAAGAACTTAGATGGAAGATTAGGAGCAGACAGAGCCAGATTCAGAATTGAATCTGAAAGGAAGAAAAAAATACTTGACATATTTGCAGAATTGGTTACTAAAGAGGAGTATGTTAGTGTCAAAGATGGAGTACCCAAAGCAAGTGAGGTGATGATATGGGTTTTTAGAGATGTTAGGTCTGTAGTGATAGTGGAATAATCTTAATAAAACTGTCCCATTTGAAGAAATAGGACTGGAATTAAGTGACAAGCTGGAAGCAAAAAAACCTTGACTAAATTCATGAAAACAGTTCAGACTTCCACAAGACAGAGACACAGAATAAGGGAACAGAAGACAAAGTCACCTTCGAAAATACAGATGACCCTTGAAAGCAACACAGGTTTGAACTGTGCAGGCCCACTTAGACATGGACTTTTTTTTTTTTTTTTAAGATTTTATTTATTTGTCAGAGAAAGGAAGAGAGACAAGCAGCGGGGAGTGGCAGGCAGAGGGAGAAGCTGAGCAGGGAGCCAGACGTGGGGCTCAATCCCAGGACCCTGAGCTCATGACCTGAGTGGAAGATAGACACTTAACTGACTGAGCCACCCAGATGGCCCCGTGGAATTCTTTTTAATAAATACAGGACAGGACCGCAAGGTGTATTTTCTCTTTCTCATGATTTACTTAATAACATTTTCTTTTCTCTAGCTTAGTTTATTGTAAGAAAACAGTATATAATATATATAACGTTAAAAATACGTGTTGCCTCCCTTGGGCAGACGGCAGAGTACGAGGACTCCAAGATCCCCTCATTCCATGTTTACAACAAGATAATACTCACTTCCAAGTAAATAGACTGGAGAGCTCTCCAAAGACTGGCAGAACACCCTACACAACCAAATGTAGAGACAAAGCCACATCTGAGAGGTTAGGAAGGGCAGAGAGGGTGGTCTGGAGCTGCCCGCAGGAGGAGGGCACTGTGGGTGCAGAGAGGGGAAAGCACCAGGGAGACCACACAGGAAAAACAAATCCCTACAATGTCTGGCCTTGAAATCCAGAGGGGCTGAATTCCAGAGTTTCTATAACCAGCAGGACTTGGAGCCTGAAGTTTTAGAAGTCAGCTGATTCAGCAGCATGGGATGAGCCTGGAGGGCTAGTGACAGCCTGGTCCCTGCCCTTAAAGAGACAACAGCCCATGGAGAGGCAACACAGAAGTGACTGTGCACCATGGGAGGGAGATACACTTATACAGATTTTGGCGAGTGTTGGGGGACTTCTCCAGGGAAAAAGTAGCTGGCATTTTCCATTATCCTCCCCTGTCCCCAGCATAAACACGGAGCCCTCTGGTCTGCAGTAGGTGGTTCCGGCCAGGACTTGCTACCTAAGAGCTAACAGGGTACCCTGCCCACGAATTCTCCTGAGGGCTTGCCGGCTCCAAGCCTGCTGGCCTCAGCCCTGGGTTCAGCACAGATTTTCTTAATGCTGCACATGCCCCCTGCCCAGGCTCTGCCTCCACATGCCATGCCCCTGCAGACACCGTGCTTTAGGGGATCCAGCCAAGGACTAACCGCTCAGGGTGCTTTTGCTAATGCCACACACATGCCCTGCCCAGCTGCCCCGCACACAGACACCGGCGCCCCCACCTGCTTCCGCCACTGCTCACACCCACCCGGCTGTGGAGGATATGGCCTAGGACTAGCAGCTTCGTGCAGATTTTCTAATATTTGATGGATTCCAGCGGGGGAGGTTGGTGGGGCGAAGGGTGAAGCAGGTGATGGGGATTAAGGCTTGCACGTGCGATGAGCTCCAGGTGTGGTATGGAAGGGTTGAATCACTCTAGGGGACACCTGAAACTAATATTATTAACTAACTGGAATTTAGATAAAAACTTTAAAATTTTTTTTCTAATAATGCTGTCCCACCTCCCAAGCCGTTCTGCGATCACCCCCAGTGATCAAGCCAGTCTGCCTGGGTCTCATTAACATCACAGAGAGCAAGCACAGCCCACAGCAGGCAGAGAGTCAGTGCAGACCCCTGGACTGAAAGGAAAAGCTACCTGGACACAATAGCAGGGTGCAGGCAACACACATAGGAGAGTCCCCTGAAGGGCCACGTTCTGGTGAACTGGGAACACTACACTGCAGGCATTATAGGACCTCTTCTCCGTAAAGCCACGGCTTTCATTTTATTTTATCTATCTATAAATTATTGTGTTCTGTTAGTCACCATACAGTACATCATTAGTTTTTGATGCAGTGTTCCAAGATTCATTGTTTATGCACCACACCCAGTGCTCCGTGCAATAATTGCCCTCCTTAATCCCCACCACCAGGCTCACCCATCCCCCACCCCCTGCCCTCCAAAACCCTCAATTTGTTTCTCAAAGTCTACATTCTCTCATGGTTCGTCTCCCCCTCTGATTCCCCCCAATTCACTTTTCCTTTCCTTCTCCTAATGTCCTCCATATTATTCCTTATGTTCCACAAGTAAATGAAACCAAATGGTAATTGATTATTTTCTGCTTGACTTATTTCGCTCAGCATAATCTCCTCCAGTCCCGTCCATGTTGATACAAAAGTTGGGTATTCATCCTTTCTGATGGCTGACTAATATTCCATAGTATATATGGACCACATCTTCCTTATCCATTCGTCTGCTGAAGGGCATCTCTGTTCCTTTCACAGTTTGGCGACCGTGGCCATTGCTGCTATGAACATTGGGGTACAGATGGCCCATCTTTTCACTACATCTGTATCTTTGGGGTAAATAACTAGTAGTGCAATTGCAGGGTCATAGAGAAGCTCTATTTTTAATTTTTTGAGGAATCTCCACAGTGTTTTCCAAAGTGGCTGCATCAACTTGCATTCCCACCAACAGTGTGAGAGGGTTCCCCTTTCTCCACATCCTCTCCAACATTTATTGTTTCCTGTCTTATTCTAACCATTCTAACTGGTGTAAGGTGGTATCTCAATGTGGTTTTAATTTGAATCTCCCTGATGGCTAATGATGATGAACATTTTTTCATGTGTTTGCTAGCCATTTGTATGTCTTATTTAGAGAAGTGTCTGTTCATGTCTTCAGCCCACTTATTGACATGATTATCTGATTTTTGGGTGTTAAGTTTGAGGAGTTCTTTATACATGTTGGATATCAGCCCTTTGTCTGTAGTGTCATTTGCGAATATCCTCTTCTCCCATTCCGTAGGCTACCTCTTTGTTTTGTTGACTGTTCCTTTTGCTGTGCAGAAGTTTTTATCTTGATGAGGTCTCAAAAGTTCATTTTTGCTTTTGTTTCCTTTGCCTTTGGAGATGTGTCTTGAAAGAAGTTGCTGTGGCCAATGTCAAAGAGGTTACTGCCTATGTTCTTCCCTAGGATTTTGATGGATTCCTGTCTCACATTGAGGTCTTTCATCCATTTAGAGTTTATCTTTGCGTATGGTGTAAGAGAATGGTCAAGTTTCATTATTTTATACATAGCTGTCCAATTTTCCTAACACCATTTATTGAAGAGACTATCTTTTTTCCACTGGATATTTTTTCCTGCTTTGTCAAAGATTAATTGACCATAGAGTTGAGGGTCCATATCTGAGCTCTCTACTCTATTCTATTGGTCTATGTGTGTCTGTTTTTGTGCCAGTACTATGCTGTCTTGGTGATCGCAGCTTTGTAATAAAGCTTGAAATCAGGCAACGTGATGCCCCAGCTTTGTTTTTCTTTCTCAACATTTCCTTAGTGATTTGGGGTCTTTTCTGGTTCCATACAAATTTTAGGATTGTTTGCTTCAGGACTTTAAAAAATGACGCTGGTATTTTGATCAGGATGACATTGAAATTACAGATTGCTCTGGACAGCATAGACATTTTCACAATGTTTATTCATCTGATCCATAAACATGGAATGTTTTTCCATCTTTTTGTGTCTTCTTAAATTTCTTTCATGAGTGTTGTGTAGTTCCTCGACTATAGACACTTTACCTCTTTGGTTGGGTGAATTCCTAGGTATCTTGTGGTTTTTGGTGCTATTGTAAACGGAATTGATTCTCTAATTGCCCTTTCTAGAGTTACATTTTTAGTGTATATAAAAGCAACTGATTCTGTGCATTGATTTTGTATCCTGCCACGTTGTTGAGTGGCTGTATGAGTTCTAGAAATTTGGGGGTGGAGTCTTTTTTGTTTTCCACATAAAGTATTATGTCATCTGCAAAGAGAGAGTTTGAGTTCTTCTTTGCCAATTTGAATACCTTTTATTTCTTTTTGTTGTTTGTTGGCTGTTGCTAGGACTTCTAGTGCTATGTTGAACAGCAGTGGCGAGAATGGGCATCCTAGTCGTGTTCCTGATCTCAAAGAGAAGGCTGTCAGCTTTTCCCCATTGAACATGATACTTACCATGGGTTTTTCATAGATGAATTTTGTGAAGTTGAGGAATGTTCCCTTTATCCCTATACTCTAAAGAGTTTTAATTTAGCGGATGCCGTATCTCATCAAATGTCTTTTCTGCGTCAGTTGAGAAGACCATGTGGTTTTTCTCTCTTCTCTTATTAATTTATTCTGTCACATTGATTGATTTGTGAATGTTGAACCACGCTTGCATCCCAGAGATAAATCCCACCTGGTCATGGTCGATAATCTTTTAAAGATGCTGTTGGATCCTATTAGCTAGGATCTTGTTGAGAATGTTGACATCCATATTCATCAGGAATATTGGTCTGAAATCCTTCTTTCTAATGGGGTCTTTGCCTGGTTTGGTGATCAAGGTAATGCTGGTTTCATAGAAAGAGTCTGGAAGTTTTCCTTCTGTTTCTATTTTTTTGAAACAGCTTCAGAAGAATAGGTATTATTTCTTCTTTGAATGTTTGCTAAAATTCCCTAGGGAATCCTTCAGGTCCTGGACTCTTGTGTTTGGGGAGGTTTTTGATCACTGGTTCAAACTCGTTACTAGATATTGGTCTGTTCAGGATGTCCATTTCTTCCTGTTTCAGTCTTGGAAGTTTATAGGTTTCCAGGAATGCACCCATTTCTTCTAGGTTGTTTAACTTATTGGCATATAGCTGTTGATAATAATTTCTGATGATTGTTTCTATTTCCTTGGTATTAGTCATGGTCTTTTCAATTTCATTCATCATTTTATTAATTTGGGTCCTTTCTCTTTTCTTTTGGATTAGTTTGACCAGTGGTTTATTGATCTTATCAACTCTTTCAAAGAACCAACTTCTAGTTTTGTTGATGTGTTCTACTGTATCTCTAGTTTCTAACTCATTGATCTCTGCTCTAATTTTAATTATTTCCCTTCCTGTGCATGGGTTTGGCTTAATTTGTTGTTGATTCTCCTGTTCTTTAAGGTGTAAAGAGATTTTGTGTATTTGGGATTTTTCAATTTTTTTTGAGTGAGGCTTGGATGGTTATGTATTTCCCCCTTGGGACTGCCTTTGCCATATCCCATAGTTTTTGGACTGATGTGTCTTCACTCTCATTGGTTTCCATGAATTGTTTAAGCTCTTCTTTGATTTCCTGGTTGATCCAAACATTCTTGAACAGGAAGGTCTTTAGCTTCCAAGTGTTGAATTCCTTCCAATTTTTTTTTTTCCTTTGATTGAGTTCCAGTTTCAAAGCACTGTGGTCTGAGAATATGCAGGAAACAATCTCGGTCTTTTGGTAGCAGTTAAGCCCTGATTTGTGACCCAGTATGTGGTCTATTCTGGAGAAAGTTCCATGTGCATTCAACAAGAATGAGTATTCTGTTGTTTTAGGGTGGAATGTTCTGTGTATATCTCTGAGGGTCATCTGGTCCAATATGTCATTCAAAACTCTTGTTTCTTTGTTGATTTTCTGCTTAGATGATCTGTATATTGCTGAGAGTGTCATGTTAAGATCCCCTACAATTAATGTATTCTTATCAATATGACTCTTTTTTTTAAATTAACATTTGGCTTGTGTAGTTGGCTGTTCCCATGCTGGGGGCATAAATATTTAAAATTACTAGATCTTCTTGGTGGATAGACCCTGTAAGAATGATGTAGTGTTCTTCTTTATCTCTGACTGCAGTTTTTAGCTTAAAATCTAATTGATCTGATGTGAGAATTGCTACCCCAGTTTTCTTTTGAGGCCCTTTGGCATGAAAGATGGTTCTTCATCCCTTCACTTTCAGTCTGGATGTATCTTTAGTTTCCATTTGTGTCTCTTTTAGCCAGCATATGGACAGGTCCTGTCATTTTATCCAGTCTGCAGCCCTGTGCCGTTTTATGGGAACATTTAGACTGTTCATGATGGAGTGATTATTGAACAATAAGTTTTTATTATCATCATGTTGCCTGTGAAGTCCTTGTTTCTATAGATTGTCTCTGTAAATTTATGTTCCGTATCACTCTTGGGGTCTTTCTTCTTTTATAGAACCCCCGTTAATATTTCTTGTAGTGCCAGCTTCATGATCACATAATCTTTTAGACTTTCCTGGTCTTGGAAGCTCTTTATCTCTCCATCCATTCTGAATGTCAGCCTTGCCAGATAAAGCATTACTGGCTGCATATTCTTCTCATTTAGTGTCCTGAATATATCTTGTCAGCCGTTTCTGGCTTGCCAGGTTTCTATGGACAGGTCTGGCATTATTCTGATGGTCCTCCCTCTATACCTAAGGAATCTCTTCCTCCAGCTGTCTTTAAGACATCTTTTCTGAATTTACAATTCATGAATTTCACAGTTACATGTCTGGGGGTCTTTCTACCCTTGATCTTGGGGTGTGTTCTCTCTGCCTCTAGGACATGAACACTTGTTCCATTTCCCAGATTAGGGAAATTCTCATCTAGGATTTGTTCAACTATATCTTCTAGTCCTCTCTCTCTCTCCACCCCCCTCAGGGATCCCAATAATTCTGACATTGGAATGTTTCATGGTGTCATTTATTTCCCTAATTCCGTTTTCATCGATTCTAAGCTGTTTGTTCCAGGCCACCTCCTGATCCTTCTTTTCTATCAGTTTGTCTTCTAGATCACTAATTCAATCTTCTGCCTCATTTACCCAAGCTGTTAGAGCATTTAGATTAGATTGGATCTCATTGATAGCATTTTTAAGTTCTGCCAGATCAGCTCTCACTTCAACCCTTAGAGATTCTATGTTGTCACTAATGCTCTTCTCCAACCTAGCCATTGCCTGGGTAATTGTTACCCTGAATTCCATTTCTGACATATTGTTTATGTCCATATCCAGTAGTTCTGTGGCAGAGGTCACAGTCTCTAAATTTTTCCTCTGTCGGGTGTTCCTCCTCATAGTCATTTTGGTGAAAGGTGGTTGAGGGGATATATAGCTGAATATATCAACCATGATCCAGGCAAGGTGTACCCTGGAAAATTTCAGAGCAATCGGAAGTCACCACCAAAAAGAAAGAAAAAGAAAAAATAGGAAAAAACCCAGCCAAAAGGCCTCAAAGTAAAATTTATAAAGTACAAAAACAAAAATGAACAAATAAAATGACTGAAAAAGAAAAAAAAAAAAAGAAAATCACAGCCAAAATGAACCCCAAGAATAAGATTTATAAAATACAAAAACCAAAACACAGAAACACTGACAAAAGAATAAGATGGGAAGGTGGTTACAAACCCTTGATGTTGGTGAGGAAGGTTATTTCAGTTCTTCCTGGGTGTATCTTGTTATCTTTGTTAAAGGACTCAACTTTCCAGAGATATAGGGAAATTAAAACCGGTGTGTGTGTGTGTGTGTGTGTGTCTGTCTGTATGTGTATGTGTGTGTGCATATATATGTGTGTGTGTATATAGTATTGAATAGGGAAGAAGGACTACCTTGAGGCTTATATCTATATATACATTAAAAAAGGCATATGTATTAAAAAGTTCAAGTTACAAAGTTATTATGGAATATGTTGTATTAAACATCCAGTTGAAATGGTAAGTAGGTAAAAAAAAATTAAAAGAACAAGAATCATGAGAACTAATTTAAAAAAGAGAGAGAGAAAGAGAGAGAGAAGTTGTATCTATGAAATATACAAGGTTGGGGGCAATACCAGGATTTTAATATATTGTTTTCCTTTGAAGTTGGGGTTTTACAGTTTTATGGGGACCCTGTGGTTGTTGTCCTCTTGTTCTTTTGGCTTGTCTTCTGGGGAAGAGGCCTGCCATGTTGTTTTTCAGTCAGTCTTGCCTGGGCTGAGTCGCCCTGCCCCCTATCAAGGGGCTGGGCTCTGTGGAAACCGGTTTTTCAGGCTTTTGTTCTCTAGAGGTTTTTTGTTCTTTGATGGCTTTTTGTGCCTTTTCTAGGTGGGCTGGAGCAAAGTAAACTGCCCACACCCAGACCTCCACTTCAGAGGAAAGCCTCAGTCTGCTCTCCTCTGGATGGTCCAGAACACACAGACTCCCCCTCTGCTAACTCTGACAAACAGCACAACCTCCCACAGGTTATGCGCACCCCCAGCCACCATCTCAGTGGCCACCTGAGGCCCTGCTTATCTCTGTACCCCCATGCCACTAAAACCACAAGTGATACTGGTCCAGGCAAGCCTGATTCTGGTGGCTGCCATTCCCAAGACCACTGTCTGGAGTCCACCTCAGCCCTGGCGGAGGTGGAGGCAGCGGATGGTTGCGGACCCACGGACCACCGAATGGAGCCTGTGCAGGGTTCTCTCAGGCACAGACGGGGGTGCGCTCAGCCCAGGCAGTGGTGCAGGCAGTGGAAGCAGCTATCATGGCTGTGGACCCAGGGACTGCTGACTGCAGCAGGGCTCTCTCAGGCATGGGTGGGTGCCGGCTGTGGCTGTCCTAGGACTGTGGGCTTATGCCCCTGCTTGTGGCTGCCCGATCCCAACAATTGCCCCTTAAGTCCCTTTGTTCTTTTTGAGTGCTCTTAACCTGTCTCCAAGTTAATGCTGGTCCCCAAGCACAGGACATTTTCATATTGGGGTATTACTTTCCAATGTGTCACTTCTGATAGCTCCCTCCCCATTCTGTTTATCCTCTGATATCAGTCTGTGCACCCCAACTGTGCTTTACCTCTTCACTGATGATCCTCTGCCCTTGTAGAGATCCAGAAGTGTATAATCTTACATCTGATTTCTTGGATGTTCAGAGTGCTCTGGTAGATATTTAGCTCAATTCAGGGGACGGGTTGAAACAGGGTCTCCTACTCCTTTACCTTCTTGCCCCTCCTCCAGTTTTTGGCCAACCCACTGCTTTTAAAAACAGAAGACACAGCTGACTTTCCTAACACACAGAAACAGAGGTACACAAGATAAGGTAGACAAAATAAGGAGACAAAGAAACATGTCCCAAATGAAAGAACAAGACAAAAATCACAATAGGAGATCTAAGTAAATAGAAATAAGTAATATGCCTGATAGAGAATTTAAAGTAATGATTATAAAGATACACACTGGACTTCAGAAGATGGTGGAGGACATCAGTGAAACCCTTGATAAAGAGATAAAAAAGTAACATATCAGAGGTGAAGAACTCAATAAATGAAATTAAAAATATGATAGATGGAATAAATAGTAGATTATAAGAATGTATCGGTGACCTGGAGGGGAGTAATGGTAAGCTGAATGGGTGAGAAACAAATACTACATAATGAAAATAGACTTAGAGAGCTCAGTGACTCAAGCATAACAGCATTTGAATTATAGGGATCTGAGAATGAGAAGAGAGAGAAAGGGGGAAAGAAAAGGTATTTGAAGAAATAATAGCTAAAAAATCCCCAAATCTGGGGAGGGGAGCAGAATCCAGATTCAGGAGGCACAGAGAGCCCCCAACAAATACAATCCAAGGAGGTCCACCCCAAGACACAAAAATTGCAAAAAAAATTGTGAAATTAAAACTGAAAAAAAAAAAAAAAAACAGTAACAAGGAAAGAATTTTAAAGGTTGCCAAAGAAAAGAAGACACAGATACTTATATACAAAGGAAACTCTGTGACTTTGTATAAGGCTATAAGCTGTGACAGAGTGGATGAAAAAAAACAAAAAACAAGACCACCTATATGCTACCTACAAGAAACTCTTTTTAGACCTAAAGACAACTGCAGATTGAAAATGAGGGGCTAGAGAAACATATCATGCAAATGGATGTCAAAAGAAAGCCAGAATAACAATACTTACATCAGACAAAATAGACTTTAAAACAAAGTCTGTAAAAAGAGGTAAGGACATTGTATAATCATAAAGGGGACAAACCAACAAGAAGATATAATAATTGTAAATATATATGCTCCCAACATGGAAGCACCCAAACACATAAAACGGTTAGTAACAAACATAAAGGAACTAATCAATAGTAATACAATATCAGTAGGGGACTTTAACACCCCACTTACATTGATGGATACATCATCCAAACAAAATCAACGAGGAAATAGTGGCTTTGAATGACATACCAGGCAGATGGATTTAGATCTATTCAGAATACTCCATCCTAAAACAGCAGAATATATATTCTTTTCAAGTGAACATGAACATTCTCCAGAAAAAATCACATATTAAACCACAAAACAAGCCCTAACAAACTAAAAAATATCAAAGTCAGGGGCACCTGGGTGGCTCAGTCGGTTAAGTGTCTGCCTTCAGCTCAGGTCATGATCTTAAGCTCCTAGCATAGAGCCCCATGTCAGACTTTCCACTCAACGGGGAGTCTGCTTCTCTCTCTCACTTTGTGTGCTCTCTCTCTCAAATGAATAAAAAAAATATTGAAGTAATACCATGCATTTTTTCTAACCTCAATGCTATGAAACTAGAAGTCAACCACAAGAAAAAAATCTGGAAAGACCACAAATACATGGAGATTAAATAACATGCTACTGAACGATGAACAGGTCAACCAAGAAATCAAAGAAAACATAAAAGAGTACATGGAAACAAATGAAAATGAAAACACAATGGCCCAAAACCTTTGGGATGCAGCAAAATAGTTTTAAGAGGGAAGTTTATAGCAACACAGGCCTACCTCAAAGGACTAGAAAAATCACAAACAATCTAACCTTATACCTAAAGGAGATAGAAAAAGAACAACAAAAATTCAGATTAGAAGGAAGGAAATAATAAAGCAGTAGAAAAAAATTGTGTACAAACTAAAACAAACATAAACCAAAAACCCAATAAAATAGGTCAATGAAACTAGGAGCTGTTTCTTTGAAAAGGTCAACAAAATTGATAAATCTCTAGCCAGAATCATCATCAAAAGAGAAGAGAGAGAGAAAGGACTCAAATAAAATTTCAAATAAAAGAAGAGGAATAACAACACCATATAAATACAAACAATTGTAAAAGAATATTATAAAACACTACTTGCCAACAAATTAGGCAACTGAGAGGAAATGGATAAATTCCTAGGAACATATAGCCTACCAAAACTGAAGCAAAAAGAAATAGAAAATTTGAACAGACCAGTTACCAGCAAGGAAACTGAATCCCCAGCAAACACAAGTCTAGGACCAGAGAGCTTCACAGGCAAATTCTACCAGACATTTAAAGAAGACTTAATACCTTTTCTATTCAAACTGTTCCAAACAATAGAAGGAGAAAGAAAACATTGAAATTCATTCTATGAGGCTGGTATCACCCTGATACCAAAACCAGACAAAGACACTTTGAAAAAGAGAATTACCCGCCAGTATCTCTGATGAACATAGATGCAAAAATCCTCAACAAAATACTAACAAAATCCAACAATACCTTTAAGAAATCATTCACCAAAATCAAGTGGGATTTATTCCTAGGTTGCAAACATAGTTCAATATTCACAAATCAATCAACATGATATATTACATCAATAGGAGAAAGGCTAAAACCATATGATCATTTTAATAGACACAGAAAGTTTTTGAAAAATTACAACAATCCATTCACGATAAAAGCCCTCAATGAAGTAGGTTTCAAGGGAACATGCCTCAACATAATAAAGGCAACATACTGAAAACCCACAGCAAACATCAAACTCAATGGGGAAAAACTGAGAGCTTTCCCCTGAACGTCAGGAATAAAACAAGGATGTACACTATCACTACTTTTATTCAACATCATACTGAAAGTCCTAGCCACAACAATCAAACGACGAAGAAAAAAAGACATCCCAATTAAAAAGGAAGAAGTAAAACTTTCACTATGTGCAGGTCATAGATGTGACAGATACTATTTTAAAAAATCCTAAAGACCCCACCAAAAAACTGCTAGAACTGATAAATGAGTTCAGTGTAGTCACAGGATACAAAATCAATAGGCAGAAATCAGTTGCACTTCTGTTCACTAACAATGAAACAGCAGAAAGAGACATTAAGAAATCAATCCCATTTACAGTTGCACCCCAAATAATAAGATACCTCGAAATAAACCTAACCAAAGATGTGAAAGGCCTGTACTCTGAAAACATATGCAACACTGGTGAAAGAAACTGAAGATAATGCAAAGAAATGGAAAGATATTCCATGTTCAGGGTTCAGAAGAACAGTTATTGTTAATTATTGTTAAAATGTCTACCCAAAATACGAACAGCATTTTTTACAGAACCAGACCAAACTATCCTAAAATGTATATAGAATCACAGGAAACACAAAATAGCCAAAACAATTTTGAAAAAGAAAAGCAAAGCTGGAGGTATCACAATCCCAGGCTTCAAGTTATATTATAAGGCTCTAGTAACCAAAAGAGTATGGTACGGGCACAAAAATAGACACATAGATCATTGGAACAGAATAGAGAACCCAGAAATAAACCCACAATTAAATGGCCAGTTGATCTTTGACAAAACAGGGAAGAATATCCAGTGGGAAAAAAAAAGTCTCTTCAATAAATGATGTTGGGAAAACTGGATAGTATCATGTAAAAGAATGAAACTGGACCACTTCCTTACACCATACACAAAAATAAACTCAAAATGGATGAGAGACCTAAATGTGAGTCCTGAAACCATAAAAATCCTAGAAGAGAGCCAGGCAGTAATTTCTCTGACATTGGCCATAGCAACATTTTTCTAATGTTTCCTGAGGCAAGGGAAATAAAAACAAAAATAAACCATTGGGACTACGTCAAAATAAAAAGATCCTGTGCAGCAAAGTAACAACAAAACCAAGTATTGACCCTACTGAACAGGAGAAGATACTTGCAAATGGCTTATCTGATAAAGGGCTAGTATCCAAAATAGATAAAGAACTTAAACAACTCAACACCCAAGAAACGAATAATCCAATTAAAATGGGCAGAAGACATGAACAGACATTTCTCCAAAGAAGACATCCAGATGGCCAACAGACACGTGAAAAGATGCTAACATCACTGATCATCAGGGAAATACAAATCAAAACTACAACAGGACTATCCCCTCACACCTGTCAGAATGGCTAAATTGAAAAACACAAGAAACAAAAAGTGTTGGGGAGGATGTGGAGCAAAACAGAACTCTCTTACACTGCTGCTGGGAATGCAAGCTGGTACAGCCACTCTGGAAAACAATATGGAGGTTTCTCAAAAAGTTAAATATAGAGCTACCCTCCAATCCAGCAGTCAAACTACTAGGTATTTACCCAAAGAATACAAAAATATTAATTCAAAGGAATACATGTACCCCAGTGTTTATAGCAACATTATCTATAATAGCCAAAATATGGAAGCAGCCCAAGTGTCCATTGACAGATAAATGAATAAAGAAGAGTGGTGTGTGTGTATATATACACACACAATGGAATATTATTCAGCCATAAAAAAGAATGAAATTTGCCATTTGTGATGACATGGATGGAGCTAGAGTATAATGCTAAGCAAAATTAGTGAATCAGAGAAAGACAAATACCGTACCATTTTCACTAATATGTGGAATTGAAGAAACAAAACAAATGAGCAAAGGAAAAAAAAGAGAGAGGCAAACCAGAAAAACAGATACTTAAATCTAGAGAACACACTGCTGATTACCAGAGGGAAGGTGGGGTGGGGTGGGGAAAACAGGTAATGGGGATTAAGGAGTGCACTTGTCGTGATGAGCACTGGGTGATGCGTGGAATTATTGAATCACAATATTGTATACCTGAAACCAATATAACACTGTATGTTAACTATACTAAAATTAAAATTAAATAAAAAATCGGTGTTAATCAGTGGTATATGTTATTAGTAAGGCTTCAAGTACAGCAGGCTATCAAAAGTTAAGTTTGGTGGGAATCAGAAGTTATAAGTGAACTTTTGACTGTGCAAGGTTGACACCCCTAACCCTTATGTTGCTCAAAGGTCAACTGTACTTACGAAGAACAATGAGTGACATTCCTCAGGCAACGTCTGCTCACTACCTAATATAAAAAGTGGGGCCTTACTATCATTTCACCGAGCCACTCTTGTCCTAAACAACGCTTCTACCCTTCCCTTGTCCTGTGCATGTCTCTATATTTGAGCGGTGCAACTCCTCCCTGATGAAGCACTGTTGGCTCGAGTCCCAACCCCACCTCCAATCCTGAAGGAAAGAAGTGTGTTTAAAAACCTAGAGCACATAAAACGTTCCTAACCACTACCGCCACCCATTCTGCTGCCAAACTTTCTTCATCTAACAAGAGTACAGCTATGAGAAGATGCAATTGCTAATATCTGGGGAGTAGGTACTGGGTCCTAGATTATGAATTGGATGTCTAATCAAGGCTGAAAACTTCAAGTTTTATGTTTGAAAGTTCAGCAAAAAGGTTTAAGAGTTATCCAAATATTTACATCTTGTAGTTTTTTTTGCTTTCTGTTTTTGTTTTGTGGTGGTATATATTTTTTTCTAATTTTTATTTTATTTGAGAAGCCATCCGATATACAACTTGTGTTCCCATAACAACCACACATCTGTTTTTCCACGTGCTAGAAGGCACTCTTTTGATGGGGTCTATTTCTGGATGTATCCTGGAATTGTGAGAACCAAATATTAAAATTCTTGATTCTCACCCTTTGCTTGAAAAAATGAGCTTCCTAATGTAAGAATATACTGAGAAGTTATGGGTAGTGTTTACCAAGTGAAATATATGGATATGAAATAACCAATATTAAGGAGCCTGATTTAGATTAATTGAGTTCTATTGTGCTCATTCTTGCTGTAACATGGCTTGATTGCCATGTTACATTGCCAGTTTTTGACTCCAGAACACTAAACCCAGCAGAAAAGTCTCATTGTTGATTAGCCTGTAAGGAGTGGGCTGGTCGTGGGATCCATTGCATGGATTAGAAGGTGATGTTAATTTCTGGAAAATTTACTGTATATGATAGGATTATAGCTATAAATTAGAAACATTTACATAAAGTCAATGAGGTCTGTAAGAAGTAACTTCAAAATTGAAGTGAATGGGGTTTTGCATAAGAATTACCAAAATGGGCCATTGTGAAATAAAAGCCCAATGTTACTGTAACAATCAGACCACCATAGGAGAAAATGTGTCCAGTGGCCTACAGACCACCCTGACTTTTTTTTTTTTTTTTTTTTTTTTATCCTATTTTCATTCCTGCAACAGACAAGCAAGGTTGGCTTCCCACCCTTAGAAATCTCCGTAGTGGTCTCGTGTGAGAATTTTCCTGATTTCCCCATGGATAGTATCCAATAGAATTGCTGTAGTGATGCCAGCATCAGAAATGACCTAAAGCCTTCTGTCCCGTTGATTCCACAGACTTGGCCACATAGGTGTGGCTGACGCATTCCCAAAATTATACAGTATTTCTATGCTGACTTATTTTTCAAAATTGCACAAAATCCAAAAGAACCAGAGGAAATAACAGTGAATTTACATAAAGGGGAGCACACTATACACAGTTTTACTTCTTCATTTTTTTTCACACACAAATAACAAAGACACAAGCTTTTACATGGATTTTTTTCTCTTAACAAAATTTACATCTTTTAAAACAGTATAGAAAGTACCCCACGTTCCTTTTTAAAGTCTCCATATTACCTCTTTATTTAGAAATTTCCACTGTTTTGCTGTTACAAATACTTACTGCCACTTTCTGATATGTTTAATATCTAGTGAGTGGGGCCAGTTCCTCCTTCTACTGCTCTTCCCCCCCCCCAAACCTTCACGACTATTTTGTTTATTTATTTTTATATATAAATTTTAAAGTCAGCTTCTTCCATTCTTGCTATCCTCACACCCCAAAATATTCTGTTGATATTTTTATTTGGATTTCATTACATTTAAAGATTCATTTAGAGGGTACTGACATGGCCAGTCATCTGCCTTTCTATTTTTTGTGTGTGTCTTGGTTATATTCATACAGATCTCACACATTATTTACTAAATTTATTCCATGCCATTCACCCTTTTTTGGTTGCTATTTTAAGTGGGGAATTTTTCCAATTGTTATCTTCCAGCGGACATCATTTGTATCCATGAAAGTTCTTGATTTCTGTACGTTACTATTTTGCTGAGTCAATTTACCACATTCTGTTATTGTTTCCAATAAATTTTTGGCTGATTATTTTGTTTTCTGAGTATATAATCTGCTAAAGAGCAAATAAAAATTATTTTACCTCTGCCCTTTGAATTTTATCTTTTTTTTTTTTTTCCCCTCATCCGAAGAGTGATAAATAGAGATGGTGAAAGTAGATGTCTGGTCTTTTTGCTGACTCTTAACGGGAACATTCCTAATACTCTCATTATCGTCAAAGCTGCCTTTACCTTGAGATAGTTGATCTCTTAAGGATATATTTACATCATTCAGACATTTTTCATCAAAAATTAAATTGAATGCAGAAATGATTTTTTAGCAGTTTGAGGAACTCACATAATTTTTCACCACACATAAATAATTAAAAATATATAATAACATGCAGAGTTATATAGATATGGTCATTCTGGTATTCCAGAAACAAACCCCTCTTCTCCGTGGTGCTTCCTGTGTTTGCTAGTATTTTGCTTGGTATTTTTGTTGTACTACTCATAAACGTGTTGGTCTATAGTATTTTCAAATAATTTTTAGCAGGATTAAGCTCACCAGCTACACCAGCTGTTGGTAGGAGATGGGTGTTGGGGAGAGGATTGGGCTGTGTTTCAAGCTAGCAAATATTTGATTATGAAGTAATGTGGAGACCGTGACTTATTCTTGCACTCATTACTCCAATTCAGAGTCATTTTCTCCCCCCAATTGTATTGGTAGACATCATCCTGCAAATCTTGTCTGTTTCATTGCTCATTTAGGCCACCTCCCTGCTTTAAAAAAAATAAACCATATACGGGGAAACTTCTAATACCATTTGGTGTACCAAGGTCCATTATGGGAAACACAGGCTTCTGAGGTGGCACCTAAGGGTGTGACCTCATCCTGGAGGAGACTTTCCTGGCTTTTTCTGAGATCTGCCTCTGTGAGCATCCCTTCTCTGCCTCTTTCCATACCCACACATTTGGAAGATCTTCCATGTAATTTGTGGTTTGGGTTTTCAATACCTCTAATTTTAATCAAAGATGAAGTTTGTGCTTTTCCTCCTTATTGCTTTGGGATGATTTCTGAGAAGAGATGGGGTAAATATTCCCTTTATCACACCATTTTAAAACATAAACCTTTTCCTATTGCTTTTGATTCCATAATGCCTAAGATGCATTTCATGGAAAACAAAAACTAAAAAATGCAGCCTCTCAAGGTCTGAGTTCATGGATTGGCTGGGAAGTGGAAACGATCATGACTGATGGATGTAGCGCAGGGAAGGGTCACACAGGATTCCAGACTGCGGTCCTGACAATTCCTTTTCTTCCCTTGTCCTCCTACCTAGCATCCAAATCACTTTCTTCTTACCTTACATTGTTTTGCTTTATTTTTCTTGCTTTTCTGGCCTTTAGTTGAATGGATAGTTTAATTCCCTCTTTGTTTTTAATTATTTCTATTATTTTAAAGAATATCCTTAAATTTTAACTTATATTTGAATTCCTATTTTTGTAACAGAGTCTAAGCATATCCAATGTTGTGAATTTCTGCCTTTTTTTTTTTTCATCATGGCACATAAAGCTTACATAGCGCATACACAGGGTGGCCAGAGTTTGCATGGGATGGTGTTATTTTATGGAGCTTTTCCTGGCATAAGAGTACCTCCATGCACCTTCAAGGTTATTCTGGTTTCAAGAAAAAATGATTGGTCACACTACTTAATTATCGTAGCACCTGATTTATCTTTCATGATTTTTTGTTTCTTTGTCCCCCCCCCAACCCCAGAATGTAAGTTCCATGAGGATAGGAACTTTTACTGTTGGTCCATTACTTCCAAAGCAAACAAGAGTTTTTGGCACATATTTGCCACATCATAAACATTTTATTTATTTATAATTTATTAACATATAATGTATTATTTGTATCAAGGGTACAGGTCTGTGAATTGTCAGTCTTACACAGTTCACAGAACATACCATAGCACATACCCTCCCCAATATCCACCACCTAGTCACCCCCTTCCACCCACCTCCCCTCCAGCAGCCCTCAGTTTGTTTCCTGAGATGAAGAGTCTCTTATGGTTTGTCTCCCTCCCCAGTCCCATCTTGTTTGATTTTTCCTTCCCTTCTCCTCATGACCACATGCCCTGCCTCTTAAATTCCTCATAGCAGAGAGATCATGATAGTTCTCTTTCTCTGATTGACTTACTTCACTTAGCATAATACCCTCTAGTTCCATCCATGTCATTGCAAATGGCAAGATTTCAGGGTTTTTTGATGACTGCATAGTATTCCAGTGTGTGTGTGTGTGTGTGTGTGTGTGTGTGTGTGTGTGTGTACGTACATGTACCAGATCTTCTTTATCCATTCATCTGTGGATGAACATCTAGGTTCCTTCCATAGTTTGGCTATTGTGGACATTGCTGCTATAAACATTGGGGTGCATGTGCTCCTTCAGATTACTACATTTGTATTTTAAGGGTAAATACCAAGTATTAAGGGTAAATATCCAGTAGTGCGATTACTGGATCATAGGGTAGCTCTATTTTTAACTTTTTAGGAACCTCCATACTGTTTTCCAGAGTGGTTGTACCAGCTTGCATTCCCACCAACAGTGGAGGAGGGTTTGTTCCCCTTTTTCTGCATCCTTGCCAACACCTGTTGTTTCCTGACTGATTAATTTTAGCCATTCTGATTGGTGTGGGGTGGTATCTCACTGTGGTTTTGATTTGTATCTCCCTGATGCCGAGTGATATTGAACACTTTTTCATGTGTCTGTTGGCCATTGGGATGTCTTCTTTGCAGAAATGTCTGTTCATGTCTTCTGCCCATTTCTTGATTAGACTATTTGTTCTTTGAGTGTTGAGTTTGAGAACTTTATAGATTTTGGATACTAGCCCTTTATCTGATATGTCATTTGCAAAGATCTCCCATTCTGTCGGTTGTTTTTTGGTTTTGTTGAGTGTTAACTTTGCTTTGCAAAAGATTTTGATCTTGATGAAGCCCCAATAGTTCATTTTTGCCCTTTCTTCCCTTGCCTTTGGTTATGTTTCTAGGAAGAAGTTGCTGGGGCTGAGGTCAAAGAGGTTGGTGCCTGTGTTCTCAAGGATTTTGGTGGATTCCTGTCTCACATTGAGGTCTTTCATCCATTTTCAGTCTATTTTTGTGTGTGGTGTAGGAAATGGGTCCAGTTTCCTTCTTCTGCATGTGGCTGTCCAATTTTCCCAACACCATGTGTTGAAGAGGCTGTTTTTTTTTCCATTGGACATGCTTTCCTGCTTTGTCGAAGATTAGTTGACCTTAGAGTTGAGGGTCCAGTTCTGGGCTCTCTATTCTGTTCCATTGATCTATGTGTCTGTTTTTGTGCCAGTACCATACTTGTCTTGATGATTCCAGCTTTGTAATAGAGCTTGAAGTCTGGAATTTTGATGCTGCCAGCTTTGATTTTCTTTTTCAACATCCCTCTGGCTATTCAGGGTCTTTTCTGGTTCCATATAAATTTTAGAATTATTTGTTCCATTTCTTTGAAAAAAGTCGTTGGAATTTTGATAGGGATTTCATTAAATGCATAGATTTCTCTAGGTAGCATAGACATTTTCACAATATTTGTTCTTCCATGAGCATGGAACACTTTTCTATTTCTTTGTGTCTTCCTCAATTTCATTCATGAGTACTCAATAGTTTTCTGAGTACAGAGTCTTTGCCACTTTAGTTAGATTTATTCCTGGGTATCTTATGATTTTGAGGACAACTGTAAATGGTATTGACTCCTTAATTTCTCTTTCTTCTTTCTTGTTGTTGATGTATAGAAATGCAACTGATTTCTGTGCGATGATTTTATATCCTGACCCTTTACTGAGTTCCTATATGAGTTCTAGCAATTTTGGAGTGGAGTCTTTTGGGTTTTCCACATAAAGTACCATATCATTGGGGCACCTAGGTGGCTCGTGGGTTAAAGCCTCTGCCTTCGGCTCAGGTCATGATCCCAGGGTCCTGGGATCGAGCCCCGCATTGGCCTCTCTGCTCAGCAGGAAACCTGTTTCCCCCTCTCTCTCTGCCTGCCTCTCTGCCTACTTGTGATCTCTGTCTGTCAAATAAATAAATAAATAAATAAATGAATCTTTAAAAAAAATTACCATATCATCTGCAAAGAGTGAGAGTTTGACTTCTTCTTTGTTGATTTGGATGCCTTTTATTTCTTTTTGTTGTCTGATTGCTGTAGGCTAGGACTTCTAGTACTATGTTGAATAGCGGTGGTGATAGTGGACAGCCCTGTTGTGTTCCTGACCTTAGAGGAAAAGTTCTAAGTTTTTCCTCATTGGGAATGATATTCACTGGGGGGTTTTTGTAGATGACTTTGATGATATTGAGGTATGTACTCTCTATCCCTACACTGTGAAGAGTTTTGATCAAGAAAGGATGTTGTACTTTGCCAAATGCTTTTTCAGCGTCTGTTAACAGTATCATATGGGTCTTGTTCTTTCTTTTATTAATGTATTGTATCACATTGACTGATTTGTGGATGTTGAGCCAAACTTGCAGCCCAGGAATAAATCCCACTTGGTCGTGGTGAATAATCCTCTTAATGTACGATTGGATCCTGTTGGCTAGTATTTTGGTGAGAATTTTTTGGCATCCATCTGCATCATGATATTGGTTTATAATTCTCCATTTTGATGTGCTCTTTGTCTGGTTTTGGGATTAAGGTGATTCTGGCCTCATAAAATGAGTTTGGAAGTTTTCCTTCCATTTCTTTCTTTCTTTCTTTTTTTTTTTTGGAACAGTTTCAGGAGACTAGGTATTAATTCTTATTTAAATGTTTGGTGGAATTCCCCTGGGAAGCCGTCTGACCCTGGCTCTTGTTTGTTGGGAGATTTTTGATGACTCCTTATTAGGTATGGGTCTGTTCAGGTTTTCTATTTCTTCCTGGTCCAGTTTTGGTAGTTTATATGTCTCTAGGCATGCATCCATTTCTTCCAAAATTTCAAATTTGCTGGTGTATAATTGCTTGTAATATATTCCTATAATTGTATTTCTTTGGTGTGAGTTGTGATCTCTCCTCTTTCATTCATGATGTTGTTAATTTGGGTCCTTACAGTTTTCTTTTTGATATGTCTGCCCAGGGGTTTATCAGTCTTATTATTTCTTTCAAAGAACCAGCTCCTGGTTTTGTTGATCTGTTATACTGTTCTTTTCATTTCTAGTTCATCGATTTCTGCTCTGATCTTTATTATTTCTCTTCTCCTGTTGGGTTTAGGCTTTCTTTGGCTGTTCTTCCTCCAGCTCCTCTACATGTAGGGTTAGGTTGTGTATTTGAGACCTTTCTTGTTTCTTGAGAAAGGCTTGTATTGCTATATATTTTCCTCTCACAACCCCCTTTGCTGTATCCCAAAGATTTTGAACAGTTGTGTTTTCATTTTCATTTGTTTCCATGAATTTTAAAATTTCTTCTTTAATTTCCTCGTTGACCTATTCATTCTTTAGTAGGATGCTCTTTAGCCTCCATGAGTTTGAATCCTTTCCAACTTTCCTCTTGTGGTTGAGTTCTAGTTTCAAAGTACTGTGGTCTGAAAATATGCAGGGAATGATTCCAGTCTTTTGGTACCAGTTGAGACCTGATATGTGACCCAGGATGTGATCTATTCTGGAGAATGTTCCATGTACACTAAAGAATGTGTGTTCTGTTACTTTGGGATGGTATGTTCTGAATATATCTGTGATGTCCATCCGATACAGTGTGTCATGTAAAGACTATTTTCTTGTTGATCTTTGCTTAGATGATCTGTCCATTTCAGTGAGGGCAGGGTGTTAAAGTCCCTAGTATTATTGTATTATTGTCAGTGTGTTTCTGTGATTTTGTTATTAATTGGCTTATATAATTGGCTGCTCCCATGTTAGGGGCATAGATATTTAAAATTGTTAGAACTTCTCATTCGACAGACCCTTTAAGTATGCTATAGTGTCCTTCTTCATCTCTTATTATAGTCTTTGGCTTACAATCTAATTTATCTGATATAAGGATTGCCACCCCAGTTTCCTTATGATGTCTCTTAGCATGGTAAATGGTTTTCCACCCCCTCACTTTAAATCTGGAGGTGTCTTTGGGTCTAAAGTGAGTTTCTTATAGACAGCATTTTTGATGGGTCTTTTTTTTTTTTTTTTTTTTTTTTTGGTTGTTGTTTTTTTTATCCATTCTGATACCCTGTGTCTTTTGATTGGGCCATTTAGCCCATTTACATTCAGGGTAACTAATGAAAGATACGAATTTAGTGCCAATGTATTGCCTTTAAGGTGACTGTTACTGCATATTGTTTCTGTTCCTTTCTGGTCAGTTACTTTTAGGCTTTCTCTTCACATAGAAGACCCCTTTCAATATGTCCTGTAGGGCTGGTTTGGTGTTTGCAAATTCTTTTCACTTGTTTGTCTTGCAAGCTTTTTATCTTTCCCTTCTATTTTCAATGACAGCCTAGCTGGATATAGTATTCTCAGTTGCATATTTTTCTCATTTAGTACTCTGAATATATCATGTCAGTCCTTTCTGGTGTCAGGTCTCTGTGGATAGGTTTGCTGCCAACCTAATATTTCTACCATTGTATGTTACAAAGCTCTTGTCCCAAGCTGCTTTCAGGATTTTCTCTTTGTCACTGAGACTTGTATGTTTTACTATTAGATGACAGGGTTTTGACCTCTTTTTATTGATTTTGGGGGGGGGGGTGTCTCTGTGCCTCCTGGATTCTGATGTTTGTTCCCTTCGCCAAATTAGGGAATTTCTCTGCTATAATTTGCTCCTACATACCTTCTGTCTCTCTCTCTCTTCTTCTTTTGGGAATCCAATTATTCTAATAGTTTCATTTTATGGTATCACTTATCTCTTAAGATTCTCCCTTCATGATCCAGTAGTTATTTATCTTTTTCTCAACTTCTTTATTCTCCATCATTAGTCTTCTGTATCACTGATTCTCTCTTCTGCCTCATTTATCCTAGAAATAAGAGCCTCCAATTTTTATTGCACCTCATTGATAGCTTTTTTTTATTTCAACTTGGTTAGACTTTAGTTCTCTTATTTCTCCAGAAAGGGATTCTCTAGTATCTTCTATGCTCTTTTCAAGCCCAGCTAGCATCTTTATAATCATCATCTGAACTCTAGTTCTGACATCTTATTAATGTCCGTATTGATTATGTTCCTAGCTGTCAGTGCTGCCTCTTGTTCTTTTTTTTTTTTTTTGAGGTGAATTTTTCTGCTTTGTCATTTTACTCAGGTGAGAATTGATGAGTGAGAGAATAAAATACTAAAAGGGTAGCAACGACCCCAGAAAAACACAAAATAATCAAATGAAGAGACCCAAAACCAGGGGGAGAAGGAAGGAGAAAAAAAATTATATCTATATCGATATAGATATAGATCTATGATTATACTGGTGTATAGAACAGAGCCACACACTTGATTTTGGGTGTATTTTGATCTGTTGGAAGAAACTGCCTTCCAAAATTTTAAAGAAAGAAAAACTTATGTACATACAAAAATAAGGGTAAACACGATGAAGGGATGGATATGACTGTAAAGATGAAAATTTAAAAAGATTCTAAAAACTAATTGATAAGTAGTTTGTTGAAAAAAGAAGAAAAATAAAGAGAATGTAATCAGGCTAGAGACTAGAACAAAGCCATACACTAGATTTAGGGTATACTTAATCTGTTAGAAGAAACTGTATCCCAAAATTTTAAAGACAGCAAAACTTTTATGTATACAAAAAATAAGGTTAAATAAAGTGAAGGTATAGAATATGACTATAACAGTGAACATTTTTAAAGGTTTTTTTTTTTAAAAAGTTACTGATAATATAAGATAGTTCAAAGAGGTTAAAATAGGAAAAGGAAAAATTAAAAAATAGGATAAGAAAAAAATTTAAAAATTTCACTTTGAATTGTATGTGTTGCTTTCCCCTTACTCTGATGTTCTGCAGTTCTCGTTGATTCGTGTACTTGGTCTTGGCTGGACGTTCTTGCTGATCTTCTGCAGCAGGGGCCTGTTGCCCTGATTCTCAAATGTCTTTGGCTGAGGTGGAACCGCACCACCCTTGCCAGGGGCCAGGCTAAGCAATCTGCTCGGGTTCGCGCTCAGAGCTTTTGTTCCCTGAGCGCTTTCCGTACCGCTTTGGAGGATGGGAATGAAGATGGCGGCCTCAATCTCTGGCCAGAGGAGCTGAAAGCTCAGGGTCCCACTTCTCAGTGTGTCCTCAGAGAAAAGCCATCAGTCCCTCCCGTCTCCCTGGTCTCCAGCCACGCTCCGAACTCACCTGGTCTGTGACCAAGGGTTTGTATCTCAGGTGTATGGCCTGTTTGGAGTCTCCAAACGCAGCAGATTCTGGCCGTGTGCTCCTGCGCCACTTTTCCTGAGGAGGAAGGAGGGGGTCTCCCCGGATCTGCCACTTGTAGGGTCCCTGCTTAAAGAGTAGTGGCCCGACTGTGCCAGGGATCATGGTTTAAGGTAACTCTGAGCTAAGAGCCCCCTCCTCAGCTCCGTCTTTGCAGGCAGCCTCCCTGCTCTGAAATCTGCAAGCTCTGCCACACTCAGGCACCCCTGGTCTTTCCATGATCCCAAGGGTCCTGAGACCACACGGTCCCCACGAGGGTTCCACCCCCCACTTAGCCTCTAGAGAGATGTCCCTCAGTGGAGCAGACTTCTAAAAGTTCCAATTTTATGCCCTGCTGCTCTCTCACTTGCCGGGAGCCGGCCCCTCCTGCCACGGTCTATCTTCCTGTATATTGCCTCGGGTTTACTTCTCCACACGTCCTGCCTTCCAGAAAGTGGTGGCTTTTCTGTTCCTGGAATTGCTGCTGTTCTTCTCTTCGATCTCCTGGAGAGTGTGTAGGTGTTCAGAATGGTTTGATAACTATCTAGCCGAATTCCTGGGACCAATGAAATTTAGGTCTCCTACTCCTCTGCCATGTTGCTCCTCCCTTCTATAAACATTTTCTGAATGATAGGAAGAGACCAAGACAAGATCCTTAGCATGCTTGAATTGCTTCCTTAATATATCCTATTCATCTTATTACTTAAAATTCTAGTCCCTTTTATAAACATATTCATTACAGTTAGTTTACAATCTAAAGTTGATTTAATTCACCAATTTCTCTGCTCTCTGATTTTTTTTTTTTTAAGAGTTTATTTATTTGACAGAGGGAGAGAGATCACAAGTAAAGAGGCAGGCAGAGGGGGAGGGGGAAGCAGGCCCCCTGCTCAGCAAGGGGCCTGATTTGGGGCTCGATCCCAGGACCCTGAGCTCATGACCTGAGCCAAAGGCAGAGGCTTAACCCACTGAGCCACCCAGGTGCCCCTGCTCTTTGTGATTTCTTACATCCCAACTTTGTCTTTATCTCTTGTCTTTGCTGAAGTGTGTCCTTCAGCAGCTGTTTCAGTGAGGTTTCTGGGTAGGAAACCCTTAGTTTTCATATGTCTGTAAATATCAATCTCCTCTTCCATGTGAATGATACTTAAACTGGATATAATGGTCTTGATGCATTGTTTTCATTAAAAAATTGAAGGTACTACTTAGTACTCTTTGTTAATATTTATTGTTGCTGAAGACAAATCTGCTTTCAGTATAATTATCATTCCATTGTAGGTGATGTATGTTTTCTGGGCATCTTGAAGTTTTGTCTTTATGTGGTGGGAGATTGACTTTTTTTTTTTTTTAAAGATTTTATTTATTTATTTGATAGAGATCACAAGTAGGCAGAGAGGCAGGCAGAGAGGCAGGCAGAGAGAGAGAGAGAGGAGGAAACAGGCTCCCTGCTGAGCAGAGAGCCTGATTCGGGGCTCGATCCCAGGACCCTGGGATCATGACCCGAGCCAAAGGCAGAGGCTTTTTAACCCACTGAGCCACCCAGGCACCCGAGATTGACTTTTCTAGGTGCAAATTTATCAGTATTTATCCTGCCTGGAATTTGTTACACATTTTCAAGCATAGAATTCATGTTTGTCTTTGATTCTCCAAATTCTCAGCCATCCCTCAAGCCATTATCTGGCTTCTCCACCATTTCCTTTAATTTCTTCTTATGGGATCCCTCTCTGATTGGTTTCTCAGTCCATGCTGTATCTAACTCTCTTACACCTTTAGAAATGTTTTATCTCTCTGTAATAGGATTTCAGTGAATTCCTTGGTACTATCTTCCAAATTACTAATGATCTCTTGAGTCCATCCGGAATTATTTGTTTACATATGTATTTTTATTTCAGTGATTATATATTTCAAACTCTTCTCAGGTGCTAAACATAGTTTTTATGAACTCATGTAAATTTTGCCCTATTTGCATTTTTGAAAGTGAGCTTGTTTTCATTTATTGATTTGTTTTCTTATCGACAATTTTCTTTAAGTGCTTTGGGAAGTCTCTTGCACACTTGAGGGGGATATTCATGCTCTTTTTCCTCTTAGCTCTCTGTATCTAGTCATTTTCTGTCATTTCCATCCATGCCCAGTTCAGAACCAAATTTTTTTGGCAGTTGGGAGGTGCTTGGCTCTTGTGTAGCAGTGATATTGGAGATACTGCAGGTGTAGACATGGCCAACAAGGTAGGTGGTCTAGTTTGCTCTTTGGGGCTTTCTCTGCTTTCCCCTGCTATGACATACCTGCTGCTTTGTTTGCCATATTGTGTGGCATCCACTGCAATTATTTTTGATTAACTCTTGTGGGTAAAGTCCAACATCTCTGGTGGTAAGCCTACTTTGGTTTTCCTCCATCGATGGGGCTTGATAGCTCCCTTTACCCTATAGATTCCTTGCTCACTCATCTGCACTCCCTCCTTCCCTATTTACAGCCCCTTCTCCCCTTCCCTTATTCATTAGTTGTCTAGTTCTAGTAGTCAGTGGGAAAGGAGTATTAAAACCTCCAACTATGATTATGGGATTGTTTCTTCCTTAATTCTGTCAGTTTTTACTTCATTTATTCTAAAACAGTTATCGATGTATACATGATGATGACTATATCTGTTTGTATCTAATTTTTGTAGGCAGCATAATGCCTTTCAAAAAAAAAGTACATTGTGATAATCTCTTCTACAGTGTTTACACATAAATTTACACATAAAATAACTGTCGATAAGGTTGTGTTTAAGGCTGTCATCTTGTTTGTCCTTTGTCCTAATTCTGTTGTTCCTAGTCCTTTTTTCTTCCTAAGAATTCAAATAGATTTTGAATTCCATCTTAATGTGTCTATTACCTCTTTAGCTCTCCTTCTTTCCCTTATGTTTCAGTGGTTGCACTAAGGGTTGTACATTCTGAGAGTATAGCTCCGTAACTTTTTAGTCTATTTGGAATTAATATTTTACTACTTCATGTAAAGATGTAGAAATCTTGCAATATAGTCTTTCATCCTGTGCCATCCTCTGAAATTGCCTTATGCATTACATTTCTATACATTATGAACTCTTCAATGAAATGTTATTTCTTGCTTTAAACTGTCAGTGTTAAATAAACTAAAACCAAAAAGAACTTGTCTTTTATATTTTCCTAGGTATTTACCATTTCCAATGTTTGCTGTTCCTTCTTGAAAAGGCACGTTTTGTTTTGGTATAATTTCTCTTCAACATGAACTTTCTTCAGCATTCTTGTAGTACAGGTCTACTCGTAACATATAGGAGTCATCCTCTTACGAATGCAAGTATCTTCACTCACCTTCAGTCTTGAAGTATATTCTCATGGCATAGAGAATTCTGGTCGACAGGGGCTCTCCTCCTCCCCACTCCCAGGACTTTAAAGATGATGTCATCTGGCCAAAAAGACCGCTGGTTTGGGAGTTTTAGCCACTGAGTGCTGTACATTCCTGAAGCCAGCCCTCAGGCCATTGTCTTTTCTGGTCCACCCTGCGAGCCCCAGAACCTACCTCCTTTGTTCACTAACCAGGGCCTCCAAGTGGTTGCTTTTACATTTTGTTTGGAATTTACAGTTACTATCTGGGGGAGGGTTGTTCTCTTAGAATCTTACTCGTCATACCAGGAACAGAACTCCAGAACGCACGTGTTTTGTTTTGTTCTTTAAATCTCTTTTTTGCCCTGCTTCTCTAACCTAGTTTTAAGCAGAATATTGAAAAAGTCAATCCATTACATATATTTCATTACGTTTGTTATTTACAATAGTGGTATGTTTGAAAGGCAGAAGGATTGTGATGATGGGGAGTGCTTCTTTTTGAAGTGCTGTTTACTTTGACCTCTGTAATACTACCTCTGCGTGGTTCTCTGCTTTTAATTCCCTGGTTAATCTTCTGAGGTTCCTTTTGTGACCTATTTCTGTTTCTCTTTTAAACCCTGGTTTCAACCCCATCTCAGTGAGTTTTTAAAAAATCTATTCTCGATTTCCCAGGCCATTTCAACCAGTCTACCTGATTTCAACTATCACCCAAATAGTGATGGCTCTTACCTCAAAACCTCCAGAATTAAACCTCTCTCATGAGTTCCTCATTGGTATTTTCCAGCTACTAGAAATACGCATGTTCAGCCTACATTAGGAGTTCTTCATTCCCTCTCAGCGCTGAACTTTTCCCTTCTCTTCCTCTCATTTATTTATTCATTAAATCAGTACATCCTTATGAGTGCCACATGCTGTTTTTAAGGTCACAGATTTAGTTCTGAAGGCAAAAAGTCTCTGTCTTTCTGGATTTAAACTTGAGTGGGTGACAGACTATATACTAATAATTATGTCACTATATAAGACCAGGTATTCTGAAGAAAATGAAGATTGGGGGAGATAAAGACTTGGGAGTTGGTTTTCTTGATAGTCTTATCAGGTTCCTCTAAGGCACTGATACGTTTGAAGAAACTTGACTGAAGCCTTTTCCTCCTATCACCTTTGTTGATGCACAGAGACATACTATGCCAGACAATCCAGTCAGGAAACCAGATTGTCATCTTAAATTCAGTACGCTTTCTTGTTTTTCACACATCAAGATTTCGGAAGTTCTCATATATATTTTACCTCCTTAACATATCATTTCTTCAGCGCTAAGTTTCCATCTCTACTACTATTATCAAGTCCTAGTCCTTCCTTTGGACTTGCAATAGTTTCTTTAAAGGTGTTCTGGCCTCTAGGCGTATACTGCTCAACACGGGTACCAGAATGGGCTTTGTTAAGCCAGAACCTGTTCATGTTACTTTAAAATAACTTATTGGCCCCACAATGGACTACATACTGTTTCCTCTTACTGAAGACTTCCATGATCTGGCCCTGATCCCACCTGTAGCCCCTTATCACTTACGGTGCCTTGTACCCTACCTCTTATTCTTGATGACGAACTAATTCATCAGGTGTGGCAGACTATTTTGCATCTGTTTTCCATGCCTTTTCCCCCTCAGTTTGTTATCTCTCTCAGAAGCACATCATCATCCCCTCCTCACCAACCATTTGGAAAACTCTCAAGACTGTATTTCACGCAAGCTCTCGGGTGAGGTCAGGGCTGCTGATACACCACCCTACTATGAGCAGGAAGGGCACAGATGATTCTAAAACCCTCTTGACCCCAAACTGTCTTAAAATTACATTGTTTTCTACTATAAAATCCTTTTCTATGTCTCTAGTGATATCTCTCACCATCCTTTCTTGAACTTGATGCTCTGCTCCCTCCGTCCACCTAATCTGAACTAGGTAAAACTCCTAAAAGAAATGATGTTTTCGATGAGTCTTTGAGCACTGTCTTTCCGTCTGCGAATTTCTCCCCCTTCACTTGCCTAATACCCACTCATCTCTCTAGATTTAGCTTTCTGGGCTTTCTGTTCTTAATTTTTTTCAAATAGACTCCACTACCAACGTGCGGCTTGAACTCATGACTCTGAGGTCAAGGGTCACATGCTCTACCAACTGAGACAGCCAGGCACTCCAGCTTTTTGTGATGTCTGATTTGGACACTACAATGAACCATAATTGTTGCTTTATATGCTTCTCCAACTTGATGAAGATCTTTGAGACATTCAGTTATTAGCACCATGCCTTGACACAAAGTAGATGATAAATCAATGTACAGGACACAAAAGAATTTATGTTGAAAAATGATCAGACCTAAACACAAAGCTTACTTACAGACTAAGAAAACTCTTGCCATGTTTCTCCATTACTGCTTAGTTTAATTCCTTACTTCCTCTCCTATATATATCCCACCTGCACTATTCTCTTCCCTTTGGCCTTATTGTCTGTCTTCCAATAGCCCTTCCCCACTTAATCTGTATGCAGTGAATTTTTACATCTAACTTTACACTTTTGGAAAAAGGATTTCTCAAATATTGATATATTTCTGCTCGTAAGGGGGTATTACTTCTTCCTTAAGATTGCATAAGAAGCTTTTCGATTTACTTTTTAAATACGCGACTACTAACAACTGTTCAACTTGAAATAAGAACTTTTAAAAAATCTCCAAACACAGAGTCTAACTTATTTTCTCCTGTGTTAAATACTATGACTGCATTTTGCAAGTATCCTTAGGCGATATACACACAGGAGGCACAGAACTCTTTTATTATTCATTTTATTTTCATATAAATTAACATCCTAGAAAAATTGAAATAGAAACACTAAATACAGTATTGCACATAGCGATCTTTGTTAAATGCCCTATTATTTCAGTGAAGAATGGGAATATACACATCAGAGGAGCTGAAGGAGACTGAAGACTACAAAACGACAACCCAAGTCCACTACTGTTTCTGTGCACTTAAACTACAAACTAAAAGGTAAGAGACCGTACTTTACATAAATGCAAACGTAGTTATGATTTGGAACATTTTCTCTTTTCAGTTGGTTTCCAATAGCGAGAAATATCAACCACCATAACCTCCAACAAATATCAATCAAAAGAATTTTTAAAAACCCGCCTATTACTGTTAGACAAAACCATGACGACGCGTCGTGAGACGACGTTAACGTACTCTCACGAAGAGTGGGAGATTTATTTATTTATTTTTTTACCCCTCAAAGCGAAATAAAAGAAAATCCTTTCCTAAGCTCCTTCAGATAACAAATCATCATATACTCATTTTACAGCCTTTAATCACCTGCTATAACACATAAAGACAATCCCAATCATGTAAAAATACTCAGGCAGGTATGTTTAATTAACAGATGTCAATCCATCCAAAAACTCACTTTCTCACCCCCTTTTTTTGGCCAACAATTAGTCATGTTTGGCAACTTTATGAGCATCGTTTATTAAATTCCTTCAAAATATGGAGTCATGTTCTCTTTGTGAAGGCCAATGGTAAAGTTAAACAGAGGCACACCTTTAGGTTATTTTAGTTGAACATTAGCTTTATATAGGGTCTCAACAACAGGCCAATAAAAGCCCTCATTAAACTTAAAACTCTGATTCCTGCCTATATTAGATGATTTATAGGAAAGGGCTTACCTCTTTTGCTATATTTCTTCTATTCATTATCTGACTTGAGTAAAAAATGATAATCTTCTTTCACAAATATATAGTTAGGGAGAGCAACCCAAGAATTGGGAAAGCCTTGATCATGATATATAAATGGTACTTAAATTTTAAAATAGAAAATTTATATGTAGACATGGAACTGATACAAACGATTCACTAGAAATAACATTTTAACCATAAATCTAAATACAGTGATAGGGAGTACTGGTTGTCAGTAGAAAGGAAAGTGGTTTGCTGGGACAAGGAATATTCTCACAAAAGTAAATTTTAGGTTAACATTTAGCATGTTCAGCATTAATGGAAATATTGCCTCTTATACATGCTGTTGTTTTGGTCTATCGATATAATACCATAAACTTTACAAAAAAGAAAAGGTGTCAAATTCTCCACTGGTCTACTGCTTTTGCATTTTCATGAATATACAGTAAAATTCAACAACCAGTGAACTGTTTAGAAAACACAAAGATTATGCAAGAGGTCAAGAGGAAAAATGAACAAAATGATGTAGTTTCCTTCCCGTCCTCAGGTCAGCTGAATTTTGTGGAAGTGGTTACAGTGACTCATATTTATTCTGCTTCTCATTGTTCAGGTTTTCATGCTTATCTTTGCTTTCTGAAAATAAACGCACCAGATAAGAGTTATAGTTAGAAAGAAGAACTTTAAAAAATGTACGGAGTTTAGAATAGCTCAAACAAGATCTTTTCACTTGGGTCAAATTCTCTGGGAAAAGGTTAAAGATCCACCAGCACATAAAGGAAAAAGATATAAGTAAAATCTGTTTTATCTTTAAGAATTTTCAAAAGCCAAGTGCTGTCTGGGTGGCTCAGTCAGTTAAGCGTCTGTCTTCAACTCAGGTCATGATCGCAGCGTCCTGGGATAGAGCCTTGTGTTGGGCTCCCTGCTCAGTGGGAAGCCTGCCCCCCCCCCACTTTCTGTCTCTCTCTCTCTTTCAAATAAATAAATCTTAAAAAATAATTTTCACCAAAATATACACCAAATATTTTTGAGAAAAAAAAAAAAGTTTTAAAAATGCAGCTTCTAGGGGCGCCTGGGTGGCTCAGTGGGTTAAGTCTCTGCCTTCTCAGGTCATGATGTGGGGCTCCCTACTCAGCAGGGAGCTTGCTTCCCCCTCACCTTCTGCCTGCCTCTCTGCCTCCTTGTGATTTCTGTCTGTCAAATAAATAAATAAAATCTTAAAAAAAAAATGCAGCTTCTAGCTAACATGAAAAAGTGCCAACTCACCTTTCTCATTATCAGTTCTATGCACAAATACATAAGTATGAAGATTGAATTGCTGCTTTGTTTCATGGTTAATATGACTTAATTCTCTTTTATCCTTATAATGACATGACTGAGGTTAATTAATACTTATTCCTCCTCATTCAATGCACCTTTAAGGTTGTACTTTAACCAGAAAGAAAATTAACTAAACCATAATACTTGTCAAAATTATTTGATATAAAGAAACTAAAGGGGAAATAGCATTTATTTATTCATTTATCTATTTGACAGACAGTGAGAGAGGGAACATAAGCAGGGGTAATGGGAGAGGAAGAAGCAGGCTCCCCACTGAGCAGGGAGCCCGATGTGGGGCTCAATCCCAGGGCCTTGGAAATCATGACCTGAGATGAAGGCAGACGCTTAACCACAGCCATCCAGGCAACCCTGGAAATAGTTTTTATTATTTTTTAAAAAGATTTTATTTATTTATTTGACAGACCGAGATCACAAGTAGGCAGATTGAAGAGAGCGGGAAGCAGGCTCCCTGCTGAGCAGAGAGCCCGATGCAGGGCTGGATCCCAGGACCCTGAGATCATGACCTGAGCTGAAGGCAGAAGCTTAACCCAGTGAGCCAACCAGGCACCCATGGAAATAGCTTTTAAATGAAGGTATACTTCCTAACATTTTCTAAATAGGGTTTAATCAGAATTTAATCATATTCCAACTTCGGTTATTTTGATCTTTTCCATTTAGACATTAGATTAATACAATTCCAGATGTTCCTATTTTAAGGCCTAACCCAACTTTTCATTTAAAACAGCATCATTTACTTAACCCCTGCGGTACTAAGTGATATACCCTCAAAACATTCACAACACTGCAGCATCACAAGGGAAATTCGTCATTTTTACCAAGCCCTGCCTTCCAGGGTGCACAATACGGCAGTTTAAGGAGAGATGTGGGCAAGGAGGAACCTTAGATGAGCTTGTTAAACTCAACGTCCCGGCTGACAGTTGTTAAACGGCCAAGTCTGAGAGCCACTTAGGGGTACAAGACAGGTCTGAGCCCCCCAGTCTGAGCAAAGGACAATACTACACTTGGCGTTGCCCATCATGTTTTAGATCCCAGCGGTGCTAATCCAGTGACCCCAGCCCAGATGCAGCCCTGGGCGGGTGATGCTTATGTAATGGAGAAAGTGAGAAACGGCCCCTAACTCCTGCCCCTACACACACACACACGTAGGTATAGGCAGCCTCTAACAGATTCGTCTTCATTCTTAAGCTCTGGATGCTCGATCCTGAGACTCTCTTAGCCTTTTGGGCCTGATTAAAGGCATAAGGAAAAGAAGACAAAGAATCTCTCTCACACTTAAGGGGAAAATAATTAAAATGTTATTATGTGAGTTTGTATACATTTTGAAAACAGTGCTTAAAAGCCAAAGCAAATCCCAAGTTACAAAGGGAAGAGTTACATCTTCGACAAAGCAGGAAAGAATGTCCAATGGAAAAAAGACAGCCTCTTCAATAAATGGTGTTGGGAAAATTGGACAGCCACATGCAGAAAAATGAAATTGGATCATTTCCTTACACCACACATGAAAATAGACTCAAAATGGATGAAGGATCTCAATGTGAGAAAGGAACCCATCAAAATCCTTGAGGAGAACACAGGCAGCAACCTCTTCGACCTCAGCCGCAGCAACATCTTCCTAGGAACATCACCAAAGGCAAGGGAAGCAAGGGCAAAAATGAACTATTGGGATTTTATCAAGATCAAAAGCTTTTGCACAGCAAAGGAAACAGTTCACAAAACCAAAAGACAACTGACAGAATGGGAGAAGATATTTGCAAATGACATATCAGATAAAGGGCTAGTGTCCAAAATCTATAAAGAACTTAGCAAACTCAACACCCAAAGAACAAATAATCCAATCAAGAAATGGGCAGAGGACATGAACAGACATTTCTGCAAAGAAGACATCCAGATGGCCAACAGACACATGAAAAAGTGCTCCACATCACTCGGCATCAGGGAAATACAAATCAAAACCACAATGAGATACCACCTCACGCCAGTCAGAATGGCTAAAATTAACAAGTCAGGAAATGACAGATGCTGGCGAGGATGCGGAGAAAGGGGAACCCTCCTACACTGTTGGTGGGAATGCAAGCTGGTGCAGCCACTCTGGAAAACAGCATGGAGGTTCCTCAAAATGTTGAAAATAGAACTACCCTATGACCCAGCAATTGCACTGCTGGGTATTTACCCTAAAGATACAAACGTAGTGATCCGAAGGGGCACATGCACCCGAATGTTTATAGCAGCAATGTCTACAATAGCCAAACTATGGAAAGAACCTAGATGTCCATCAACAGACGAATGGATAAAGAAGATGTGGTATATATACACAATGGAATACTATGCAGCCATCAAAAGAAATGAAATCTTGCCATTTGCGACGACGTGGATGGAACTAGAGGGTATCATGCTTAGCGAAATAAGTCAATCGGAGAAAGACAACTATCATATGATCTCCCTGATACGAGGGAGAGGAGATGCAACAATGGGGGGTTAAGGGGGTAGGAGAAGAATAAATGAAACAAGATGGGATTGGGAGGGAGACAAACCATAAGTGACTCTTAATCTCACAAAACAAACAGGGTTGATGGGGGGAGGGGGGTTGGGAGAGGGGGGGTGGGGTTATGGACATTGGGGAGGGTATGTGCTATGGTGAGTGCTGTGAAGTGTGTAAACCTGGCGATTCACAGACCTGTACCCCTGGGGATAAAAATATATGTTTATAAAAAAATAAAATTAAAAAAAAAAAAGGAAAGAGTTAAATACTTACAATTCCAGAGTCATGTCTTGGTTTTATTTTATAAAGTGATTTTCCCTTTTTCTGCCTGCAGACCTCTTCGGCTTCTTTTACTCTGGATGGAGAGAAGACACATGCGTTTCAACAAAGACCCACACAGACCACTGCAATCCACCTTACGGCAGGTAAGCAAATATCAACGCACTAAGGATTTGAATTATTGGAGAAAATAATACCACATACCCAGGAATATTATTGGACATTTGATTCAAAAACATTGAACGTTAGAGCTAGAGGCTAATTCATCCAGGGGTTCTCATCTTGGAATCAAAGAATGTTGAATGGAATGATCTACAAATACATTAAAAATGTTATACCTACATTTCATCCTGCATTAAAAGAGTCTGATGTAGGAGAAATTAAGGGAATTTTCAGGTGAGGGTTCTGAGAGGGGCTCCATTACATAAATCTGAAGCATTAAAATAATTAAACAACCAGTATCATACAAAACCTCACATGCTTATTTTAAAATTATTACAAATCACTTTCCACATCACACTCGTGGTTGTTGCCTAAAAGTGAATGCTTGGGCAGGTCTTAAAAGCCTGAGCTTCGTTAAGCAACAGAACCCACCATTTATTTGAAAACAAGCAAGCAAACAAAAAAAGTGAAAACAGAAAATAGAACGTGTGCAATAATAATGTTTTAACACTTCTGGGAGTTCTTTTAAAAAACATACCCCAAGGAAAACAGCATTAAATTTACCAGAGGTACAGTTAAGAGAGGATGTTATTTGGTGGTTAAGTTCTTCATTGAGTTCTGGATCTGTGATTTGATACTGGGTAATGTCCTGATACCCCTTATATTCTGTCAAATAGTAAAAGAGCTTAATATATAATAGCATTCTTATTCCTAGACAGAATTGTTGCGAAGACCAAAAAACCTTTATTTAAAAAGTTCTTTATAAATTGTAAAATGCTCTAAAAAGTATATGTGATTGTTTTAATTAAACAAATGGTAAGAAATCTATATTATATTATACTAATTATACTAATTATACTAGGATTATACTAATAAAAAGGGGTACCCTAAAAAGGAAAATAACCTGTGAGGTTAGTTTATTTATTATTATGATTTCCGTTGGGAGTTAAAAATGGCGTATTCCTGGAGAAACTAAAAAAGCCATAACTTATCTTAATAAGAGACTTTTTATGTAGATCTTGACACTTATTTCCTGAAAGAAAGGAGTTATAAATATATTTCTTGAGCCCGGTGGTAAAAGATCTCATAGCAGAATTCCTCTGAATAAATCCTGTTTTTGAACAGTGGAATGAAGGAACTGATCCAACCCAGCAGTAAGAAGACTGAGGCTAGAGTTTACATTAAAGCACGACAAATGAAAGTAATTCTTTCTGGATGTAAAATGCCTGCTGAGTTGCTATTGTTAGTAATTCCGGTAAATGATGACAATTTCGAAGACACTCCATTGTTACTACTTTTATTACTTTATACCCAAGTCATAAATTGCCTTTAATCCTTACTCCAAACATCCGAAGACAAAATCATTTTCTTTATAACAAACAAAGGACTGCAGAGTTCCCATCTTCCTCTGAAAGAGCTACCAGTAAATTTCAGTTGAAATATTTGGACAGGGAATGAAAAAAACTATTTTTTTTTTTTTTTAACCTTTTTAAAGCACTTAGCCAACATCTAGTAGATCCCCTCTTAACTTTACTTGGAACTTTCTTTATTTTGTAACATTTACCAAGAAAAATGTACTTTGCCAGTGTTTAGATCAGCAAAACATCTTCATTTTCTCACAATCGTATTTTGTTTTTAAAGCACAATTTTCCTAAGGACCACAGACCAATCTAATACAAACGCAAAGCCGGCGGTTCCTTACAGCAGAGAGAACACAAACTGAAGAGAATGTGCGTCAAGGAACCCTCCCAAGCTCTCGCTCCCGCCTCCACTGGACAAGCCTTTATCCCAGCAACCTTAGGCCAGGCACTGGGCTTGGCTCGGTTTCCTAAGGACAACGAAGCTCAGCGTCCACCAGGAGAGCCACACACGCAAGCAAGGAAGTTAGGAAGGGGCCGTAAGCACACCCGCTGGGTGTCGGAGGCCCAGCCGCGACCCAGGAGGACAGGGTCGTGGACGTCTTTCCGGAGCAGGTGCACAGCTGAGCCTTGCATCCAAGAGAAATCTTAGCCGCTCACACTTAACTCGGAAGGGCAATGTGACCGCGGAGGAGAGGAGGGCACACCGGGAGCGCGCGTGCGCAGGCCGGGGGAGCCCGGGACCCCCACGGGGAGCCCCGAGAACACGCACGCTCCGGCCCAGACCTCCACAGCCCCAGAGGCCAGGGCGGGGGCCGCTGGCTGCTTTACGCTGCAGGTTCCCATGCACATGGTTGGGGGAGTCGGTCACAGCCGCCCCCGGGCACCTCAAGGCAGGAACGCATAAAGGAGGTGCGGGCTCAGAAACCGAACATCGGGACCCCGAAGGGCCGTTCTTCAGATGAAGATGCGCAAGCGCCGAGCCCACGTTACAACGCACTCGTCCAGGCCCGTCCAGGCCCGTTTGACTCGGGGGTCCGGGCGGGGCGGGGCAGCGGGTGCGCTTCCAAGCGACCCCCGAACGGGCTGAGGATGCCCCAGGGCAACGCGGCTCGCCCCGGGCGCCGAGGTCCTCCAGGGAAGTCTGGATTGGGCAGCCACGCTGAGCCCCCGGCCCCCAGCACGCCCCTCGCCTCCTCACCCCTCCCTTCCCCGTGCACCCCGAGAACTTGCGCGCTTCCGCGCCCTGCGAGCAGGGGCCCCTCCGAAGTTTCCCAGCAAATGGGGCATCTTCCAGATGCCAATTTTATTTCACCAAAACTCGGACAACGAGATATTTTTTCCACACTTGGGGCAGGAGAAAAGAATGTGTCCCTGGAGGTGAGACACGGGGCCGGAGCTGGCGGCGGCAGGAGCGGCGGGCAAGAGGCGGGAAGGAGAGCGCTGCGGCCTGGCTCTGGGCGAGCGCGGGGCTCCACTGAGGAAGTCCCTGTACACGGCCCGCCCCCTTCCCTCCCGCCTCAGCCCCGCTTCAGCCATACTCGGTTTAAGCAGGGAAAGATGCGACTCTCACAACTAGACAGGCTCCGAGTGAAAAAGCATGAGGCTTCTGAAGGGGCGGGGGGTCGAGGAGGGCACGGCCGCATGGGGCGCTGGGTGTGGGGCAAAAACAAAGAATTCTGTTACGCTGAAAAGAAAGAAGAAAAAGCATGGTGCCGACGACATTTCAAACAGTAGAAACGACCACGACGGCCTGCTGGGAAAGGAGGCGGGGAGGAGAAAGAGGGACGATGCTTCCTGTAGGGAGAGAGAGGGAGAGAGGAAACCAGGAGCTGGAAGAAGACAGCCCTTGGCTTCCAACTGCCGCCGGGGTGCGGGCGGCGGGCGGGCACAGCTCTGAGGCTCGACTCCGGGAGACCGGCGTTGAACCCGGCTGCCCTCGCGCCGGGGGGACTGCCCGGGCCTTGGTTAATGAAGATTTCAGCCTACCAGAGAACTAAAAAGGGGAGTAAAAGACTTCAGGTGGCACCTGTGATGGGCTCACTCACTGCTGCGACTTCGTCAGCAGTCTAGATCACAGAAAGAAGACAGGAGCAGCAGCAAATCACTTCATAATGAAAGCTCATCACCTGTCGTGATCTTGGAAAAACAGCAGCACAGCAAAGCAGACTGGAAAACAGGAAATAGAGCATTACCTTTCAGACAGACTAGAAGGATACTGAGTGGTACACAGCGGCTGTAAAATTTGATGTTTATGTGAATATTTTGCTGTGATAGCTTTTATTGCCTATAGAAGTTCAGAAACAAAACTCTGCTGAAAAAGCATCAAAAATATGTACTTCTCCCTTAAATGGAGGACCAAAAGTAATCAGAATATGAGACATCTATAGATAGATGAGAATCTAACTATAGGAAATAACCAGAAGACATGTATGGAATGAGGTTTGGCAAACAGAGCATGTCTGCCTTGAGTTACAGACTCTACCTTCTTCTAGTAATTTCTATCTTCTCTAGAAGGGAAAACCAGATAAACAAGCTAATTTAAATAGGCTTCAAATGAGAGCAGCAAGATTGAGTTCAATTCTGGATCAACAAATAGAGTTCTTGGACCTGGGCAGCTGCCACAGGCTTTTCCGACAGGGCCCACACCTCCCACATACTTCAGGCTTCCCAGCTGTGTCTGGAAGGCGAGAGGGGCCGGAGTCTTCCTTACAGACAGGCAGGGCTTTCCTGCTCTACATGTCTAACAGTATAAGATTCTAAGACACTGTACGCATCGTTATATGGCACCCCCAACCTGCTTACTTGGCGGCTTGTCCACAAAGATGGGCAGTAATGCTGAAATGAGCATGAAACCTGGAATTCAAGCTTATCAAGGTGAAGAAGTGTGACAACCATTAACTGGTAAAGACAGGTTTTGTGATGCTTCAGAGAACCATGTACAGCATAGGAAGGGAAGGTTTTTGTGAGGAATACTAATCTGAGATTCTCTCTCAGTTGGAACTGTTTTCTTGGTCCAGGGCAAAGTGACCAGAGAAAAACAAAACATCTTTAAGTATTAAAGCTTATATTTAAATTTACTTAAAAACTTTTATATTAAATTTTCTAAAAATAAAGTCATAAATGTAACCTAAAAAAGAAAATAAATAGATCTTAATACATCTATAAGATTTTTAATTCCTTATATGCAAATATCCCAAGTTGTAACAACTTCTTTTGGTTTTAAGGAGTTATGGATTTAGAAGATATGAAGCATAGAAAATTTGAGCCCAGGAGAATGAAAACATTTTTAAGGTCTTTATCAGAAATAAGACGGAGGTAGGTGGTAGAATGAAAAAATACTTTTTATCAAAAAATTTGCTAAAACTAATTTGCATTCCAATATTATTTTTATTTTGGTATTAAAAAAAGGAAAACTTTCTCAAATTTTGTCCTTAATATAACTGGGCACATTTAACCTACAGGCTATTCTAAACAAAGAGAGTGGTTTCTTATTTTTCTCCTAATAAAGATGTATTTTTCTCTGCACTCCCCCCCCTCATCCCCAGACCCATTTATTGTCAGGCAAACATATACAAAAAGTTCAGTGTGATTAAGTTTAAAGACAGTGTGTGAGATGAATAAGGGAGATACACTCTGGCACAGAAACAGAGAAAAGAAACCAGACATCCCTGAGGCCTGCAGGCAGAATAATTTTTATCTACCTTCTAGAGCAAAAGCCAGGCTGGCCACAATCTTATCAAGAAAACAGATACGCTCTCATCATTCAATGGAAGGAGCAAGGGAGTCACTTTTCTGCCACTAAACATTAATAATTTGGTCTAAATAAGAATCTGTGGCCAACGGATGCATTTCCTGCTGGCTCCAGCGAGGCTTGCTGGGAGCGGCCGGATTCCTTACTGGAGTCATGGCCTGCGAGAGATGTAAGTGCAGCCCGGGCTTGGCATGTCAGTGCTGGAGGTCCTGACACCCAGAGTAATAAGCTAAGAGTAGACGTGATTATCATCATTACCCGTTCACCGCGTACTGCACTGAAATATAACACCATCGTGCCTGCCAACAAATTTACAATCTTTTTAAGAGAAAGGGGAGGAAAAAATGACACACACACATACGCACAGAGAAGGGGGACAGTGAGAGACTGTAGACAGAGGCTGGTAGGCATGCCAGCTTTAAAGTGGTGGGTCTCTCTCCAGATAAAGATAGAAGCAGGTGTTAGATGTCTTCTGGAATTCAAGGTGGTCTGGGGGAGGTTACTCCTGGCTCTGTTGTCTCTGCCTTATAACCTTAATGATTTAATACACATACACACACACAAAATACCACAAAACCCCTGACAATATAATGGGAACAATCAACCCAAAATGTCACTTATCATTAGCCTCAAGTAAAAAGAACTACAGTCTACACACATGTGCATTTCTGAACTTTATCACTGACAATCTTAGACTTTTCAGAGAGAACATTGCATTTGTTACCTCAAAGGGTTATGGAGAACAGATAGAATGAATGCAAAAGTGCCCTTGGCTCGAGGAAACCAAGCTTGAAGGATACCTTTCAGTTTCTCTGATGCAACAGGAGCATGGCTCGGGACGAGCTGAAGAAGGGGTTGGCGCAGAGGCCCCCCACGTCATCCTGCACTCACATCGTGGTAACACATGGCGCGCGCTGGCCCTTTCTGTCAACAACAGTAGCTGAATTTTAAGAAATCTTCGTGGTCTAAAATCTACGATTCCGTGACAGATATACGTGTTCTAGGTTTGTGTCCTAAAAACTGCAAATCTATATTAAACACAAAGCCAATAAGCAGAAATAGTGTACATCAGTGTTTCCTAGAGTGTATACGTGGGTGAAAAGAGGAATCGTTTACTCAGAAGAAAACACATTCCACTGATCAAATTGATCCCTACAGCCAGAATCTCTCTGGTGGCTGTCTGAGATTCTTAGAAATGCAGAACATTATAATTCATGGATGAGCTACCTCAGAAAAAACTTCTATACTGTTGGAATGGTTATAACAAAAAACGGGTGTGAGTGTATGCCACTACCGCTCTCATTTCCGAGCCAACAAAACACCCCCTCCCCCAACATATACAAATCATCATTTACAGCAGCCCCTCTGTGGAATAAAAGCAGTCAGTCCTTTCCTAGCCGGCAAACCCACCAGCACTTTCTAGTTCTTACCTTCCTCTAGGACAGTAATCACTCTGAAGTGGTTAACTAGTTCCTGATTTTAAAATTCTCAATCGTTTGGTCCTTGGAGAATTTCTGAGTTCAACAATTTTTCTGAACAGGCTTCCTTCATCTCTTTTGCTGCTAAACTTCTGTCCCACACCCAGGGTCTAATCTTAATTCTGCGGTATCTGTAGGCAATCTCTACTTTATAATTCCAGCTGCAAAGAGACTTTCCCTACCTCTAGTTCTGATCTTTCCCCCGAGTTCCAGATCCCAGTGGACATTATTCTTCCCCGACCTGGGGAAGAATACAACTTCCCGGGCCTTGGTTAAGAATACAACTCTCCGTAAACTTTCTCTCCCTTCCTCACCAGCCCTCCATATATATGCAAATGGTTAACAAGTTTTGTTATTAATGATTCCTTAGTAATGATTTTTAAATCTGTCCCAACCTAAATTCCACCGTTTGATTGTTTTTCAAAGCTTCTCCTTATGTCATCTAGACCACTGACTGCCCTGCCCCACGGAATGGCCATCCTTCACAAATGTCCAAGACATGGGAATCATCCGAGCCACATTTTCATGGTATTCAAGGCCATTCACAACTAACCGAATTTCTCCTTAGTTTCTACAATGTTCCTTGGGTTCCAACCATGCAGAACCACTCCTCATCCCATAGGAGGTCTTTGCTAAATCCGTTCCTCTGGGTCTACCCATTCTCTTTTTCTCTTCCTTCCATGGCTCCTTCGAGCTCAAAAATAGCTTCCTATGGAGAGTATATCTGATCCTCTAGGAAGGCTTATTTTAAAGACTTAGACTATTGATGTATCTGTCTTTTGCCTTGTTGGACATAAGTTCCTTGAGATTACAGATCATGTACATTCATTTTTTACATTCCCAAGGATAATAATAAAGCTGGCACAACAAGTAAGTATTGGTTAGATGTTTGAAAAATAACTAAATGAAAAAAAATGAGTAAGTGCGTGAGGAACAGGGAAATCAAAAGTAAGCTAAAAAAATTCACAGGGATCAATTCTGACAAATAACTAGGACTTTATTTAAATCTCTTGTTTTTGCTTCCTTCCTCTAGTAAACTCTTCAGCAATGAGTCTGGATGTCCAATTCACATATTGAGTAAACTATGCAGAGTCCTATTTGACCTGACCATTGAGTTTACTGATTTACTATTATAATTCCATTCATAAATAAAAATGTAGTTGAATGGATGTGCATAAAATTTATGAAATAGTTTAGTGTATCATATTCACTTTCTTCCATCTTAAAGGAAAACTAAATTTATATACATTAAATGAATCATTAGGAGCCTATAAGGATTCCACCTGAAGTCATGTCACTAACCCTTACTAGTTCCTAGGTTAGTGGAAAAGATAAACGACATAGATATAATAAATCTTTTCAACAAAGCATTCAAGGAATCTCTAATGGGATGTCTGCAGACTAGAAAGAGAAATGATAGTTGGGGGAGAGGATACTTAGATGAATTTACAATGGTCAAATATACTACAAAAAGATAACAGGGTATCCTTCCATATGGTTATGTTCCTGTTTTAAAAAGCATCTCATTGAAGAGAATCAAGCACAATTAACTGATAAAATTTATGGAGAGACTGTTTTAATCTGAGACTGGGTAAAACCGTCCTAGCAATCACAGGTGTCCAAAAAATGACAGGGATGCTTTTTTATTTGAAGAAAGTGAACACTTACAGTAAGTGATGTGACAGACATAGTGAATGAGGGCTTCGTGTTCACCGCCTCACCCAACCATCTGGCAATCAAGCATGAGAGATGCCATCATGCTCTTTGGAAAAGCAGCAGCCTGGGACTCAGAGGTTCTTGAGGTTGTATGATAACGGAATGAATCATCTGGTCAGCTTCAGCATCTGCCCTCCTTCCCTGTCATTCCCACCAGAAAGGGTACAAGATCATGGGCTTAATGTCTACCTATTAGTCCTGTAAAAATGGAATTCCTACAGTGGGAAGTAAGTTGGGATAGAGGACCTTCATTTTACTTCCTAAGTTCAGTACCTCTTTCCTTTTAGAGAGCCTCCACAGAACGAGCATCTTAAAAGACACTATGATGTTAGCTCCTTGAAGGCAGAGAATGGAATGTCTTTCTTTTCCATATCCCATGCCCTGCACAGCACCTGGCTCATCACGGTCGATCTAACACTTACTAAGGACTTGTTACATCCCAGGCATTGGGCTAGAAGGGTTTTACAGATGTTACCTCCTTTAAGTCTTGTAAAATAACCCCATGTCTGCTACTGTTACCCAACATCTACAATGAGGAAACTGAAACCTAAAATGGTCAAAGTATTTGCTCAAGGTCATACACCAATTCATGGCAGATCTGTGGTTCAAATCCAGTCAAACAGAAAAATCTACCCCCATAGTTCTGGCTTCAACTGCCGAACTACCTTGCCTTTAACTACACAAATACACAGGAAAGATGAAGTACACAACCGCTGATACCTTCTATTTATTTCCGTGTATATATTTATCATACATGTATATATTTCCATGCTCTATATTAATTTATTCATTCATTTAGAAGCATTTGATTCTTAAAGACTGGATCTTTTAAAACCCTGAACATATAAAGTGTGGCAGTTTAAAATGATTTTTGAGAAAAGAAACTAGAAACATTGCCACATGTGTTTTATTAGATCCTAGGGAGAAATACTATAATGGCACAAATTTTGAACTTTATTCAGGGAAAAGTAGGAATGGAAATACAATGGTCTCCAGTGTTCATCTATGTAAAAGAAAAGTGTGTAAGACCATCTGGAGAAAACAAAGCTACCACCATTTTCTTGATCCTAATTTCTAGGGGAAATGTTTGATGTGGTTCTCTGAAAAAGGCATGTGAGTTGCAATCAGAACACATCTAAAAATACAAGAAAGAAACTTCTATTTTTTTTTTTAAACAAATCCTCAATATAAATTTTAAACTAAAACTCAGTGAAGGCATTTCTGAAGACAGGGAAGTTGACACACTCTTCAAGTGTGTCCTGGTACTTGTTGGTGATCTAATCTGATACATAAGAGTCTGGAAAGTTCAGCACAGTCCAGTCAGCATACTTTCTTAATTGCAGCACACTGCAAAGCTCTCAGCTAAGTAGAGTCGGTGGCAAGTGCTAGAAATGCTGACATTCTGTGCTGCTGAAGAAGGAAAATACAGTTGCTTCATGGACTCAACAGCAAGGTTCACATTCCAACTGTGTCAGTAGAGAACCCCAACTAAACCCTGTCAAACCAAGAGTATCCTTTTGTCATGTTCTTCTAGAAGGAATTTAACATGGCATGAGAAAAAGCTGATAAATCTGGAAGGTACTTTTTAGAACTTTTAAAAATGCCTGGACAATAAGAGTTTAGTAGCCACTGAGAAGAGGAATATTTGTGTTCGTATATGTGCTGCTAGGATTTTTAAACTCCTGATCACATGTTTTTCACCACTAATTTAAAATCTCTGACTTATATAAAAGAAAAGGGGGTTTGTTTTTCTCATGGATCTTGTAGTAGAGACTTTTAATTCTGTATTAGATGTGGATTTATATGGAATTTACAAAAGTAGCTCAGCTGACAAGCCCTTTACCTAAGTCTGGTAAGAGTGACCACGTTTTTTCTGTACAAATTGAAAATTTTTAGATTTCCTTAATAAAATGGTCAAATGACAATCCCTGGTTCTACAAATTTATGATAGCAAATAAGACAAATTTCTCTCCTACATGATGGCCAAAACTATTATAAAATCGCTTGTGACAGCACAATTAATCTTTTATTACAGGAGATTAATGTTGTTTACTACGTTTGACGTTTTTCATGCAAACATCGGTTTACTACTTCCACATGCTAAGATACTTTCTTAATGTCAGTGAATTTTTTGGGCATATGGTTCAGAAACATTTTTGATTATAGCTAGTGAGATGTAAACTTAAGCTGCTGGTACATACACCATGGCTTTTGTTTTGACACTTCTCTAGCAAAAGATGACATGTATGAATAACTTGGATCCTATTTTTTTAAAGACTTTTTTTTTTTCTTTGGCTGCAGGGAGGAATTCAAGGTTTATTAGACACGGAAATTAGTTTATAGAAAGTTTATCACATTTCCTCCCTGTAAAACTCATAAGAGTACAAGAAAGCTATTTTTATCATGATGCTTCAAGATTATGCAAGAGGAAGTACGGCTTAATTAAGGGAAAGATGTGGAAGATACAGGACAGGAATGGGATCACGAAAACACACATATTAAGGGAGACCAAGAACAAGGGTCACGATATTTCCCCTCCTGGATTATTCCTATCCGGCTAAAAATATGCTGTTTATCCCATCATCATCAAAAAACAAAAAACCCTAATTCACCTTCCTCTCCAGCTGGACCTTCTTTTCTCTTTGACCTTTCTATGCACAAACTGTTGTGGTCACTGTCTCCACTTTACTGCTCCCATCTCATCTCTACCCGGCCACTGGACAAAGACTCCTCTCGTGGATGCCATCAGCTCCTTCCCCTTCCAATGCCAGGGTCAGTCCCTGGTTCTCGCCGGCCTCGTGTGAACACCAGCAGCATCTCACAGGCTCTCCCTAAGCTCCTTCTTGAGGCACCTTGCCTGCCAGACATCCCCCCCTCACTCTATTCCAGCAACTTCGGCCTCCTCCGGAAACACGCTCCTTCCTCGGGCTTTGTGCCTCCCTTTCTGTCTCCAAGTATCCTCTGGCTTATTCCATCCAGTCTATAGTGAGACCAACACCTCGTACAACTCACTTTTCCCTCCACCCTACTTTATTTTTTGTCAGAGCCTGTATCAGTCCTGGTGTGCGTTAATTTAGCTTCAGAAGGCCGGGATTTGGTTTTGTTTACAGATCCTGTACCTGGCACATAGTAGCCTCTTAAGAAATACTTGTTGAATGGCCTCAGTAAAACACATGAACAAGTCCTAAGTTCACAGTGAAGAATGCAGAAATGGTGTTCAGAGTTGGAAGAAAGCAGAAGGTACTGTAGGGAACAGTTACAAAAGACAAAAGTTGCATAAAAGCATTCTTGACTTCTCATCCGCCCCCCATGTTTCCCAGAATTTATGCCCCCAGCTGTTTAATTTTCTTAATAAACAAAATAATCTACAGTCATATTAATGAATTAGTACTTTTTTCCATATATTTAAGCCCTATTAATAGGTCTCTATTGTTTTATAATATGGGCATCTAAGGTGGGCTGCATTTACCATCACTTTGAAAAACAATGAAACTTAAAATTATGCCAGATTATCTAGACATTCACTCTGTTTCAAAAGAGTATTTTGAATACTCATGTCTTTTAGGCATTGTAATATTGTGGTTTGTAATAAGAAATATGTATTTGATCTTCAGCCGAGTTTCTGACACAGAGCTCCTAAAACCTTCGGGATTTCCTAGGTGATGAGAGGTATAAAGATGTCTTCTGTTAGGTTGTGGGGTGACTTTTAGAAAGCCCTTAAGTCACTGAAGGATGACCAGGGAACCAAGCCTATTGTTAGAGGGTTGGGACTTTCTGTCCCATCCCTTAACCTCTTGGAGAGGGAAGAGGGACTGAATCAATCACCAGTGGCCAATGACTTAGTCATGGCTATGTAATAAAACCTCCCTAAAACCCCAAAGGGACCCACACACCTTGCTCTTTGCCTCTCTTCCACTGAGCTTTCCGGAGTCAAAACCTTTCTTAATAAACTTGTGATCTAGTAAGTAAAATGTTTCTCTGAGTTCTATGAGCTGTTCTGGCCAATTAATTGAACCCAGGGAGCGGGTTGTCTCAAAATCCTTGTCCTCTTTCTGCCGGCTCAAAATTCCACTCACGACCTAGCAGCTGCCCACGGCTGAAACTGCTAAGTCCATCTGCGTGTGACAAGCAGAAGCAAAACCCCGAGCAGCATGTTGGCCAGAGGCCTGCGGAGTGGGGTCCTCAATCAGCACCCAAAAAGGCCAGGAAAGGGCTGGGGACATCACATTGAGAGGGTGAGAGGTTAACTAGACAGAAGTGGAAGATGTGAGGCTTTACCCCACAGCAAATGCAGACAGATTTCTTTTCCTTTTGTTTTCACTTATGTTAACTCATTATTATATCCACTTTTTTGGTAGGTATTTATCACTTTTTTTTTTTTCTTCCCAAAGATTTTATTTATTGGTTTTACAGAGAGATCACAAGTAGGCAGAGAGGCAGGCAGAGAGAGAGGGGGAAGCAGGCTCCCCGCTGAGCAGAGAGCCTGATGCGGGGCTCGATCCCAGAATCCTGAGATCATGACCTGAGCCGAAGGCAGAGGCTTAACCCACTGAGCCACCCAGGCGCCCAATATTTATCGCTTCTTCTTCAGAAATACGGGTTAAGAAAACGTGACAATCTCCTCCCATGCAGATAAGATTTGAAAAAAAATGCTTATAGGCAATACATGAATAATTTCAAAATACATACACACATATCTATTACGTTGTGTGTATTTTTTTTTTTTTAAAGATTTTATTTATTTATTTGACAGACAGAGATCACAAGTAGGCAGAGAAGCAGACAGATAGAGAGAGGTGGAAGCAGGCTCCCTGCAGAGTACAGAGCCTGATGTGGGGCTCGATCCCAGGACACTAGGACCATGACCTGAGCCGAAGGCAGAGGCTTTAACTCACTGAGCCACCCAGGTGCCCCCGTTGTGTGTATTTTTAACATGACTCGCGATTTCCTGAAATGGGTTTACATAGAGAAAGCCCTGGCTCATTTCATCACTATAGAGTCAAGCTATTACAAATTACTCATCATCGAAATTGACGGAGACTTTCTGATTTTGGGATGAGCTCTGCAATTTCTTTCTTTACAGTTTTTGCCAGCAGATTTATTTTTATTTTATTTTTTTTTTTAAGAGTGGGGCATTTCTTTTTATTTATCTATTTGACAGAAAGAGAGCACAAGCATGGGGAGCAGCAGGAAGAGGGAGAGAGAGAAGTAGGCTCCCCGCTGAGCAGGAAGCCCAATGTGGGGCTCAATCACATGACCCGGGCCGGGGCGGGGGGGCAGGTGCTTAATAGACTGAGCTGCCCAGGCTCCCTGCCAGCAGATTCATCTCTCAATTTTTGATCTAACTAATATTCATGTGAGAAGTTAATAGATTTGCTTTTCGTGAGTGCCTACCAAACTCTAAGGGCACAGGGGAAAGCCCGAGAGTGTACCAGGAAGGAAGACACAAGAACCAATGCAAAACTTCTAAACCATCAGCCGTCTAACAGATCATCACAGGCGGTCAGCACGTCCAACTGTGCTCTGGTTTATGCTTAGAACTCTGACGTGAGAAATCGATTTACTTAAAAAAAAAAAAAGAGGTTTATTGAGCTATCATTAACGACTATAAAATTTGCCCATTTAAAGTGGACAGCTCAGGGTACCTGGGTGGCTCAGTGGGTTTAAAGCCTCTGCCTTTGGCTCAGGTCATGATTCCACAGTCCTAGGATCGAGTCCCGAGTCGGGCTCTCTGCTCAGCGGGAAGCCTGCTTCCCTTCCTCTCTCTCTGCCTGCCTCTCTGCCTACTTTTGATCTCTCTCTGTCAAATAAATAAATAAAATCTTTAAAAAATAACTAAAAAAATAAAGTGGACAACTCAATGTTTCTTTTAGTAAATTCACAGGGTTGGGCAGCTACCTAATTTTAGAACATTCCATGCCCCCCAAAAGAAACTTCACTAACCATCCCTCCTCATAACTCTCTCCCCTCAACCCCTGACACAGCTAATCTGCTTTCGGATCCTGTACGTTTGCCCTTCTGGACATTTCCCATAAATCATACAATAGATAGCCTTTTGTGACTGTCCTCTTTCACTTAGCGTAATATTTTCAAGGTTCATCCATGGTACAGCACATACCAGTGCTTCCCTTTTTTTTTAATTGCCAAGTAACATCCCATCGTAATATTCACCTTTCATTTACCCACTCCTCAGCTGACGGACATCGGGGTTGTTTCCGTCTGTGGGATATTATGACTAGTGCTGCCACGGCCACATGTGTACACGTATTCGTGTGGACGCACGCCTTTCCTTCTCTCCAGTAGAAACCTCAGGCGGAGTTCCTGGGTCCCACAGTAACTCTAGGTTTAACCTTCTGAGATGATGCCTAGCTGTCTTCCGACGTGGCTGCCCGTTTCCACTAGCAGAGTGCGAGTTTCACGAGTTCTCATCTCCCCCCAACACTTGTCATCCTGTCTGCTTCTTCCTCTCTAGCCATCCTAGTGCGCGTGTCTCTTTCTGGTTTTGATTTCCATCTCCGTGACGGCTCATGATACACGGCATCTTTTCATATGCTTACTGGCCTTTGTACTTATATTCTCAAGACCATTCTCCATTTCTTCCCCACAAAGACACACGGATATTACCTGATTCCTTTTGTATATCCCATACTAAAATACATTTCCTTAAATTTCTTCAGGGCTGATCTCCATTCCTGGTTCCCTCACATACAACCCGTCCCCCTCTACTACACACACATACACACTCCTCGCATGCTTTCATAAATGATTCCTTTTAAAATTGAGTTTGATGCCTTATCACTGTTGCTTCTAAATCTTAACCAGACTTCAGCAGCAAAACCAAGTAAGTTAATTGCTGTTTGTCAAATATAATAACTACCGACATGTCTTGGTCTAAACTTTGCCATCAGCTTCAAATCCGTTGCAGAGACCAAGACCTAAAACGTTGTGGAGACAATCTCTTCCATCTTTACTTCTCGTGACTAGTCTCTGATGATCCATTATTTACTTTAGAATTCCAAGCTTTTAAGAAGCATTTCTCATTTCTCTACAGCTTCTCTCCCACTCATGGGAAGAGGGGTGGTGTCTGAGAGTGGAATCCTGAGGCAGGGGAGATGCAACTTCCTTGCCGGAAGAGTTCAGAGAACAGCATAGTGGGAATGAACTCTGGGGAGCCTCTGACTTCTTACATTTTTCATTATCTTAAAAATCCAGGTTCTGGCAGAAACCCAGACAAACCTAAGAATTGGTTAATTTCACATTTTTCAAATCTAACAGATCTAGACCTCTTCCTTTAGCAGACTATAATCATCACGTTGTTTGAGAATAATCCTAACAAAACTTAAAGTGACCCCTTAAAAATACCATCTTGCTTGTAAAGGAACAACTTGTTTTCAGCCCATATAAGTTACGTGATGTTGTTTTTAATAGGTAATTTAACATATCTACTCCATGAAGCACATTCTGATCCAAAACGGTTTTATACAAACTTTGCTAAGACATCAAAAAACATTTTTAGCAAATGCTGAAGAGAAACTAGTAATTGCTCAGACAACTTTACAAGCTTCTACAAATTTACTGGAAGATATCGCAATGTTTAAATCCTTTTCAAAGCAAAAAATATCTTTGGGCAAGCTACTTTCCTGGCCCTTGGTCCCGATTCTCTGATGGGGAGCTGGAACCAGAAACCCTGAGGGTTGAGTTTCTTCCATTTCTGAACACGAGGCTTTTGAGAAAGGATTTTCCAAGATTTAAAAAACATGTCTTGGAAAATGGCAAGTTCAAGAAGGCAGACACAGATCTTTTCCATCTAATGTTCACCTTATGATTTTACATCATTCTTGGAGAACTAGGTTCTGGAAAATGAACTTCCTGATATTGGAGGATGCACATCTTTCCCCAACCTTGCCTTCGTAAATCATTTTAGGAGAGAAAGGGTAAGTTTGCATTCTTGATCTCTAACATCCTGGATAATAGGAGCTTGTCAGGGTCTGAGGTGAGACTTGGAATTTTCTGACCCTCTACCACTGGTATGGCTGCGTCCTGCCAATAGCAATTTTGTGCAAGTATACCTCCCAACTATATATGCAACACCCCCACTTCCTCTCATCTCTGTCACCTTCTCGTGGGTCCACAGCATCCCATCTTTCGCCTGGGCCACTATACTAACTTCCTAACTTGTTTCTCAATACCACCGTCCAATCTACTACCATCTGAGTCAACAACCTTTTCATTAAATGAATCTTATCCAGTTAGTCCCTTTGTAAAAACCCCTTTGATGATTTTTCGATTGTGCGCACAAAGAAGTCAATCTCTTATCATGATCTACGAGAGGCTGGGTGATCGAGCCCCTGCCTATTTCATCAAATTCATCTCAACATCTCCATCGTTCTCGGAGTGCTCCCAATCTTTTCTGCCATGTTGTCTTGACCTTCCTAAACCTCTGCCTGGTAGACTCACATGTTATGTTGCCCCTTAACATGGCTTCTCCCTCAAATTCTTTAAGTGTCAGCATAAATGTTGCTTCTTCAGAAAGGCCTCCTCTGCCCACACTTTCTAAATGAACCTCTTCTGCTTTTTGCTTTGCAAAAATGGTTCATTATTTTCCTCACAGTACTGATTTCAACCTATAATTTAAAACCATGTGTATTTTTTATTGTCTACTTCTCTCACTAAAGGGTAAGAACTATATGGCCCGAAAATATGGCCAGCACACAGTAGGACATAAGTAATTTTGAATAAGTTAATAAATAAATGAATTATCTATTATGTCTTAATGCATATTAATTACTCCTTTAGTGAACGTAGATCACAGTCCCTACACATTCTCAGATTCCATTGTCAATTGTTGTGCCAAAGTTTCTACTACAAAAGTCAGATGCAGGAAGAGAATTTCATTATGTGTTGTTTCTCTAGACACTGATGCCTCAATTAAAGGGGTAAACAGTTGGCTAAATTCATTTAATACTGCAACACAGCAATGCAGTCCAAGAGGCAATTTCACCTAGGTATCCAACAAGTACATTATTACATAACAATAAACCTTCTTTCCTTATCTCCATTCTTTAGATTTACTTTCAATCCCTTCGAAAACAGTCACTTCCTTCTATCCTAACGATGTCCTGGTTAAATCTGAAAATACAGCTCTCTTAAATATAAATTATGGTAACAGGAATATTAACATGGCATGAGGTGCTCTCCAAGTTAATGCATCACCTTCTACAGCCGAGCATTCAAATCCTTTTCCTCTAATTGCAGATTTCAGTTAGGCAGAAACTAGACTTGACTGCCACATGCTTGCAATGGAGTAGTTATCCTTCCTCCTGGGTCATCAAAGACTACGTGTCTCAAAATAAATAAGCCAGTAAATTAAGTTAGACAACACTTTAAACACAACCATTACTAATGTCACAACTGATTTGTTAAATTAAAATGTCTTAAGTCAACTAAAAATAAAATTCTGATAGGCCACAATGCCAGAGCCGTATTACCTTGCCTAGAATGTGCTTACCTCCGTGGACTGCCTGTAAAAAGCCTACTCCAACTCCAATCTCCTTGTCAAAAGTCCTCTGGACAGAATTAAAACTTCACTCCTGCCCAGGTTTCTCCCATTGCTATAACACCATAAGCGGACTAGCCTGTTAGCTCAACCAAGATAGGACCTTCACCAAGTGGACTGGAATGTCTCCTGTGCATAGTAAAAACTCCATATGGAATATGAGAATAATTACAAATAATTTCACATAACTATACAGCTAAAGACTATTGAAAAACTGAAGTCTGCTTACAACAGAGCAAAAGTGAGAAGTGGAGTTGTTTTGGGCCCCACTGTCTTCTCCCAGGACCACAGGTCCATTGGGGTCAAACATGTATTCCCAATCAATCCACACTTCTTTCCTCTAATTCATACAGCTCTTACTGTCCAAGCTCCATATGGATTCTTTGGTGGCTAGGTGATACACCACTGAGTTCCCGAAAATAAAAGAGATAAGGACAGCCCAGTCCCTGACATATTAACACTGTGCTATGTGGGCCCTTTGGGGAGATGTGCAACAGAGTAAATGTTGGTTTGCCCCCCCTCTTCTGGATATACCAAGCTCATTTTTTAAAAAATGTTTTCCCATATGTTTTGTGTTGCTCAGTGATGACAAGTCTAGATCTCTTTTTCAAGAAGGATTTCTTTTTAACGATTGCATACGCCTCATTGCAAGTCTATGGAAAAACACCTTTTCTGACTTGACAAGACCAGTGTCAGTTGCCTAAAAGCATCAAAACAGGAACTCCTTTCTGTATCATGATGTCAATAAGAGAGGGATGGACCGCGTGAACATTCTCAAACAAAAGTTTGCCCTTGGACTCATCATCAAGACACTCTACGTATCCACAAAGTAACTGAGTCACAAAAATGTCTTGTATCCACTGAATATGTTCTTAAGATGCTTAATATGCCTTACCGATATGTTACCTTTGTAGCTAGCCATGATCAGGGAATCATTTATATTAAATGATGGAGGAAGAGCCACAGAGCCCTGGGGACGTAGGCACTGTTAACATACTCTAAATATATTACCTCGTTTAGTCCACACACCAACGCTGCAAGAGAGGTATTACTGTCGCCATTATGCAGTTTAGGAAACTATGACTTCCTATGGCCAGGCTGGTAAGTGGAAGAGCTAACTCAAAAATCCTCATGTTTTCCAAGCCATATCAATTAGAAAGAGAGCAGACCTTTTTAAGACCTTTCACAGATGTGTAGGCATTCACCAATTCAAGAAATACAGTTACTCAATCATAGGAATCATCAGGGCAAAGCCAGAAAATATAAAGTTACTACCATTCTATAATCAGAACCAAATAGAAATGGTGGGACAGGAAATATTTTTACAGGATTTACAACCTTAAAGATAGTCAACCTGTGAATTCCAAGTGAGACCAAGGGACACCGTGAAACCATCGTTCAGGTTTTTTTCTACCATGCTAAGACATTCTGCTAATTACGCAGGTTATTTTTAAAGGCTTAATAAATTTGGGGTAGTAATATTATTATTTCCTTTTGTGGAAAACTTCTCTTCCCTAACTCCAGTGACTGCTATGAAGGGGGCTGTCAATCCTTTCTGGCTGCACAACCGGGTTTGTGAACTACGGAGCCAACTATGGTACCCCACACCTCTGGCCACGGTGCCTGATTCAGAACTGGGTACAACTCCTCTGGAGTTCTTCCTTGGAATTTTTCTAGATGGTGGAGAGTGCCCTCTCCTACTGGGTTGTGAGAGTGTGAGTCTTGGCTGTGACCAATGGCCATGGGGCCACCCTTAAAGGAATAGCCTGACTTGGAAACTAGACTGAACCACAGAGAGTGGTAGCAGGGAGATGAGAGGGGGAGAGAGTGAGACCATGAGAATAGAGTGAGAGAAAGAGAGAGGGAGAGAAGAAGAGGAAGAAGAAGGGAGTAGAGGAGGAAAGAAGACATTTAGAAAGACAGATAGTGAGCGACAGCATGGACCTCCCTTACTAACCGCCACAGAATGCAGTTCCAGCGTCTACAGTCAGGCAACCCACAGGCAAGTTTCCATCCCTGCCCTTCTGGGGTTTGACTAACAGTGCCTTTCCTTTTGCTTAAAGTATTTGGAATTTTTAAAAAATTACTTACAAGGATAAACTTAAGCTGTGTAGGAAAGCATGTTCATTACTTCGTAAGCTAAGTTATTCCCATGTCTGTGTCAAAAGCAATGATGTTAACAAGTCAAGTCAGCAGAAATTCATGGAGACCAGAGGGTGGAAAGGCACTGGCTTAGGGACCGTGAGAGCTACATCATAAACGAAGGCACAAAACGTCTCAGTGGGAAATAAAGACTAAAAGGCAAACGTCAGCATGGTTATGGCATGAAATGAAAACACACACATCATTAGGCATCATCACAGTATAAGACTAACAAAACAAAACAGGCACGTGATAAATACAGGGTACAGAGGAGGCGACAACCCGGTTGGGGTAACAGCACCCATTGTAGCATCTGTAGCGTGATGTGAAGTTCCACTCAGCTCGACACCAGCTGCGCTACACAAAGTTTAACACTTTTCATTGACCACATCCTGTTTCTTAGCAATGTCTGAGGAGACGAAGCATTCCTAAAATGCCCTTCCATTTACGACAGAAAATAGGAAGCAAAGCTTTCACTGGGCAAGGCTGGCTTCATGGGTGCTGTCTGCACACTTTTTTGGAAGGGCTCTGTACGTGCCATCTTGAAACTGTTTAATAATTTTTAACAAGGCCCCCCCCTTTCCCAGTGGAAATTGTCACTGGTCCTTACACTAAGGAAAGGGACGAGGCTTTCTACAAACCAATCAGACCAATGGTCTTGCTTATCAAAGCGGCCAGTTTGCCAGCAGGTGAGTTTCAGGAGTCAAAGGGTGGAGAAGGCGCGCTCACCGGGCTCACCTTCCTCCTTGGCCCTTGGTTAAAGGCAAATGATTCCGAACCACGAGAAGCCGGCAGGGAAGAGCACTTGTCATCTGCCAACTCACAACACTGCCACCAAGGGGTGAGCAAAGTCACCAGAGGTTGAGTCAAAAGAGCCTCGGTACAGTCCTAGGACAGGACGGGCACAGGATGAATGAAAGCAGCACGTGGTTGGTTTTACGAGACACCCCGTGAGGAAGAGCTGGCTTGGGTCACGTTAAATGCATCAAACATCAAGGAACAGGGGACCGGTACCAAAGCGTTACCTAGAGACACAGCTCGACCTCGTGGAGCCCAGGCTGGGGGAGACTGCGTGACCCTGGGGGGCGGGGGGCAACCGCATTAGTCAGTCCCAGCAGCTCCCTGAAGGGCATCTCCCCGGCTCCCGCACAGAGGCGCGAAGTAAAGGCGAACCACAGCGGAAGTCGCCCACCTTCTGTCCCAGGACCTCCGGCGGCGCCGCCACGGGAACACAACGGCCCGTGACAGCACATCGCCTCCCTGACGGGCTGCCGGGACAGTGACTCCCGGACCACAGCGCCACCCCTTCTGTCTTGTTGACGCCTGTCACTTCCATCCTCATGAGGACTCTGACCCCAGCCACCAAGCAAATAGCGGCACACGGTGAGACACCCACCCGTCAGGGCACCTGGCCGGCTCAGTGGGCGGAGCATCTGACTCTGGATTTCAGCTCGGGTCCTGATCTCAGGGTGGTGAGATCGAGTCCCGTGCCCCGCTCTGTGCTCAGTGTGGACTCTGGTCCTTCTCCCTCTGCTCCTCTCCCTGCTCTCTCTCTCTCTCTCTCTCTCAAATAAACAAATAAATAAATAACCTTTAAAAAAAAAAGAAAAAGAGCTATTCCTCTCTCAGATTTGTACAGTTGTGTGACTGACTTGTCAGCTCTTTTCCAGGGACAAGTTGAGATTAGAGATGAAGGAAGGCCCGCGGGGACCCGTGAGGGACAGGAAGGGAGGCTGTGGGGATGTGTGAAGTCAAGAAGAGGTTCCTCGTCACGATTTTCCAAACCGACAGCCCTTGCTTGGTAAAAAAAAAATTTTCAGAAAGATAACATACGGCCAAGTGTGAAGGACACGGATGGCAATTTAAGTGGGCCTGTATTTCAGTAATTCGCTCTCCTAGCTCACCTGCATGGGACTTTTGACTAAAATCGCACCTTTTTGGTTAACCCATAATGATGACCTTTGGAGTAGAACACTCTCATCTTTAGAATGAATATTTAAAGCATCTTCCCTTCTGTTCAGACCACTCTCTTTCCATCTACTATTCACTGAGGTATAGCTTCTTCTATGAAAACACCGCGAAATCCAAGTGATTAATTACATGAGTCAGCACTCCCACCACAGTCTATGTGCTCAAACAACGCCAGCCACTAATTTCAACTGATTTCAGGATGTGTCCTCTCAGAATCTACTGACAAGTGAAAACTAGGCGGACAATCATGGTTTTGTATGTACGGGAGACAGTAAGCAGAAACTGGAATTTTGTGTTATGACGACCGAAGTCCCTCAGGATGTAAGTGTTCTAAAGATCTGAAGCAAAGTCATGGTTAGGCCAAGGATGCTGGAAAGCAACTGATTGGTTCCGTTTTAGCATGTGGTTTACAGGGTGATTGTGCCTCGTTTTCCTCCTCCCGGTAGACCTAGTTATTTAGGGCTGCTGTCCTGGGAGAGCTAGCCTTCCTCCTGAGTTAATATTTAATACACCTCTACAGAATTTCATAATCGGTGACAAAGACTTTATTTCATACACCTAAAAGAAAAAACTTCCCTTCATTCCTGAAAACGTTTACTTTAGGAAATGTGGTGTAATTCTACAAGAATCCTGAAAGATCTTTTAAAAAATACCAATCATCTGTTTCCTGGTGACATCTGCCAGAAACTTCAATACAAATGGTGAAATTTGGACAGTATCTCATGAACTGAGCAAAAACAAGACAAAACAAAAATGATTCATCTTACCTTTATATGGTCTTTGCTATTGGCCTTTTGAGGTGAGTAGGGGTTATCATCTCAGCAGGGTTGTTCCACTCCACTTACATGATCTGCTTTTTTGTGGTTTCCTCCTCACAGAAGTTGTTTTACCAGACGGTGGTCCTGGCAAACCATTTCCCCTGCTACGCTCTGCAGCATTATAGCCTCTGGGCCAACCTTCTTATTCAAACTCCAAATTTTGTCAGTTCTCAGCACCCTGTTAGACTCGATATCCCAGGTTGAGGGCCATCTAATTTTTCATTTAGGCTAGAAAAGTTGGCAACCCCAGTGGTGTCACACCTAATAAAATACCAGTTTTAAAATGCCATTGTGCAAACGAAAAAAACCTACCTTTCTTGTAGAATGAGTTTGTTCTCTTTCTTCCAAAAGTCTTTAAAGTCAGAGCTGAATTCATGCCAGATACTGAAGAAAACATTCGGGGACACCTCCTTTTCTCCAAGTTTTGGCTTCATGAAGAAATAGGCTGTAGTCTCCAAAAAGCTGTCAAAGCACACACAAGAGCATAAAAGCTGTGATTACTTTCCAATATGGGATATTCTTCCTTCATCCAAATGGTGATTTCATTCATACACGGTTATTATTACTAAGAAGACTCAAACTCTTCAAGCATCAACAGTAGTCGCTTACGGTTTTATGTTAGAGTTTTGGATACAGATAGTAGCAGCTGACTAGAATCCTCCATATACTGATAACTATCCTTGGTCCAATTCCATTGTCAAAGTTAATCACTAAGTGCCTGATATACCGTAGAAATAAACGTAGAATCAAGTTGGGACATATTATAGGTAGTGGGTCTCTACTTTCTTTCTTACACTCTAAAGTAATGAAATATTAGCCATTTGTCCCCAAACTACTATGTATTCTCTATGTATTTTATATTGCTTACATACAGCTGGGTTTCCTACATTGCTGAGGAGAAAAGAAAAAAGTGAGTCCCAGGAAATGGTGACAAAGTCTCTCATCAGATCATGGCAATATCATTGACTGGATACCAATATGGCAGCCAGCACTGTGACTGTGGACTGATGTGTCTTTATTTATTTTTTTTACAAAGATTTTTTAATTATTTATTTGACAGAGAGAGAGATCACAAGTAGGCAGAGAGGCAGGCAGAGAGAGAGAGGAGGAAGCAGGCTCCCTGCCGAGCAGAGAGCCTGATGCGGGGCTCGATCCCAGGACCCTGAGATCATGACCTGAGCAGAAGGCAGAGGCTTAACCCACTGAGCCACCCAAGTGCCCCTGATAGCGTCAGTCTTTAAAAGGTGCTGCTTCAGAATACAACTACATGAAGCTCAGAAGAGTTTCAGAAGGCCTCGTTGACAAAGAGCATACAACTGGTAAATGGTACCTTTATGACTCAACAAAAGTCTTCCATTCCCATAAAAAATGCCCTGAAAAGGACCTAGGCCAATAAAACCAGTAATGTCATGGTGAGGACACCTGGGCAGCTGGTCAGCGTATGGCCAGAGTTGCTGCAAAAAGGAGTGACATCCCAATAACCTTTGCCACCCCCTTCCCTTTTCTCCCCTACCCTGGCAGGGCCCAGCACTTTTGCTGCTACATAAACCTCTGATTTACTGATTTACTATGAAGCAAACATTTCTAAGATGACTTGAGTTTGCCATATTGTATTGATTAAAAATATGTGTTCACACGTACACACATCAACACACATCTGTACGTATTCAGTTTGTCCTATAGCTGATTTCAAAACCTCATCCTGAAAAATATATGAAAACTATCTCCTTGAGATGAGCACTAGTAAAATGAGATATGTAGGGTAAATGTGCTCAGAAAGGGAAGGAGACCGAGCCTTACACACGAATAAAGAATTCACAGCCACCCTATGACCAACGGGCTAGTCTCTTCTGTTTTTAAACTCGCCTCACGGTAGTCTCTAAGCAGTGAGATTCCCAAGGACACTAGGTTTTAGATTCTGGGGCGAGACAACAGCATGCATTTGACCAAATGTGTAGCTCCTGGGAATTATGTATTTCTCCATAGTTTGCCTCGTAGGAAAAATGACAGAGTAAAGGCAGTCAATCCTGAGAGAGTCAGGCTAAGTGGATACGGTATGTGAGAATCTGGCCGTCCAGAGCCATCGTAATGACATCAGAATGCGTCCACAGTATGTGCTGATGGGGTGACGACTGCCACAGAGGAGACGGCCGGCGGCAGGAATAGTCTAAGACAGATCTGGGTCATATTTTATTAAAACTGATAAAGTACGCACATACTTCCCTCCTAAGAAAACTGCTCATTCTCCTTATGAGCCCAAAGACACTTTACGACCTGTATGACAGAAATTAGGTCTCAGATCCCTGACATCCATTTACTCTTTCCTACCACTTCTTGGTATTTATGCTTCCTAAATTGATCATTAAAGTCCACGCCAGTTAGTCTGGGCAGACATACCTAAGCTGTCATAATTGATTCCTCTCTTTAGCCACTTAGAACATTCTGAAAGTTCTATCATGAGGCAGCATGGTCTAAAGGAGCGAATATAGGATTCAGAATCATAAACAACTGAATTCCAAAACACGATTTTCCAAACTGTTACATGTTTCAACACAAAACAAATTTACTTTGTATTACATATTATTTTCCATCACAAATACTGTGTATTCTACATTATATAATAAGAAATGTGAATACATATTTACTAAAAATTTTCTCTAAACTGTAACTAATTCAATTGAGGCTGAGTTATTAAAAACCATTCATGTGATCATGTTCCCTTGCAGACATTTTTGAATTACTGGCTCGCACACAGGTTTCTGATACTGGTAGTAATTATTCTAATTATTGAATAATTTCCCCCTGGCTTTGTCATAAATTGCCTACGTAGCTTTAAGAAGGCAGCAACTTCCGAGTTTCAGTTTTAAGCTTTTCAGTTTCTTCAGGTATAAAGTGGAGGATATGTCTCCTTTTCAAGGTTGTCATAAAGATTCAGTGAAAAGTACTTGCATGTTATAAACTAAAATAGCAATACATGTATTAACTTTCTAAGAAGGACTTTTCACAAAAAATGCTCTTTGTGCTAGACTCAATGAACTTGTGAGACATACGAGATCCTGCAACTGAACCGAAGTCAGCATGTGAAAGTGCTGAACAGCATGAGTCTCGATAATGACAACCTATGTGTGCAGCCATTTCTCTGGAAGTGGCCACGGTGAAAGAATGTGTCACCGAAGTAGGACACAGAGAGTAAAGACTTATCTGAGGATCACGAATGCTCTCCCAACTGCATTCAACCACCCCACTCCCTAGAATACGTCATAAGCTCTTTTAAAAAGTAACCAAATAAATGATGGGCAATAATTTCTACAAGTTATCAAGGTACCTTGTATGCTAGAGGCATTTTTGGTCATATAATCCTATGCAGTATTAGGTGGCATTCAGCTAATTCAGTCATATTTATACGACATGAAAGATACCCATTTGGACGCGGGTGCGAGGGACAAGTTCCATGCTTTCTGAATTAGCCCCCCCCCTTTTTTTAATTTCCTAAATTGGAATCCAGGAGGGTCCCATCCAACAAACGGCAACACAGGAGCACAAAAGAGGGCAGGCATTTTATCTGGGCCTTTCCTCACTACCGGCTGTTCTGTGGGACACTCCTGAAATGAGTGACGGCTTAGGAGCCAGTAGTGGAAAGAACCGTAGTTATAATGCAAAGAAAATGCAGCAGTCATAGTAAGAGACAACTCCAGAGGTCACTAAATAATCCAGACCCTGCAATCAGGATTCGTAAGTAGACGTCTCTGGAAAAAGTCAGCGCTACACCTCTTTTGCTACAAACATGAAATAGTACAAACTATGGCTCTGTGATACAATCAAGGTAGCCACAGCGTTCTGAAAAGATAGCTTCAGCAGAACTGTTTTGAAATCTCTCAATCCCCACATCAAAACAGAACTGAGATATTAAAAACCAAAACTGATAAAAAAAAAATCTGCAAAAACACTGTGCCCATTATCACCACAAACCTCCAAATGCAAACAGGGGAGACAAACCACTGACCACTCAGAACCTAAGCTGTGACACTGTCAATATGGGAGGAGGCAGAGGAAAGCAACGGGGTGGGGGGTCCCACAAAACAGAAGAAACCCCGAATCACAGGCACCCCTGAAAATTGTTTAAGGGATATCTGAGAGGTGCAGCTGAAACTGGAAGGGGTTTTATACACTCTGGCGCATGGAAGAGAAGATCTACAGTCAGTTCTGAAAGGGCTGGGGACAGCCTGAATATATGAAGTCTTAGTACTAACCCAGAGAAACTCCCTCTTTTGGCAGAGCTCTGCACTGGTAGAAAACGCTGGGAGTAGATTCAAATTGTGCAGGATAAAGAAAAGGACGAAGGAAATAGGAATTGCAGATATATTAGAGGGGCAAATCTGCAGGCAGTATGAGGTCTTTTTTTTTTTTTTTTTTTTTTTTTACCATTATGCACAGGCAACAAAAAAGAAAGATCTAGAGCAGGAAAGCCACAAACGGACTAAAATTTAAAACATAAAAATACCAAAAGATGTGGGAGCAGATGAAGCAGTGCTTAGAAATTCAGAACTTTAAAACACCTTTAATTAGAAAAATCAAGGTGTGAAATAAGTAACATAAGGCATCTAACTCCAGAAACGGAAGAGGAGCAAGTGGAACTTGACTAAGCAGAAGAATGGAAATAATGCAAAGAACATTTAGTAAGAAACAGAAAATAAACCTTACAGAAAATTAGTGAGATCATTAACTGGCTTACTGAAAAATTTACTAAACTTGATAGCCATCTACCATCGCTGATAAAGGAAAAAAGAGGAAATACAAATTACCAACACCACAGATGAAAGTGGGGTTATCATGATAGATCATACAGGCCTCAAAAGTATAATTATCGGGACGCCTGGGTGGCTCAGTTGGTTGAGCAGCTGCCTTCGGCTCAGGTCATGATCCCGGCGTCCTGGGATCGAGTCCCACATCGGGCTCCTTGTTCTGTGGGGAGCCTGCTTCTCCCTCTGCCTCTGCCTGCCACTCTGTCTGCCTGTGCTCGTGCTCTCTCTCTCTTTCTGACAAATAAATAAATAAAATCTTTAAAAAAAAAGTATAATTATCAACAATTTTATGCCAAAATGTATTAAAAATTGAAAGTCTGAGGGTTGCTGGAGGGGAGGGGAGTGAGAGGGCTGGGGTGGTTGGGTGATGGGACACTGGGAAGGGTATGTGCTATGGTCAGTGTTGTGAATTGTGTAAGACCGATGAGTCACAGACCTGTACCCCTGAAGGAAGTAATACATTATAGGTTAATAAAAAAAAAAAAAAAATGAAAGTAATCTCAGTTATTTCAATAAGTGAAATTTATTTCAATAAATAATTATTTTTTATAAACCTGTAACAAAAAATATCCCTTTGCAAATACTTGTAGTCCAAATTGTTTCATAGGTGCATTTACATATATTTAGTTACACCTAATTAATGACATATTTAATGAAGACATAATGCCAATTTAACACGAACTTTTTCAGAAAACAGAGTGAGAGCATGTTCTTAACTCATTTTATAAGGCCAGCATTGCTCTGATGTTGATACCAAAAAATAAAAACATATGGGAAAAAAAGAGAAAGTTTTATAGATTAATATCCCTTGTCAACAAAAGTAGAACATCTTTCATATAATATTAACAAACTGAAAGCAGCAATTTAAAAAATGGATACTATGTCACAAACACTGGGAGTTTATGCCAATACAAAGTTGTTTTACCATCTGAAAAGCAATCAGTGTAACCTGTCACATGAGCAGAGTAAAGAAAGGCCATATGGTTATTTCACTAAATGAAGACAAAAAATTTTTAAAAAATAAAATACAAATTATTATAAAAAAAGGAAAAAATTCTTTGTAAGATGGGAATAGAAGTAAACATACACAATTAGATAAATGGCATCTGTGAAAAGCCTATACCTAACATCATAGTCAAAATTATGCATGCCATATGATTCCATTTACATGAAATCCAAGTATATCCAAAATTAATCTATGTTGATAGAAAACAAAATAATGATTGTCTTTTCAGAGAGGTGTGGGGTAAACAGATTGAGGCAACAGAACTGTTTTGAATGATGTTTGAATGGTAGTTAATCATTGAACCTGTTTTATTGTATAAATTATGCCTTGATTAACACAGAAAGAATGGAAGAAAGTAAGAAAAACAAACAAACAAAGAAGATCTGGAAGGAGATTGCGATTAAGTCCTATGTTTAATAGTAATTAAAAAACAAAAAAGAAACGAGGGATAAAATAAAGTTTCTATGGACCAATGAGAACATCCCAGATCATGCCAGAGCATGCCAGAAACAGGCCTAATAAGCAGATGAAAACGGCTGGCTAATATTTTAAGACAAGCTAAAAGAAATTAATAAAATGATATCAGCTATAATAAACACAATTAGAAGTAGAAAAAAAACTCAGAAACAAGGTGGTATAATTTAGTAAAGAACCATGAAATATAAAATATTTCATACATGAAGTCTGAACTGAAAACTCACAAGAGTTACTAAGAAAAACGTATCATTTGTTAATAGAAACAGAAGATAAAATTAAAGAAAAAAGTTTAAATCAAAGAGAAATGAAGAAAGTAAGGAGGAAGCTACAAGTATAGAAGACATTCTCACAGGTGTATTATAAAAGTCCCTACAAAAGATAACCAAAGGGCACCTGGGTGGCTCAGTGGGTTAAGCCTCTGACTTCTGCTCAGGTCATGATGGCTCGGGTCATGATCTCAGAGTCCTGGGATTAAGCCCTGGCATCGGGCTCTCTGCTCAGCAGGGAGCCTGCTTCCTCCTCTTGCTGCCTGCCTCTCTGCCTACTTGTGATTTCTGTCTGTCAAATGAATAAATAAATAAATAATCTTAAAAAAAGAAAAAGATAATCAAATCAGTGGAACAGAACACATATTTAAAAATATGAACTTTTTTTTAAATAAATAAAAAATGTTTGAAGCTACATGTTAAAAGGCCATGTCAATAATCAACACTGAGACATATTCTAGTAAAACTACTGTATTTAAAAAAGAAAAAAAGACCCTTTGGTCATCATACAAAAAAAACCAAGTTCCTTACAAAGGAAAAAAAAAAAACCCTTACTATTATAATACATTAAGACAATATACTATGTCAGAAGACAGTGCAATGACATATTTAAGATACTAAAGACAGAAAGAGTGAACCAAATATTTTATATCTAACCAAACTGACTTTCGAATATAAAGGGCAGAGAAGAGCGATTTTCAGGATGAACAAATTGAAGAAATATTGTTCTAATGTTCAATGATCAAAGAATCTACTAGAAAATGAGATTCAGAAGGTCAAGATGGCGGAAGAGACTCTGATGTAAGGATTGGCAGCTCAGGTTTCTCAACCTAGGAAAAGATACAGGATGTCAGACCTTAAAGTTAAGAACTGTGCCCTGAACTTGAACTAGAAGTGCTGACAGGAACTAACAACATACTTTAACTCTAGCTCTGTCTGCAAAGCTAGTTACAGTATTAATTCAATAGCAATAAAAGTACAAACCAGGTTTGTGATCTCCAAAGACCATTCTAAATAATGATCTCAGTGCTACCTGAAGAAACAGCTCAATCCAGGACAGGGGAAGAAGTGTACAAAATGAACCTGGAACATTCAACAAAGAAGACAGTAAAGGAAGATCATGTCAAAAATAACTCAGAAGTAGAAAACCAAAGCTGATGGCACCACAATTCCAGACTTCAAGCTCTATTACAAAGCTGTGATCATCAAGACGGTATGGTACTGGCACAAAGACACATAGATCAATGGAACAGAACAGAGAGCCCAGAAATGGACCCTCAACTCTATGGTCAACTAATCTTTGACAAAGCAGGAAATGTCTTTTTTCCTTTGGAAAAAGTCTCTTCAACAAATGGTGCTGGGAAAATTGGACAGCCACATGCAGAAGAAGGAAACTGGACCATTTCCTTACACCACACACAAAAATAGACTCAAAATGGATGAAAAACCTCAATGTGAGACAGGAATCCATCAAAATCCTTGAGGAGAACACAGGCAGAACCTCTTCGACCTCAGCCGCAGCAACTTCTTCCTAGAAACATTACCAAAGGTAAGGGAAGCAAGGGCAAAAATAAACTATTGGGACTTCATCATATCAAAACTTTTTCACAGTGAAGGAAACAGTCAACAAACTAAGAGGCAACATTTCTGCAAAGAAGACATCCAGATGGCCAACAGACACCTGAAAAAGTGCTCCATATTACCCGGCGTCAGGGAAATACAAATCAAAACCACAGTGAGATACCACCTCACACCAGTCAGAATGGCTAAAATCAGCCAATCAGGAAACAACAGGTGTTGGCGAGGATGCGGAGAAAGGGGAGCCCTCCTACGCTGCTGGAGGGAACGCAAGCTGGTGCAGCCACTCTGGGAACCAGTATGGAGGCTCCTCAAAAAGTTGAAAATAGAGCTACCCTATGACCCAGCAATTGCACTACTGGGTATTTACCCTAAAGATACAGATGTAGTGATCCGAAGGGGCACGTGCACCCGAATGTTTATAGCAACAATGTCCACAATAGCGAAACTATGGAAAGAGCCCAGATGTCCATCAACAGACAAATGGATAAAGAAGATGTCACACACACACACACACACACACACACACACACACACACAGGAATATTATGCAGCCATCAAAAATTGAAATCTTGTCATATGCAATGATGTGGATAGAACTAGAGGGTATTATGCGAAGCTAAATAAGCCAGTCAGAGAAAGACAATTATCATGATCTCACTGCTATGAGGAATTTGAGAAACAAGACAGATGATCCTAGGGGAAGGGAGGGAAAATGACGCAAGATGAAACCAGAGAGGGAGACAAACCACGAGAGACTCTTAATCTCAGGAAACAAACTGAGGGTGGCTGGAGTGGGGGGCCGAGGGAGGGGGTGGGTGGGTCATGGACACTGGGGAGGGTATGTGCTATGGATTGTGTAAGACTGATGATTCACAGACCTGTACCCCTGAAACAAATAATATACTATAGGTTAATAAAAAATAATATAATAAAAGATAATTCAGAATTGAACTTAAAGATGGAACATTTTGTATTAGTAAGGCTAATAACTGCAAAGGACTGAAATACCTAAACATATGCTTAATTCAATGAGATCATCATAATGCTTAAGACTTTAAAAATATATTTACTTAATTTTGGAAAATGCTAGCTAACTACCTCATTATTATCTACAGCTATTTACTCATCTGCAAGAAATATAGGACAGAGGATCAGGTTTCCTGCATTAATAGGCTAAAATCAGGAAAATCCAGACTTTGGAGAAACAGCACAGGACTGCTATGGACTGAATGTTTGTGTCCAAAAATTTCATATGCCAAAGACGTAATCCTCAGTGTAATGGTATTTGGAGATGGGAGCTTTTGGAGATAATTAGGTTTAGATGAGGTATTGAGAGAACAACCCCTAAGATTAGTGATCTTAGGAGAAGACAAAGAAGCCAGACCTACTTCCACCCCAGTCTCTGCCTTGTGAGAACATGAAGGGACAGAAGTGTGCAAGCCAGGAAGAGGACCCTCACCAGATCCCAAATGTGCCGTCACCTTGACCTTGGACACTGGAGCCTCCAGAACTGTGAGAAATAAATGTTTATTGTGTTAGCCACCCAACACAGGATATTTTGTTATAAAAGTCAGAACCAAGACAAGAAAAAATGATCTAGTTTCCTCCCTAAATAAAGGTAAAGGGGGAAAAGAAGTGTTGGTGGGGAAACTATAATAAAGACTTAAAAGATATCATCTAATTATAATGGTTGGAATTTCTTTATATCCTGTTTCAAACATACCGTAACAAATTAAAAACATTTATAATATATACGAACAGATTAGACTTTTGAAAAGAGACTGGATATTCTGGCACATTAGGGATTCTTCTTATTTTTAGGGGTAAAAGTGGTTGTGTTTTGTGAAGCGGATCTTTCAGAGATACGGACTAAAATACACACGGATGAAATCACAGCTGTGGAGGATTTGCTTCAGAGATACTATGGGCGCAGCGAGTGTAAGAGGTTAGATGAAACCGAACTGGTGACTGTCACAGCTGGCTCAGGGCTACGTGGTGGGTCCCTGTACATCCTTGACCTTTGCACGTGTCTTAACTTTTCCATAATGAAGAATGTTCTTTTAAAGAATTTTTTTATTCATTTGACAGAGAGAGAGAATAAGCAGGGGGAGTGGCAGGCAGAGGGAGAGGGAGAAGCAGGCTCCCCAAGGAGTCCGATGTAGGACTTGATCCCAGGACTCTGGGATCATGACCTGAGCTGAAGGCAGACGCTTAACCCACTGAACCACCCAGGCGCCCCCGAATAATTTATTTATTTATGTATGTATTTATTATTTTTATTTTATTTAATTAATTTATTTTTAAAGATTTTATTTATTTATTTGACAGAGATCACAAGTAGGCAGAGAGGCAGGCAGAGGGGCGGGGGGAGCAGGCTCCCCGCTGAGCAGAGAGTCCAATGTGGGGCTTGATCCCAGAACCATGAGATCATGACCTGAGCCAAAGGCAGAGGCTTAACGCACTGAGCCACCCAGGTGCCCCAGAATTTTTTTTTTTTAATTACAAATGCACATACACAAGGCTATAAGCCTCTTTCAAAACGGCATTCTAGAACTATTTTTAAAAGGCTAGAACATTGCTTGAAAGACCTCTACTGGATATTGTTTTTGACTATGAGTTACGTTCCACAGATAATCAAAACAGACAGCTTTGATTTCCTTATTTGAAAAGGGGCCATACCACAAAATGAGAATTATATTCTTTCAAACTCCTCATCTGTTTTTAAGGCAGTTCTCTTTCTGGGAACCGTGTGCATAAAGAATGACTCAAAGTTTGGTTTTTATTACAATGAAAAGAGGTGTTAGTAATTATCCTAAAATAGCATTTTCTTGCCACAGGTTAGGATCTACAAGGAGAAGCAAACGAAATATTTAAAACTGAGATACTGTCTGTCCTTGCTATCAATTAATTCCCATCCATGAACAGGATTTACCTCTAGAAAGTACTACATAAAACCCTGCCTTTAAGCCCAAGTCTTGGGAGCACCTACTCCGCTGTAGTCCTAGAAAAGGGCACTCTTGCTTCCACTGAATTCATCAGGTAGTAACTTTGGGCCTGACACCACAAACGCAGGGCCAAGACACTGGAGAAGGCAATTCAATTACTTCCCTGAAGAACATTTCTATCGGGTTAACAAACAAACGAATCAAGGTATTGGACAAAGCAGTCAGTCGGTTAAGCCTCCGGCGTCCACGCCCCCAGGCACCGCTGGTGCTGCTCTCAGAATCAGATGGCCCCCTCGCCCTCTCGGTGTCCCCTGCATCAAACACACGCCTCGAAGGGTAAACTCGTCTGAGATAATGTTTAGAAAACACTCAGATACTTATTCTTCAGCACCTGAAAGCATGTCTAACACGACATAAGAGAAGGCTTTTTGGTAGGTGGCTGGGGGCTCCAGAAATAATCCCTGTTATAGAAAAAAGGATGTATCCACAAGAACGATCCAGAATGAGTAACCCAAAGATGAGTGGATTTTCAGGGCACTGGGTGGCTCAGTCGGTTAAGCGTCTGACTCTTGATGTGGACTCGGGTCATGATCTCAGGGTCATGAGACTGAGCCCTGTTATAGGGCTCCTCGATGGGCGTGGAGCCGGCTTAAGATTCTCTCTCTCTCTATCCCTCTGCTCCTCCCCGACCCCTCCCGTGATGTATGCATGTGCTCTCTCGCTCTCTCTCTCTCAAAATTTAAAAAAAAAAAAAAGAAAAAAAAGGGGTTGCTTTTCAGTCATTAGCATCTTTACTTCCTGATGTCAAAGAGACTTTCCACCCCAGGTAACATAATAGCTCCACAGCATCTTTCCCCACTGGCTTCTTGTTCCCATCAGTCTAGCACACAGGAGTTGTTTAGGAAATATTTGCTTAAAGAATGATTCTTGGCTCAACACCTATATGGACCGCTCTGGGGAGGAAAAAAAAAAACCCTGATTTTTAGAAACTTAGTAGTAAAAAAAAAATTCTGTTAGGCCTTTAAAGCCTGCTATTAAAAAAAAAACAAGAGTTTTGAATTGGAAGGACCAAGATTTAGTTCTGGTTCCACCCCAAGTGGATCTCTGCTGACTTCATGAGCTTCTCCAAGCTCCGTCATCTCATCTGTAATATGAGAATGGCAGGGCCTCCTGCCTAATCGGATCCTTATGAGGATTAATGAGATCAAGGAGGCAATATGCTTCTTGGAGTTGTCAGGTACACGGCAAGATCTGTGAGCGAGGGTCCCACTACCACTGGCCACCACTGCTTCATCCTTCCCGGAACGTTCACAGAGTGTGAAAAGACCTGGTACCTGTTCCTCACACAGACACACGAGGGACAATGACTCCTTTCTTTCCTAGACCCTCACATAATTATGAGGCAACACAGGACCAATTTATAGATTAAAGCCAATATCGTATGTCAGTCTCCCGGGGCAACAGGCAAGTGCCCAGTGGGGTGAGCACGTTACCCGTTCTTCCCGGCTCGTCTGTGCAGTTTATGTCAGTCAGCTTAGGGGAGGCTTTGCAGTAACCCTGCCAAGAGAAGTCCTCTCACTCGGGTTAAAAGAGAGAAAAACATCCTTTCACCCTGGCACCATGTAAGAGATGAACAGTAAGGGATTCCATCCTTCCTCCTCGAGTCTATTTCATGCAACTGCTTCATATGCCACGACATATACTTTGTGGATATGTACACACACACACAGAGGCACGCACGCACGCACACACACGCACGCACAGAGGCACACATCTTCCTGGCACCTAGTTAACGAACATATCCCAGTCCCCAGCTAAGCAAAGAGGTCTGCTGAGAGTAGTAAGTCCGTTTGATTTAACTTCTCCTTCCTCCCACTGCAAATACAGCTCGAGTTATCAGTAAAGCTGATGCCACAATTCACGTCTGAGTTGCTGTTCTTATGTTCTGTTGCGTCGCCAAGCTCTGAGCCGACAGGAACAGGTCATTTATTAATCTCCTCTCTCTAACGCTAATGCCAACAAGCTTGGGGACCAAAGTCCTCCCTCCCCGGCTCAGTCGCCAGCGTGGCGGTTCAGGCTGTTCTGAGACGCGGCTGTGTTTGCACCGTGGGTGGAAGTGAAGGGTCTGATGAGGTCGTTTCTTAGGCACATTCTCTGATCAGAGCGGCCTTTCAGTGAGTCAGCAATTCAATCCTAACTCCGTCTGAGCTGGGCCTGGGGGCGGGGGGTGCTTTCCTCTCCGTTGCCTCTGACCGTCGCTTCTCTCTTCTCTTAATACCACTGTCCTTCTGGAGCACAGCAAAAACGTCACATGCTAAATGACAGTTCATACAGAGACGAAGAACTGCACATTTACGACTCAATTTAGTTCATATAGGCCGGATCAAGGACATAAAGCATCTCAGTATGAAATACGAGGCCAAGAGAACATACCAGTTTAAATGAACTGCCAAGGATCATCATCATAAATCTTCTCTTGCTTTTGCCTTTTTATTGTGCAATGTTGGATTTTGTAACATTATTCTCCAGAACAAACTAAAATCTCAAGAGAAAGATCTATTTTCAGTTAAAACCTTCCACAAGTAACAGCAGTTTTTGGAACCCAAATCACCCTCTTTACTTCCACCTCCTTCCTCCACCCCCAGAGGAACGTACATGAAGTGTAACAAATTTTATTACCCCAAGAAGGAAGAATAAATCCCCTCCGTTCGTCATTAAAAGGCCTTTGAGGGGTCTTCCGTCCCTTCTAAAAAGCACAAAGAATACTCTCGTGCCAATGATTTTGCTCCAGGCAATGGAAAGTCAGAGGAATTCAGAATGGGAAGAGGACAGACTGGTATTTCTTTTCTCTTAAAATGAAGAACTGTGGTATTTCCACCTTCGGGGTAATTGTGTTCTCAAAGCAGCCAACTGCTCTTAGAAAAAAGGTAATTCAACACAAGAACAAGTATCAGCTCATACAAAACATGGAAGAGAACTTTAAAAAGACAAGGGACACATTTTAAGGCACTGATAGGCTCCAAGAGGACAATACAAGTCCCGAAGTCACACTGATCCCCAAGATCAAGCTACTAGTAAGTCCCTAAAAGTAGGAACCAGACAGTGATTATGATCAACGATGTGAACACAGTTTTTCTCTCGTCTCCTGCAGCTCATATATACGCTCCGTGTTTGCTTCTACGTTAATCTCTATTCTTACTATGTCCTGAACTGTCTTTCATGACAGCCTCGCTTTACTAATTTATATAATTTTTCACCACTCTAAATTTTTTTCTCAATGTATCATTGCATTTTCATTTCTAAAAGTGGTGGGAATTTTAGCATCTTTCAATCAAGACTAAGTTCTTTATCTGCATGGTTTTTATTCTGTCTACAACTATTTCCCTTAGGAAAATATCAACTCCGTTCTTTCCTATTTCCAGCATTTAATATCTCTCTTATTATTATCAGCAGCTTTTCTCTTGATCCTAAAAACAAATACAGATTTTTCCATTAAAAAATACTCCTCTCAGTCAGGCAGACTCATTGAGAGACAAAGAGGTTATGTAAAGTTGCTTTATAATTTAATGCTTCTGTGTCCTCATTCATTTTGAAATCTGGCTTCATAGGCCATCCGTCCCTTTTTTCTCTTGGGGCCGCCAACAAAACCTCTGGCTTTTAGCAGTTTTCATCATCATGTCCTTAAATAATGGGACCATTACTATCTTGCTTGTTTGAATTCAAAAATAAGAAGTCATTAACAGAGCTTTTCCTACACTCCTTACTGACCTATGCAAATGGAATAAAATACATTATTTCCATTTTCCCTTCAAGAATCTGAATTACGGAAGGTGTGGATCATCTATTTCATCACCTTACTTTAGATTAATTTTAGATTTATGAAAAGTTACAGAAATAACATACAGAGTCCACAAAAGCCTTCAACCAGTCTCTTCCAATATTAACTTCCTATACAATCACAATACATTCGTCAAAACTAAGAAATTAACAACAGTACCACAAAAGTGAATTCTCTTGGCAGGAGGTCCTGCAAAGTTTCTTCTGAGCAAAGGGAGAGAAACTGCATAGATGAATAGGGAGGAATGGGTCACGGTGGTCACCTCACTCTGGCATTGGCCTCCTGTCCTTACAATACTGACATATTGACATTAGTTTTAATTTATATAAAGGTCCTATGTTGTCTCATAATTATTTGTGGTTAAAAAAAAAAAAGAGGAACAGGAATTGAAATCATATGATGTATGTCCTCTGACTGTATTGGAATTGTTAGAAGTCAATAACAGAATAATAGGGAAATCTTCAGATCATTTCTAAATAATTCATAAAGAGAATGTTTCAAGGGAAATTAGAAAATGTTTTGAATTGAAATCACAACATATTAAAATTCGTGGATGCAGTTAAAATAGAACTTAGATGAAAATTTATAGCATCACATGTTCATATTAGAAAAGAAGTTCTAAGATCAATGATATAAGAGTCCACCTTAAAAAAAAAAAAAACCAGAGTAGAAAATGTAATTTAAGCTTAAAGCAAGCAAAATAAAAGAAATAATAAAAATTAGAGCAGAGATAAATGAAATTGAAAATAAGAAAACAATACAGAAAATAAGCAAATCCAAAAGTTGTTCTTTTTCTCCCTTTCTTCTTTTTTAAAGATCAGTGAAACTGATTAAACTCTAGTCAGACTAAGAAAAAAAGAGAAAAGACACAAATTAGTAATATTGAAGCAATGAAAGAAGAGTTATCACTACCAATCCTATGGACAGTTAAAGGAATATTATGAACAATTCTATGCCCACAAATTTGATAACTTAGATAAAATGGATCAGTTGTCTGAAAGACACAAACTACCAAAACTCTCATATGGAGAAACAGATAACCTAAAGGCACATATATCTACTAAAATTAAATCGATATTCAATAGCCTTCTAAAAAAGGAACCACCAGGCCTAGGAGATTTCACTGGTAAATTCTATCAAACTTTTAAAGGAAAAAAAAAAAAAATCTTTGCAATCTCTTCCTGAAAGTAGAACCAATTCCTAAACTCATCCTATGAAGCCAGCATTACTCTAATACCCAAACAAGATGCAGACTTTATAAGAAACAAATATATAAGCCAATATTTCACTTGAACACAAATGCAAAAAGAATTATACACCATGACAAGGTGAGACTTATTCCAATTATGCAAGGTGAGTTCAAGACTCAAACTGAATCATGTGGTCTATCACATCAACAAGCTAAAAAGAAATCATATGATATCAATTGATGTAGAGAAAACATTTCACAAATATCTGACAGCATTCATAATAAAAACCTCAGCAAACCAGAAATAGAGATCCTCCTCAAATTTATAAGGAACATCTACAAAAAACTCTACAACTAACATCATGTTTAATGTGAAAAGACTGAATGCCTTCCTAAGATTGGGGATAAGGCAAGAGTATCCTCTCTATCACTCTTAGTTAACGTTGTAATGGAAGTCCTAACTAACGCAATAACACAAGAAAAGGAAATAAAATGTATACACACAGGGAAAGAAGATGTAAAACTATCTTTATTTAGGGCATCTGGGTGGTTCAGTCAGTTAAGCATCTGCCTTTGGCTCAGATCATGATCCCAGGGTCCTGGGACTGGGCCCTGTGTCAGGCTCCCTGCTCAGTGGGGAGTCTGCTTCTCCTTTTCCCTTTGCCTGCTGCTCCCCCTGCTTTTGCCTTCTCTCTCTGTGTCAAATAAATAAATAAAGTATTTTTTAAAAACCTATCTTCATTTGCAGATGAATATGTCTATGTGGAAAATGCCAATGAATTTATGAAATAACTTCATAAAATTAATAAGTATAGCAAGGCTGAAAGATATAGGTCAATATAGAAAACTCAGTTGCTTTCCTATTGTTTCCGTTGCTGCCAGCACTGTACATTAAAGTTTGAAAGGAAAAATAAATAAAATATATACAAATATATATATACATACACACAAACATATATACACATATGTATATATAATTTACTATAGCACCAACAATGGAACACAAAGGTCTAACATTAAATACACACATGCACACACCCGGTCTGTAGGAGAAAAACTACAAAACCATGATGAAAGAAATCGAAGAAGATCCAGATCAATGGAGAGATATTCTATGCACATGGATAGGAAGAATCAATATTGCAAAGATGTCAGTCCTTCCTAATTTGACCTGATTCATGCAATCCCAACCAAATCCTAACAAGTTATTTTGCAAATTTTGATTAACTGATTCTAAAGTTTGTGTGGATAGGCAAAAGACCTGGAATCCCCATTATGAACACTGCAGACAAAAAGTTGAAGACTACCTAATTTCAGGACTTTCTATAAAGCTACCATAACCAAGACAGCCTGTTATCAGCCAAAGAGTAGGTACATACATCAGGGAAATAGAACAGAACACCCAGAAATAGACTTACACAGTTGACTGATTTTTGACAAAGAAACAAAGTCAATTCAGTAGAGGAAACCTAGTCTTTTTAACAAATGGTGAAATCTATATACCAAAAAACTCAAAAAACAAAGAACCTTAGCACAGATATCACATCCAAACTCAAAAAACAAAGAACCTTAGCACAGATGTCACATCCAACACACACACAAACACAAAAAAGATCTAAAATAATTGATCAACGACTTGTGGAATGATAAGAAAAGTTAAATAATTTGAAGATTGTATGTTATGTTGGAAAAAGGGAACAATATCAAATACTTCCATTTGTTAATTTAAAGGTAATCATTAAAAGGAAGAGAAATAAAATGTATTGTTTCTGTGGCTGCCATGAGTGTACATTTTCAGATCGCCTAGATTTCCAATTGCAGAAAATGAAAATGACCAAGGGCCCTCAGATGCATACTCCGAAGGCAATCACTTTACTTGCGCAGAGGTCCAACAGTGGCTCCTAGCTACTGAGTCCACACGGCAGAGCTGCTGATATGGGTGCAATCCTAGGAGACACAAGACTCCCCTCAAGAGCAGCTTTGGCTCAAGAACTTCCTATTGGCTTTGCCAAAACTTTCTTGTAACTGAACTGCAGCCCAAGACTTTTCCAATCCATTTCCTTCCTTCCTTCTCCTCCGTGGGGGCTGGATCTGAATCCAGGTCTAATGGTTGTCCCAGCTTTCTCCGGCTCCCTTCCTAGTTTTTTCAATAAATCCGGTCTTAGCACCTGTTCCTTGGAGAACCTGAAATAACACAAGGAGGGCTACAAGTGGCTGGAGAAAACAAGCAGTGAGATGGGGTTGTAGGACAGGCTCACTCATCATGCCACTTGAGTGGCACGTGGGGCAGAGACAGAGCCCGATACATTGAAGACCATGAACTACAAAGTTATCACCACAGTTAGCCTAAGAAATGTCCTGGTCTGGGAATATCCTCACAGGTGTCATGATGCAGGCTATTAATTATATGGCGAGAACAATGCCACACAGACAGTAGGGTTGGCTGACTACTGCTAAGTTGGATAGACACCCTGCAGAGGGATAAGGAGAGAGTCAGGACATTAAGCAAGTTAAGACTGCTAGAGGGCCTCCTGGGTAGCTTGGAAAGAAGCAGCTATCTCCTGCAATGAAATGACAGGCATGGCTGATTAACAAGAAGATCCAAGAATTAGAGTTGCAGAGTTCCAGAGACATTTCAATATTCAGAGAAAAGTAGGTCTGCTCAACTAAAGTCAGAGCCCTGGCTGGGTAAACCTGCATCCTGAAACAAGGGATGGAGACAGCCTACAGATCCTTGAAACTCTTCAAAGTTGAAGAGGTAGCCCACTCTCCCCTAGTACTTCCCCTGTGCTAGAATACACTATAAGAAGCAAAAAAATGGAGCCCTCAGAAGGTGCGTGAGCGCTTCTCTTGGCTGCTAGAATAGTAAGTGGGGTGACATCCCAGCATAACCCAACTAGGGAAGTGTTAGACTTGAGAAGAGAAAAAAGAGGATAAACACCCAAGGAACTCTAAGAAATTAGTATTCATGTCGTGGCAGAAGTCAGGGAGTGGCTCTTATAGGCCCAGAATAAGAGATGGCCAATGCAGAGGAAAGCAGTCACGGTGAGTTGCCCTGGCAAAAGGCAGAGGAAGAAATAAAGAGGTTGAGAGTGTAACCGTGCCCAGATATATTGCATGAGTCTACAAAACTGAGCCAACGGTTTTTCCCTGGGAGGACAAGGCACTGGTGGCTGGAGCGCCAGCATCACTGAACAGTGCGAAGGGGGCTCTGCCCTTGTAGGTCAGGAAAGACAGAGACAGGGTCACAGCTTGAGCTCATTAAAATTCACGGAGATAACAGACCCCTGAAGTAACAGGGGCCAGACAATGAGCCTCAATGGCCAGAAGCCTAAGTGACAGTAGTAACAGGCAAGGCAAGGGGCGGGTAGGAAGCTTGACCTGCACAGGGGTGGAGACAGTTAATAGATCATGGCACCCTTAGAAGAAAAACAAGGGCACTGCTTAACATCTACAAAAAACACAAAGGCAAGAATAGAGAGAAGAAGAAAGATGGTTGCTGCCATGAAAAGTCAAGATCCCCTCCTGAGTTCCTGGAAGTGAGCCAATTTAGGATCCAGAACCCAAAGAGGTGATTGGGCCCTGTAAGGAAGAACCTGAAACACTGTGGCAAGTAGAGACTGTAATGATTCCCTCGGTCCCTCCCCAAAGGAATCTGCAGCCATTGCTCAGCTACCGTATACAAGGTAGAGGGAAATAGGCAGATATTTTGAGGACTATGAGACACAGGGTCTGAGCAGACACCCACAGATTCATCACAGCCACCTCCACTAGTGTGGGGGGCTCACAGGGCCAAGTGATCATAGACTCCTGCTGAAGTATGAAGTTCAATCACACACTCTCCCCCAGCACACAATTGGGATGACGATGCTAGAGCAGTAGGAATAATCTATAAATTGGGGTTTTTTGGTCCATAAGGACAAAAATTGTGGAAGTGCCATAACAGATAAATATTAACCAAAAAGAGCTGATGCATACTTATATTAATGCCAGACAAAATAGAAATTTAGGCCAAAAAAAAAAAAAAATCAGCACTGAAAAAAAAAAAAGCACTGAAAACAAGATTTAACTTACTTGGATGATGAAAAGCAATTTGTACGTAACAAAAACACATGCAAAATTTGACGCAGAGCAATTATGTCAGTACTATAAGAAGAAACTGATGTATCTATGCTATGTCTTTACTATCCATTCTCAGTAACTGATAGACTGGAGCAGAAAACAAAACAAAAAAGTAAAGTTACTGCATATTTGAATAATTTTTAAAAAATAATTTATTTATTTAAAAGAGACAGAGACAGAGCAGAAGCAGGGCAGGAGGAGCAGAGGGAGAAGCAGACTCCCTGCTGAGCAGGGAGCCTAATGTGGGGTTTGATCCTGGGACTCTCGGATCATGACCTGAGACGAAGGCAGACACTTAACTGACTGAGCACCCCAGGTGTTCCAATCTGAACAATTTTTGAGTCAGTTTAAAACAATAAGCAAATCTAGATCACTGTGCTTACCTCTGAAACACTGTGTTCAAACTCAGCTGGTATATTTGGAAGTATTGATCTCCTTTGGACCATAAAGCATGTCTCAAAGAATTCCAAAGAATTAATTTCATACAGAGTCTTCTTTTTTGTAATTGTTATGTAATTAAGGCAGGAAAAAAAGACAACTTTAAAAATCCCTTACATTTGGAAATGTAAAAGTACACTCCTGGGACAAGGAAGTCCTAATAAGACCTTCACTGAAACAACTACTAAAGAAAGTTAAAGAAGAAAAGTTAATTCAGAAGAAGGGAAACAGTTTTAAGAAGAAAGAGTCATTAAATATACTTATTTGCTCAATAAAGTAGTAATTCTTAAATGATTTTTTTTGTGTGTGTGTGTGTGTCTGCCTAAAAACTAGTGACTAAAACTTGAGACAACAACAAGAAAATGAGAACAAACTATTCTTGAATTGTTTGGGAGTTGAGATAAAATAAAAGACTTCACTGTTTTCTAGAAAGCTTATATTTAAAAGGTAACCATCAAAATACTAGAAATAAAATCTACAAATTCTATTCCAGCAAAGGATCAAAAGGTAGAATAAAGAAAACTTTTCCTTCTACTAGGAGATAGGAAAAAAAAAAAAAAAGCCCCCAAACACTTAACTCTATACTAAGTTGGTAGCAATAAATAAAAATATATTAATAGGGGCGCCTGGGTGGCTCAGTGGGTTAAGCTGCTGCCTTCTGCTCAGGTCATGATCCCAGGTCCTGGGTTCAAGCCCCACATCGGGCTTTCTGCTCAGCAGGGAGCCTGCTTCCTCCTCTCTCTCTGCCTGCCTCTCTGCCTACTTGTGATTTCTCTCTGTCAAATAAATAAATAAAATCTTTAAAAAAAATATATATATATATATTAATAATCATAACACATACAAAATAATTTCGATTACCTACTGAAGAACATCTTTCAGAATGGATGTTAAAATAAAATTTCAGAATAATGTTTATAAAAGACAGGTCTAAATCAAAATACCCTAGAAAAGTAAAAATAAAGATGAAAAAATTTATACCAAGGAAATATTAAAAGAAAGCTGGTGAAGAAATGTTAACATTAAGCAACATAAAATGTAAACAAATAACAGTGGCAATAAAGAGGAACAATGTGTGATGATTAAAAAAAACTCCAAACATTCCACCAAAATAATAAAAACCATATAGTTTCAAAATATATAGTTTAAAACATTATAGGATTAAAAGATGAAACTGAAAAGCCACAAGTATAATGAGAGAGTATAATGCAGCCTTCTAAGAATTACTAATGCTGGAGATTTAATAAATATAATCAGTTTTTATTTTAAAACATTATATTTCAGTAATAGACCTAGATGAGGAGTCTTTATAGAAAAGTCCCTCTCTACCGCCCCTATGCATCACGAATCAAAATAACAAAGGGTTCATGGAAAAGAGGATGAGAAAAAAAGCCCCAATGCAGAAAGGCACAGTAAGGAAACTTACTGTTTCAACTCAAGCACTAGGGAAACAGATAAAACAAAACAAAACAAAACAAAAACAACCCCTCTGAAAATCTGAATCATAAGCCAGACAAAATTAATGCAAGTTTTCCATGTGAATTCACACGACCAGGTCTCACCAAACAAATAACTTCAAGCAAAAGCCAAGAATTTAATTTAAAGTGGTGTGGGTTGGCAACACCCCCAGCTGACTGGCGAAAACACATTCAAAGCCTCTGGAGGAAGCGGACAGGCCCACACCAGTCGTGAAACGCAGTCAGCTGTGAGATGGACCCCTGGTTTCAGAGAGACGAAGTGTGAAAAAGACGTGCACCTGAGAATCGATAAGTTACAGATTCACACACATCATACATCGATTCCGTACAAGAAATGAGTATTTACTAAAACAGACTGCACACTAGATCAAAAAGGAAGTCTTCATGGATTTTTAAAGAGCGTCATACAGACTAGATTTTGACTGCAATGCAATTAACCAGAATAATAATAGGAAAATGACTGCAAACAAAGCAAATGAAATCCATACATTTGAAACAAACGCAATGAGTATACACATAAAAACTCATTACCTGAAGAGGAAATGACAAACAACTTATAACCTAACAGCAGTAAAATATATTTTATTTCAAGACTAATGGATGTAGTTAAAGTAGAACTTAAAGGCAAAGTTATAGCTGTAAATACATGGTTTAAAAACAAGGAAAATTTAAAATAAATGAATTATTCATTCAACTGACAAATCCGGGGGTGGGGGCGGGAATAGGCTGTAGAAAGAAGGGATAAATAAGATGCAGAATCATGTGAAATAGGAAAAAAACTACCCCCCCCACAAAAGGGGGGCAGAAAAGGAGATACCCAATAAACCAAAATATCTGGTTCTTTTGACAGATGGTAACGCAGACAACCTTCCTAAAGGACCGGCCATAATACCGTAAAGGGAAGCAGGAAGAAACATTAGTTACAAAATGGAATATAAATACAGATACTGAACTGGAGGACGGTAACAGAGAGACATAGGGGCAAGGGACCACTTTCCGTTTCATTGTTTGTAAATCGCTATTTCAGGATAATAATGAGATAGGGGCATGAACGGCCGTAAGAGAGAGGGTGAAATCAGGCAGGAAAAGGATCCAGAGGAGCTGCCTGATGGGAAACGACACTTCCTCTAAGTAGAAGAAAAGGAGAAGACAGCTGAGTAACAGAGAGAGGGAGGTGTTCTGGCCTGGAGGCTTTACTCTATGAAATTCAGAGTGGGTAGAAAAATTGGGGCAGAGCAGCAAAGACGGACAAGTTTAAGGAGGCTGGAAAGGCTGTGAAACAAGTGTGTTTTTTTTTTTTAAGATTGATATATATATATACACATATATAAAATATATATAAAATATATATATTATATATTACCCCACCTTTTTGGGGGGGGTAGTTTTTTTTCATATATATGTATGTATATATATATATGGAGAGAGAGAGAGCACACGCGAGCGTGCCAGGACAGAGGGAGAGAGAATCCTAAGCAGACTACACTGAGCTAGCCCACTGCAGGCTTAATCTCATGACCCCGAGCTCACGACCTCGCCAAAATCCAGACAGAGTCCATACTCAAACGTCTGAGCCACCCAGGTACCCCTGAAACAAGAGTGTTTTAGGGAAACATTTCTTCCATCTGACACTCTCATGGCAGTGTTCTGAGGACAGGCATGTAACCCTAATAAACTCCCCAGTTCTTACAGCAGTTATTACAGTGTCCGTCCGTATTAAATCGCTGCGTAAGGCCTGACTGCACTGCACTGCACACTTCAAGCCTACTTCTCATGAAACGCTCATCATCCCTGTCTTCTAGGTGTATCACACACGACTCTTCACCTCGAAGCTAAATGGTATCTAATACATTCACAGTTTCGACTTCACACATACAGTGCAGATACTGTACAGAATCGATACTATAGGAATCATTATACAATTAAGATGGATTTCCCCAGTCAGGTGAAAACTTTGGCATTAAATTTTTTTTTCCCAGCTATTTCTTTAGAACAGAGTATTTTGTGGGCAATAGTACAAAAATCTTGCTAGGCTGCATCAATGCCAATGCTCTCTCTCAGAATGAGGATGACATTTCTAATTCCAGACATTTGTTTTTAGATGTAATTTTCAAAAGAGACATATGGAATAGACATATAGACAACCAAGTTCTTCTGGCATATAACAGACTTCCTATCAATCTTAAAAGTCTACTACTATATGTGGGTTCCATCTTTAGACACAAGGCCTTAACGCAAAGTAACAGACTGAAATAAGCATTGCAAATACTGTTTATTCATTTTGCCTGAATTCTCACTGACATAACTCAAGGCAACAAGAGCCCATCCACTTGCAAATAAAGTAATATCAGCGTAAATATCTCAAGAGTTCTATTTCATCATACAATTCACAAAGTGGTCTTTTTAAGAACTTTTATTTATTTATTTTAGGGGGCGAGGAGCAGAGGGAGAGGGAAAGAATCTTAAGCAAACTCCACCATGAGCGCAGAGCCTGATGCAGGGATCAATCTCATGACTCTGAGGTCACAACCTGAGCTGAAATCAAAAGTCAGACCCTTAACCAAATGTGCCAGCCAGGCACCCTGTAATTCACGAAGTGTTTTAACATATATTGCTAGTTTTATCTTTACATGTCTATCATCAAGTCAGGAACATGACAAGAAATGAGTTACAGCCTATTATTTGGCAGAATTAAATAGCAGCAAAAATGCTCACAAACACCAGTTCTTTTTGGTTTTAAAATGTCATGACTGAATGCTGCAATTGCATAACAGACGTCATTCAACATTTAACATTCAACTTTTAAAGTGGCCTGAATTCCATTCTTGGCTCTGTGCTGCTTCCCTCCTTGATATGGGGGGAAATAATGTAACAGAACAAAATTTTCTGTTTCGTCATCTGCAAAATGGGCACTAGTAATTCCCCTACCCCTGCCTCCTAAGAATGGTGTGAGAAGAGGGGGGCTAAGGTCCCCAAGCCCTCTCATCCCTGGTCTCAGGTAGAGAAGATAGAACCCTCCATATCTGTGACAACAGTAATTTGACATGTTACGAAGCTTCCTTCACAGACAGAGGTGACAAATCAACACCAGGTCCATGGAAACCTAGATCTCACAGAGGCAAATTCAGAAATCTGAGGCTGGAGAAAGAAAATAATAATAATCAAATAATAAAATCAAATAAATGGCATTTAAAGAATGTGCTTTCAGTGCTCAGATAAATCTCTGTTTCATTAGCCCAGTGATATTTGTAAGATATTCATGGCATGTGGCAAACCTCATAGCATGGTCATACTGAGTGGAATACCTTGTTTTACAAGAGTGAGCAAGGAGCCTCACGGCCGTTGTTGAGGTGGAAAACAAGCACTACGACAGAAGTATTTGCAAGCCAATTAGATTCTTTGGCCTCCTGACATTTTTGAAGACACTAATGCAGCTTGAAGCATAAATATTATTCCATTTCTAGTCCATTTCCAGAGGGCCTATGTCCTATGATTTCTGAACATACTAGAAAAAAAAAAAAGTGCCATCAAGGAGACAGCATTGCAAGGTAATATAAGCCACTGGGCAACGTTGGCAGCCTTCCTCTATTGTGTTGTCCCTCTATTTCTTTAACTATTTGTTCTCCCATTCTGTCTCATCCAGAGTAAACATGTCCTTCTTCTCTCAATCATGCCAGCCAGGACCTACTTCTGCTGACCATTCTCAGGTCTGTCTTAAGCCCATCAAATCCAGGAGGTCAAGTTGCAGTGGATATGCTACCATATTCCATGACGAATCAGTGAACTGTGGTCAACCACTTAGCACTCACCATTAAAAAAAATTCGGCCAAGGAAGCGCTCAGTTCTTGTGCTACTATTACGAACCATCCAGTCTACCCTTCCTCACTGACAAACAAGCTTATCTTGTTTGTCAAACATCACCTCCCTTTCTTCTTCTTGGACCAACGTCCCCATGGTTTAAAGTTCTCTAACCCTCACCTGACTGGCTCCACTAGCTTTGTTCTCAAGCCCTCTGGATTCCTACTCGTTTCAGGGGTGGGAGATGTATTTACAGCCCCATGCTTTCTTTGTCCAGTATGTTTAGTTGTTATTTTTTTCTTAATTAAAAAGTGTAGCTTTCACTAGATGATCCCACATCACCCATAATATTCTCAGCAGAATCTCTGCAGTTCCCTATCTCCACACCGTCCCAAATTCAGGGACTCAAGAAGGGGAGTCTCCTTATTTCTTGTCCTCCTGTGCCCTTCCCAACCGCTGTTTCACCATACTGAGCCACACCTTTTGTGAAGCTCATGACATCACTCATAGTTACTCAATTCCTTTCATGATTCTAACTCCTTCACGCCCACCAGCAACTAGATCACAGCTTTCTTTGGCTTTGTGGCTCTTCTAATACTTGTCGATCCTAAAATGCAGATTATGGAGATATATCAATACCTTCAGGTACAGCAATTGAAAATTATTGGAAAAAATATATTCCATCCAGACTCTCTCTCTGTTCTTTTGCAAACTTCTGATAAAAGCAATCTCTTCTCAGTTTCCACTTCCTTATCTCTTTAGCCCACTGCAATACAGCTTCTGACCCAATTACTTAAACTGGGTCAACACTCAAATACAACTATTTTTGATAAGGGTACAAATGGTTTTCCCATCACTTAAACAAACAGATATTTTGTCTTGAGCCATCCATTGTAATTGTTGTTGGGCTTTCCTGCCACCTTTGGCTTACCAACACGTTCTCCTATCTTTCTTCTCACTGCTTTGAATTGACTTCTGTCTCCATTATGCACTCCCTTTCCTCTAGTAGCCCCTCAGATGCAGTATTTGCCGGGGTAGGGGTGGATTTTGGTCTCTCTCTCTCTCTTTTTTTTCGTGGCTCTGATCGTTTGGAGATACCATCTCCTTGGGTGACCTCATGCACTTCCATGGTTTCTGCTTCTGTTGGGTTATACTGATGACATAAAAAGTGCAATCATCAGGCACCCTACATCGCTGACCTACAGACTCAAATACTGAACCAAATACCGCATCACTTCTACTGGTTAACTTATGCACACCTCAAGCTTTATCCTCTCCCCGTCTCTGTTTAGAAACGCCATCTTAGCGATCCACATCAGAAATGTGAGGGTCATTCCAGAGCAGCCCCAGAGCAGCGCACGAGACAACAAACAGAAAAAACTCAACTTTCCAGCAGAGTAATAAAAAAGGCACATGCCAGGTCTTAAGATGTATACTTTCACACCACAACAGAGAGAAATCTAAGTGTTCCTGTGAGAAAAACTATAGGACAAACACAAAGGTACTGCCTGTCGATAAGAACACTGTAAGACTTCTGAAAAGTAGAAGGCAAAGAAATGATGTCTTTGGGTTTCTAAGAGAAAGTGATTTTCAAGTTAGGATTCTAAGTCTAGATAAACTATCAAGAGTGAGGGAAGAACACATTTCTTAAGAAATTGTGTGTCTGGGGGCACCTGGGTGGCTCAGTGGGTTAGGCCGCTGCCTTCGGCTCAGGTCATGATCTCGGGGTCCTGGGATTGAGCCCCGCATCGGGCTCTCTGCTCAGCAGGGAGCCTGCTTCCTCCTCTCTCTCTGCCTGCTTGTGATCTCTGTCAAATAAATAAATAAAATCTTAAAAAAAAAAAAAAGAAATTGTGTGTCTGAAAACATCACCTTGAAGACAACTTTCCCAAGAAGTACATACTCAAGAATGTACTCCCTCAGGGCACCTGGGTGGTTCAGTCATTAAGCGTCTGCTTTTGACTCAGGTCATGAACCCAGGGTCCTGGGATCAAGCCCCGCATTGGGCTCCCTGCTCTGCGGAAAGACTGCTTCTCCCTCTGTCACTCCCCCTGCTTGTGTTCCCTCTCTCACTGTGTCTCTCTGTCAAATAAATAAATAAAATCTTTAAAAAAATAAAAAATAAAATAAAATAGAATGTACTCCCTCTTCCAAAAAAAAGGGGTGGGGGGCATGGGATGCCCAAGAGAAAGAAAAACACAAAATCTGAGAAAGAGATGCCCAACAAAGGAGAGGAGCTGACAGCAGTGTCAGGATGAATCTGAGCTGAAGGCTCAAAGGGAGAAATAAAGATAAATGTTCAACTGCCAAGTACATTTGACCATGTGGAAAATACTATTGGGAAGACCTTTGGACATGTGGTTGAGTATTTGAGAATTAAGAATGGGCTCAGAGGGGCGCCTGGGTGGCTCAGTTGATTAAAGCCTCTGCCTTCGGCTCTGGTTGTGATCCCAGGGTCCTGGGGTCGAGCCCCATATTGGGCTCTCTGCTCAGCAGGGAGCCTGCTTCCCCCCTCTCTCTGCCTGCCTCTCTGCCTACTTGTGATCTCTGTCAAATAAATAAATAAAATCTTAAAAAAAAAAAAAAAAAGAATGGGCTCAGGGAAAACTAAGCAAATGAAAATAATTATAAACTTCAAGAAAAAAAAATAAATTATATAAGAAAGAAACAACCACACCACACAATCTAACAGACCAGTGAATAATACTGAATAGGTGCTATTAAGCAAACACTATAACATTTAACTAAAAATTGCAATATGAAGGGTATAAGAATAAAGAAATGGGATGGGGAAAAGAGTGAACTAAAAGCTCACTACCATTATTGTAAATTAATAGATAATGACTAAGTTAAACAATTACACAGCAGTATAGGGTATGATTGAGAAATACAGCAGAAAATATCAGAGGAAACAGCTAAGAGAAACGCAAGAGGGAGAAGGAGAGGGCAAGGCAGGAGGCTTTTGTTATAAGCCTTGTGCTACTAATTGAGTTTCTGCAACTATGTCCACACTTAAAAGAGAGGGAAATAACAATTAACAAAAAGTGAAATGAACTAGAGAAGAAGTATATACTTGGAAAAAATATGAGGATAACAATATGCTGGAAACACTTTCCTAAGCTAACTTGACTACAATGTATCCTCTGTAATTTGTTACTTAGTAGAACACCAACAAACAATGATTCACTTAGAAATAAGGAACAAAAATAGAATCACACATTGATATTCTGAGGGTATGATGCTTACAAACTTCTCTCCATTCTAAACCCTATAAATACATCCCAGTATTTCCCAATATTTTCTTCTCGTTAAAGTTTCAATTTTAATGTTTGTTTCCTTAATCCTTTTGCAATTTATTTGCAAACCTGACCTGACGCAGAAATTTAGAAATCTGTATCTACTTCCAGCAGAGCCTCATTACCCTAAGGTTAAATTCCCTTTTGAATTCTAAGACCTTGGGTCATCATTTCAAAATGTCTTCATTTTGCTGTTCTGCCATTGACTGTTTTCAGGTTACTAGATTTATCCATTGAAAAACTGCTAACAAAACTTTAACAGTAGTGTTTTGCTTCTAAACTGGAACCTAAGTATGTCTGTTTTAGAATGAAATTAAGAAATAATTATTTTTAAAATGCTGGTATCTTTCTAAACCTTTATTTATATTTTTTATATCAACTAGCTGCAAACATTCTCTTTTTTCCCTAAATTATAAACTACTATTGGGGACACAGGCTATCTCATCCTTCACTCACTGTCCTTCAAATCTTATAATTAACATTACTCAACTTATTCTGCATCTAATACTAAACATTATCTTTGAACTAAACTACCAAGTTCTGGATTTCAACATTTAGTTCTCTTTAAAATTAGTTTAAAAAATTCTTTTTGTCAAAATAGTACTAGAGAAGGTAGTTACTGCTTTAAAAATTGCAGAAAAATTACTTAGGTGTGCTTTTCCTCATACTGCTAGTATGTTTTGACCTTGAACTACATGCCAGATTATTGGGGGGGGGGTCATTGTCTTAAATCAATATTTAACAACTGCAGATTTAGCAAACCAATAAGGCCATTTATCACTATCTAACCTCCGACATATCTTCCATATTATCTAGGCATTTCCATTAAAATACTACAATGCAAGATAATTTAGGGAGTTTACACAATTATTACAATGCCAAATAACTGTGTGTACACGTTATCAGGGAGGACAGGGAAAGGACGCTCCCCTACCTCCAAGTATTTATATTAGGAACTTAAATCTCATAATCCATTAAAACAAAACCTCACATTTCCTATAGGCACTGTGTATGAAAAGCCTTTAACCAGCATGAAAATGTAAATGTGCCTTATGCAAATACATACCCAAACTATAGAGGTTGCTTTTAAAATGAGGTTGAAATGCTGTAAGCCTCTATCTGAGAACATGGGTTAGCAACTCTTAAAATAGCAGAGTTGATAAAACACATATTTCAAATAAAGCTGAGAGGTTTGGAATATTATCTTAATTTATTCCTATCTAACCAGGAACATATGGGATGTAACTAAAGGGAAGAAAGGACGAGAAGTTGCCTGAGTTTTGAAAAAAAAAAAAAAAAAAAAAAAAAGAGAGAGAAAGAAAGAAACCTCCATTTTATGTTTGTAAGTAAGAAGAGAAATTAAAGTCTTTAACACAGATTTTAAAAATATGTATGTCAACCTACACGGTCCTGCTTCTCCAGAGACATGACTGGACGACCTGAAGAGCCTTCAGAAGTAAAAGCAGCTCAGTTTTAAAGGCAAACTTGGAGGTACAAAGGGGTTTTGATCTTTTTTTTTTTTTTTGGTTATCCCAGGTATGTAATTCACAGTTGAAATGTTGGAATCAATGGTTTTTCTGGTTCTTACTTTTAATGGGCCTATATTTCAAGTTCTCTAAATAACCCAGTACAGAGGACCTCTATTAACAATATGCAGCCTCGCTTTCAAAGGTCACTGAGTAACATCTACATTTCAGGTCATAAAAAAAAAAAAAATAACATGGCTATGACACTGTACTAGATACAACACCCTGCTATAAAAAAAGAAAAAATGCAGTAATTGTTGCAATGTCTTTATCGTTTCCAACTTCTGGTTTTCTCCTTTTTTCTCTTTATTAAACTCATTTTCTGATCTCTTATGACCTTTTCATTCTATGCTCTCTTTCTGGTGGATTCTTGACTGTGAGTAATTCAAAGTCAAGAATCTTCTGGCCAAGTTCCTCATACAGTTTTTTCGATCAGTCCTGAAACTGTAGTCCAGACCACAGTATTACCAGAGGGATTAAAATATATTTTCATTGCAAATATGCAAATGTTTCTGTTTAGAAGACTATGTGACCAGGCATAGGAGTGTGACCTTGTGGTCTCACCCAGATGGGCTGATGTTATTTGGGGAAGGAAGGAGAGGAGCTGTGAAAAACTGGACCATTAAAAGAAATTGCTGTTTGAAAAACAGAAAAATGTATACTCTTTGGGAAAAAGCTGTGTTTATTGTACACATGCTGCTAGTTCAGCTACTGTGTTAAATACGATATTTATGTGATCAGGCTGACTTCTCACAACAAATGGAGAAAAGCAAGATCAAAAAGACTAATTGGTGTGCCACGGACGTGAAAGTAGCAGCTGCCTTCCTCCTTGACACTTTCTGCTGATACCCAACTTCAGCGGGGTGAGAATACATCCGCTTGTGTCCCTCCCTCCACCTCTGATTAAAAATCCGCAAGGTAAACGCAGCTGTAGTTTCTACTGGCCTCCGTCTCTAACTACGTTGCCTTTCAGAACAAGTGGTGTGCAAACCAGTCAAAAAAATTCTTCATGCTGTTTTTCACATAAGTTTATCCATATCTGATGCAAGCCATCACGGACAATAAAAAATGAGACGATCTGGGTTTTATGATGTAGCAGTCTTAACACACACACAAAAATCATTTTATAAAAGCTCATTCACTATTCACGAAATTCTCTCTTTCATCCCTTATTTTCTTATATTGCTGGTTATTAGTTTTAACAAAGTTGCCTAATCCACAGCCTGTGCTGGGGCAGCCCAGTGTCACCTGTCCAGGAGTCCGTTAGATTCACCCTTTTGAGAATCTGCAATAATCACAACGGGGAAAATTCAAGCTTGAGCCATTATTGCCAAGTCAGTAGGATAAACGTTGTAATGATAATATCAAGGAATTATACCATGCGTTCTCTGTGCTAGACACTGCTCTGTTATTCTCCACATTTCAGAAATAAGGAAATTTTAGAAATTGGGAAATGGAGGTAAGGAGAGTTTCAAAAACGTTCCCCAAATTAAACAACTTTGAAAACAATGGGTAAACCTGGATTTGGTAACCATTCCACCATATACCCAGCCAGGGGTGGGAGCCTCCACTGTCACCGGCTTCATTCCCAGCCCTCCTGAGTCTGCCTACCTTTACTTTGGACTCCGGAGGGCTCTAAGAATCCATTTGGAAGTGTGACTTAATTTAAGGCAGTTCTCTGTAATGTGTAACCAAATGAGCCCTCTAGTAACTATTTCCAAAGCAGATTTATAATTTGCCTCAGGAAATATGTGTATAGATGAAGTCACTTAGAATGGTTTTATTTTCTCTTAGTTTCATTCTACCTGGAAAATATCTTTTCCTCCCTCTGAAAGTGATTTTAGACGACTTTTGTTCAACTGCTTTTCTAGAATCTACTGTCCTAGCAGGTTTCTCAAACCATAGAGCCCTGAGGGATCTGAGTCATGACACACAGTCAAATACACCTGCTAACTTGAATTAACCCCATCATTTCTACTTTCTATTTTCTAAAGAATAAAAATCAGTGGTCAAAATAGCATAATCTGTCTGTCTTACATTATCTTCACCCTCCCCACCCAGTCTAAGAACATAGCTGTCAGCATCCCATGATAATGTGGTGATTTCATTACTCTCCTTGGTTAGGATAAAACTATATGAGTTTTAACTTCCATCAGATTGGAGAATGTAGCTTCTGGACAGTTTTTAGTCTATACAAGTCCCAAATAGATTTTTGAACATTGGAATGGGGAAGGTCTTCACACCTCTACACGACAAGTTTCTATTTTGAAAAGAAAACTTTGCAAAAGGGGAGTAATTCTGTGATGTAATTTTTCCCCTTTATAATTAGCAACCAAAATTGAAAGGAAACACACCAAACTCTGAGGGAGAAGGTCCTGAAGTCCTCCGATTCAGAATTCACAAAAGCGAACAAAAACTTTCAAGAGACCAACACTAATACTTTTTATAGGCGACAAGGGCCAGCAAATCTGCACCCAGCATCATAGGTTTCCGTATTATTAAAAATCAGTGCATTTTATAGAAATTTAAATAACACAGCCACAGAAGAAAATCCCTTTGTACAAAGAAAAGTGCCATCCCTTAACTTTACCACCTGGCCTGAAGGTAAAAGGTATGACACACAGCGTCTACCACCGATCCTAGGAAGCCTTCCTCTGACCAGCCTCCAAATGGTAAACCTTCTGGCAGGATCTGAAGTCGTTAACCAGAAATCCAAATTGGAAAATAACAAACTCCAACTTTGTTTTACTTTATCGATATTGTTAAGTGAATGATGTCATTGTTTAGGGGTTCTGCAAAGACATTCCATGTCACTTTGGTTTTAATACCAGCCTGGAGCCTGTCTAGTCTGCCAGCATAAGCCAGATAAACAGAGACCTGCCGCCTTCCTGTTCATCTCGGATAGTTACTCGGAAAGATTCTGGAAAATATGCCTATTACGAACTAAACATTTCACTTTTCATTTTATCCGTGTGCCAGAAGTCCATTCCTTGGATAAACACTTTACAAACTGCCACTCTAAAAGTCACTAAACATGATAAAGTATGTGTGCATCATTTCAGGACTGATTAAATATTTTCTCTCCCATGACAAATGAACAGTTACATACTATACGCAACGACTGGAACCAACATTCCTTTTCTCTCTTTCCTTTATTTTGTCTCTATTTTGCACGAAAGATTAATTTTCCATTTCAGCTCATTTGTTATGCAATCTTGGCTTTGGTAAAATACCACTCAAGCAATATTACATGCAGAAATAGTATTTATTTTTTTTAAACATGTGATTGAAAATGCTTTCACAAATGTGCTTTCTTCCCCTACTATGTCTCGCCTTTTATTACGGGTTGTTTCCAACTGCCTTTGTTATTATTTATATTAAATGGGGGAGGGAGGAGAACTAGTGTATTCTATTTAAAAATTTTTAAAAAGGATTGGTAGTATGAGGTATATTAAGTGTATGTTAAAACTATATGGTCATTCTTCACATCCCAGCCTACTGCCAAAATAAAGCACCTTAATTCGTTAATTCTGTAAAGTACGATTATAATCATCGCTTCTCTACTTCATAAAGGCACCGTTGTCCCACTTATGATTAGACTGGTTACATTCTACTCTCTCTTGTCTTTAGCTCCCGGGGTGGAAGGGGGGATATTACCCCCTTCTGAAACACATATTAAAAGCAGAACTTTACATAAAAATTTCTGTAAGATGTATGTCCTGTTGAAAAATAGAAACATCTTTGAAACGAATGTTTTAATCTATAAGAAAAAGCACAAACTTCCTGAAAAAATGAAACAGTCCTTTTAAAATGAAAATAGTCCTTTAAAATGAAGAAAACAAATTACTTTGTGTTCCGTTACCCACACAGGGTGTCACAAGTTAGTTATACCTTTCTCATCCTTTTCCCTTTATCTGGAACATCATGTAAATTAACTGACAAAGGTAAATTACCTAATGTAATAGTTATAATTCAAATCTTACTTCTAGTCATTTCCATCTGTTTATTGATGTCAGAATAATAAATTTCGTGAAGCTAACGGAACGGATAGCTGCAACAAATGGTTTCTAAAATCTGCTCGTTTTCTATTCCAAAAGCCAGTTTTACCATAAAATATGTATTTTACCAATGGAACTTAATTAAAAAAATTCTAAGAAAAATATGAAGTTAGCCACAATTTACAAATAAGGATCTCTGAGTATCAGAAGTCAATTTTATAACTCCTTTCATTATTCTTTAAATAGAGATACAAAGGAATTGGCTATTTATTAGACAAATCCAGAATCCCTACATTCCCTCCTTGTGAGCTGAGACAGACACTGAGTAATTCTGTGGGAAAATAAAAACAACATATTTGGTCTGGTGATATTTTTCCACAATTGAAGAGAGCTGCTTATGTTAATTAAAAATAAAATAAAAGCAGAAGCTGAAATAAACACATACAGTGTGTATGCAGTCAACCTTGACAAGATTCTGCTGAAACCCATCTTGTAATACAATAGGATAGTTTGGCTTGCCCAGTGAAATCATCTGAAGACAAGAGTATGTTCGTCCGATCTGTATGTGGGTTTTGGGTAAGGTTCAAGAATCATCTGCTCAGTTGTCTTACTTTCTGGGAGAATGGAAGAGTTCAAACTCTTTATTTAAAAGCTATACATTTGTGTTCATGTGAAATAGAAACACAGTCCCACTTCTGAGATTAATAGCAAAAATGTGTGAGTAAATAGACAAAATTAGCATATAAAACTGTCATGCTAACAAATGGAACATGAAAAAAAGTCTCATTTGCTTTAAAAAATATACTAACCTAAATATTCTCTTGAATATTTTTATTTTGTAAGGAAATCATAAAATGACCCAAAAACCCCATAATATTCCATTATAGAAAAAAATTCTAGTTAGTACCTAGATAAAAGTTCACTGATCCATTTTATTTACATATTTTTATTATATGTTGTTAGCCAACATATAATACATTGTTAGTTTTTGACATAGTGTTCGATGATTCATTAGTTGCTTATAAAACTAATGAATTAGTATATAACTCCTTTCCAAGCATTCTGAGTTTGTGTAGTTTACAAAATGTTTTCATGAACATACTTTTCTAGTAAACGTCTCTTACTAGCCCCACCTGAGGGAATTTGAGGAAACTGTATATTGCAAAGAACAAGCAAGGTATTCTGTTCCTAGAGCCCTAGAAGATAGAAGGAAGGATGAGGTTACATGCCTTTTACACACAAGGAAGCTGAGGTCCAGGCACTTTCTGTGGTTTTTCCACTGCAATTCTAAGGTAGCACTCTCAGGGCCCTGTCCACCACACTGGCTTGTCTTAACAACTGTAGAGAGTGCGTGGAATGCTAAATTGCCTCAAAAACTTTGAGAGTCAGGAAAGTTCCATCACAATATGATCTTCAAGACACAATCCAACTCAGCTATCACAATGACCTGTACATGACTCTCAACTAGTTCTAGAGAAATGAAAGCACATACATTTGTCACTGATTGTCACTGGGACTCTGGGATAGGGTACAACGTAAAACTAAAATGTCGGGTGTCGGGGCACCTGTGTGGCTCAGTCAGTTAACTGTCTGCCTCTGGCTCAGGTCATGCTCCCAGGGTCCTGAGATCGAGTCCTGCATCGGGCTCCTTGCTCAGCAGGGGGTCTGCTTCTCCCTCTGCCTACCATCCCCCCTCCCCGCTTCTGTGCTCTCTCTCACAAATAAAATCTTAAAAAAAAAAAATAAAACGTCTTATGCTGTACCAGTATCATTGAGATAAAAATAGAACCTCACAAAGAAATTCCTTTAAGATGCTTTCCATATAGTCATTCATACAACCAAAATGTCCTTGTGTATTTGCTACCTCAAGGTCAGGAAAATGAAAAAGTTCAGGTTTGCTGCTACTTAAACGTGCAGACCAAGCAGAGTCCTTGTGTTTATAGACTATCTTAGCCTCCAAAATGGACTGCAGCTGGCTTGATAATATGACACCTAGAACATAATAATAGCCCGTAACAAACAGAAAATAAAGGGGGGACGAGACTGAGAAGTTATCTGTCGGAACACAGACTCCTGGTTCGGCTCTCCTCTCCTCTCCTTCAGGGTCTTGCCTCGGCCACTCACAGGGATCAAACAGAGAGTAGAGGGTTGGCATTTTGTTTTCAATTTTGGGTTTTTTTGGGGGGGGGGCAGATATGGCGGGGAAGGTTAGGTAGAGGGGTTTCTGCACAAAGAAACACAAGCCAAAGACACTATAAAAGCCTGAGGCCTTGGGTTCCCAAGAAGTTCTCGCTGGTAGAGAGAACATCTGGTGAACTACTGCTTGGCGGGGAATGGGGTGGTTTACAAAATGGCTGGGAAGGAGACCCCGGACTCTAGACTCTGGATTAAATCCACAATCCCTGAGCTGCAGGACAGGAGCCAGCCAGCCTGGCTGAGGGAAACCCCTTCAGCATGTCAGGAAGAAATGCACCTGCCCGCTCGCATACAGTTCTAGAAAAGCAGTGAATTCAGCCCAGACTGCTGTACTTCCAGACTGCAAGGCAAGTGTGGGATTTTGTTTTCAGCCTAGCTTCCTCAAAGCCGCCCGGGTCAGAGTAGCTATCGTTCGGTGAATGACTGGCCAGAGGTTACACCGAAGCCCCCAGAGCCCGGGAGACTTCTACCATTTGCTGATGGATCTGCACACATCCTGGGGAAAGGCTGCAAGTCAGCTCCACATCTGGGTCCGATGGACCCCGAGCAGGTGCAGCCTCATCAACTGGGGCACAGCCTTCCCCACCCCTGGGGTGGACTGTGATCCCAGGAGGATCCTTCTTGGCTATCTCCTTCCCTGGTTCTTTCTGTTAAACTTCTCACTGCTTGACCATGGAGCTGTGAGTACCCTCTTAATTGCTTTACATTAAGACCTCTACTGTTTCAACAAACATGTAGGCATGGAATTTTCCTCTATTCCAAATAAAGTCAGTTCTCTCAGATAGAGCTGCAGACCCCTGGGCCCAATCTCTGTGTCTCTACACAAGAGCTAAATTAGAGGTGAGACCACTGTCCCACTTGTCCCAAACTGAGGCTTTTGATCTTCAAGCAGGAGCTGAGGGGGGGGGGGGCAGACCCTAGTCTTCTAGGCTTGCACTTCTGGGTGTATAGAGATCCCTCATCCTAACCATCAGCTGGAGCAAAAAATGTGCAGCCCAATATTCTTGGCCTGTCATCCCAGGGGGAGAGCTTACATCTTGCAAATGGGGGCTCGGTTGAGAGAGCAGTTTCCGTAATATTGAACTAGAAAGAATGGATTGTGGCTCCAATGACACAGACTCCCACTGTTCTTGCCAAGATTAAGTAGGTTATCTCCAGTGAATGATTCTCCATTCGCTGGATGCCCTTAGAACATTTTGTAGAGATGTTAAGTGATTGTTTTACATCATTTTCTCCAGTTAAATGTTTGTTTTATGGGATAAGACTTTGTTTGGTAAGTCAGTCTCCTAAGTTCAAGTATTTTAGTAAAATCCACATGATGAGGGGATTCTACATAGTTCCATATAACTTATCTAAATATTTTGAAGTGATTTCCACCTGATTTACAATCTAAGTATTGCTTCTCTTATGTCACAGATAAGGACAGAGATTCAAAAGTCATGGTAAGTCCCTGAAGCCACATTGGAGTACAGATATACAGATGTGATACCAACATCTATGTTCCATGACCAGGCGAGGCTGCCCAACGTCTGATCCAATGGAGCCAGTGAAGAACAGGAATGAAACCAATAAATACATGGCTGGAATCTGAAATCTGTCTCTGGTTTCTATGACTACCACCAAACGTTTCTAACTCTAGTTAAGATAATAACGTGCACATAATATAGCAAATAACATCTACAAGCTAAGCATCTGGCAAATACTAGCTAACTTAATTCTCATCTCCAGAGTAGGTACTATTATCCTGGAGTTATGGTACTGGCTCGGAACCACAGAACTAACACATGAAGAGCAGGATTTGGATTCCAAGATGGCTGCCTTTCTGAAGAGAATCACTACTGATCATTGACCTGGTCATGTTAACATTGCTACAAACATGGAACAAAGATTTACTTCTTTGAGAAATGTTTCATATGATTCATTATTCTTATTCTTATTTTTTGTGTTTTTAAAGATTTATTTATCCATGTGAGAGAGTGAGAGAGAGCACACAAGCAAGCAGGAGGAGGGGCAGAGGGAGAGAATCCTCAAACTGACTTCCCGCTGAGCATGAAGCCCAACCTTGGGCTCAATCCCATGACCCATGAGATCATGACCTGAACCAAACAAAAGAGCTGGACACTTAATGGACTGAGGCACCCGGGTACCCCTTTATTTTTATTTTTGAATTTCGGGACTTTTTAATTCTAAAAGATGGCTCTTTCACTAACAGATTAATCCTGAGGCAGTTTCTGTTTCATGGAACAAACTGAAATTTCTCTTTGTCATCATTTAAGGACTTGACGTTCTTTGTTTTATCCCACTATAGCTGACGTACAATGTGTTAGTTTCAGGCGTACAATACAGGGATTCAGCAATTCCACACTCAGGGCTCACTGTGGTAAGTGCGCCATTAATCCCTTCACTGATTTCACCCATCCACTGATGTGCCCCCCTCTGGAAACCAACCGTTTGTTTTCTATAGTTAAGAGTCTGTTTTTTGGCTGGTCTCTCATTTTTGTTTTGTTTCCTAAGTCTACCGATGAGTAAAATCATACAGCGTTTGTCTTTGGTGGATATATTTCACAATGCGTTATACTCTCTAGATATATCCATGTTGCAAATGGCAAGATTTCATTCTCTCTTATGGCTGAGTCACTGTCCATCGTCTACATACCACATCTTTTTACCTATTCCTCTAACGATGGACATGTGGGCTAGTTCCCTAGTGCCTGTCGTAAATGCTGCTGCAATCAACACAGGGGTACATGTATCTTTTCAAATTAGTATTTTCATATTCTTTGGGTAATTACCCACAAGTGGAATTATTGTATCATGTGGTAACTACATTTTTATTTTTTGGATGAATTTCCATAGTAGTTGCTCCAGCATTCCCACCAACGGGGCAGGAGGGTTCCTTTTCTCTCAGTATCCTTATCAACACTTGTTTGTTGTGTTTTTGATTGTGGCCACTGTGATCACTGTAAAGTGACATCTCACTGTAGTTTGAGTTTTGAGTTTTTTCACTCATCATCTCCTTGACGATGAGTGATGTTGAGCGTCTTTCTACATGTCTGTTGGCCATCTGGATGTCTTCTTGGGAGAAATGTATGTATGTTGAGGTCTTCTGCTCATTTTTAATTGGATTATTTTACGTGTGTGTGTGTGTGTGTGTGTTGAATTATATGAGTTCTTTGCTTTTTTTTAAAAGATTTTATATATTTACTTGAGAGAGACCATGAGGGGAGGGATAGAAGGAGAGGGAGAAGCAGACCCCCTGCTGAGCAGGGAGTCAGATGTGGGATTCAATTCCAGAACACTGAGGTCATGACCTGAATGGAAGGCTTAACTGACTGAGCCACCCAGGCGCCTAAAATGAGTTCTTTATATATTTTGATACTAACCCTTTATTGGATAAGTCATTTGCAAATATTTTCTCCCATTCATTAGGTTGTCTTTTAGTTTTGTTGAATCTTTCCTTTGCTGTGCAGAAGCTTTTTACTTTGATGTAGTCTCAATAGCTTATTTTTGCTTTTGATTCCCTCACCTCAGGAGACATATCTAAAAAATGTTGCTATGGCTAATATCAAAAAAAATTACTGCCTGTGCTCTCTTCTAGGATTTTTATATTTTTAGGTCTCACATTGAGGTTCATGATCCATTTTGAGCTTATTTTTGTGTACGGTGTAAGAAAGTGCTCCAGCTCCATTCTTTTCCATGTGGCCTTCCAGTTCTCCAAATACCCATTTACTGAAGTGATTGCCTTTTTCCTGTTACATAATCTTGACTCCTTTGTCAAAGATTAAATGGCCACATAGTTATGGGTTTATTTCTGGGCTCTCTTTTCTGTTCCACTGATCTTTGTGTTTATTTTTGTGCCAGTACCATCTGTTTTGATTATTACAGCTTTGTAATATAGCTTGAAATCTGGGATTGTGATACCTCCAGTTTTATTCTTTTTCAAGACTGCTTTGGCTATTCAAGGTCTTTGGGCATTCCATACAAATTTTAGGATTATATGTTCTCATTCTATGAAAAATTCTGTTGGTACTTTGATAGGCATTGCATTAAATCTGCAGATTTCTCAGGGTGGTATAGATATTTGAACAACCTTTGTTTTTCCAACCCATGAGCATGGGATATCTTTACATTTATTTTTGTTGTCTTCAATTTCTTTTAACAATGTCTCATAGTTTTCAGAGTACAGGATTTCACCTCTTCCGTTGAGTTTATTTGTAGGTATTTTATTACTTTGGGTGCGATTGTAAATGGGATTGTTTTCTTAATTTCTCTTTCTGATGCTTCGTTTAGTGTACAGAAGTGAAATGGTGGGACATCTGGGTGGTTTAGTGGCTTAAGCGTCTGCCTTCCGCTCAGGTCATGATCCCAGGGTGCTGGGATCCAGTCCCGCATCGGGCTCCCTGCTCAGCAGGCCATCTGCTTCTTCTTCTGCCATGATCCCTCTGCTTGTGCACTCTCTCTCTCTGACAAATAAATAAATAAAATCTTTTTAAAAAAAAGAAATAAAATGGATTTCTATACCTTGATTTTGTGTCCTGCAACTTGACTGAATTCATTTATCAGTTTTAGTATTAGACCCCAGTGATGGAGTCTTTCAGGTTTTCTATATACAGTATCACGTCACTGCAAATAGTGAAAGCGTTATTCCTTCCCTACTGATTTAGATCCCTTTTATTAATTTTCCTTGACTTATCCCTGTGGCTAGAACCTCCGGCACTATGTTGAATGAAAGTGGTAAGGTGGACATCCTTGTCCTGTTCTTGTTCTCAGTTTTTCACCATTGAGTATGATGCTTGCTCTGGGTTTTTCATTAATGACCTTCATTATTTTGAGGTATGTTCCCTCTACATCTACCTTGTGGAGGGTTTTTTCATGATTGGACGTTGTACTTTGTCAAATGTTCCTTCTGAGTCTGTTGAAAAGATCATACGCTTTTTATAACTTTCTCTCCTTGATATGGTGTAACATGTTGACTGATTTGTGAATATTGAATCACCCCTGCACCCCAGCAATAAATCCCACTTGACTGTGAATGATTTTTAAACATATTATTAGATTCCATTTCCTGAAATTTTGTTCAGAATTTTTGCATCTATGTTCATTGGAGATACTGGCCTGTAGTTCTTTTTTTCTGTAATGTCTTTATCTGATTTTGGTATCAGAGTAATGCTGGCCTCACAGAGTGAATTTGGAAGCTTTTCTTCCACTTCCTCAATTTTTGGAATAGTTTGAGAAGAACAGGTATTAACTGTTGTTTAAATGTTCAATAGATTTTGCCTGTGAAGTCATCTGGGCCCAAACTTTTGTTTGTTGGGAGTTAATTGATTACTGATTCAATTTTGTGGCCAGTATTCAGTCTGTCCAAATTTTCTATTTCTTCCTGGTTCAGTTTTGATAGGTTATACGTGTTTCTAGGAATTTATCCCTTTCTTCTAGGTTGTCCAATTTGTTGGCATATAATTTTTCATAATATTCTCTTACAATCTTTTGTATTTCTATGGTGACAGTTGTTCTTTCTCTCTTTCATTTCTGATTTTCTTGTTTTGAATCTTCTCCCTCTCTCCTTTCTCTTTTGTTGATGAGTCTAACTAAAGGCTTATAAATTTTGTTTACCTTTTCAAAGACAGCTCCTGATTTCACTGAACTGTTCTATTGTGTTGTTTTATTTTTACTTTCTAGGTAATTTATTTCTAATCTTTATTATTTCCCTCCTTCTGCTGGTTTGGAGTTTTGTTTGTGCTTCTTTTTGTAGCTCCTTTAGGTGTAAGGTTAGGTTGTTTATTCGAGATTTCTCTTGCTTCTTGAGTTAGGCCTGTCTTGCTCTAAAGTCCCTCTTAGAAGGGCTTTTGCTACAAGCTAAAGATTTTGTATTGTTGTTTTCTTTTTTTTTTTTTAACATTTTATTTCTTTGTCAGAGAGCACACAAGCAGGGGGAGTGGCAGGCAGAGGGAGAAGCAGATGGCCTGCTGAGCAGGGAGCCTGATGCGGGACTGGATCCCAGCACCCTGGGATCATGACCTGAGCGGAAGGCAGACGCTTAAGCCACTAAACCACCCAGATGTCCCACCATTTCACTTCTGTACACTAAACGAAGCATCAGAAAGACACTTCTGTACATGTGGGGCTCGATCCCAGAACCCTGGGATCATGACCTGAGTGGAAGACAGACACTTAACCGAATGGAGCCACCCAGGCGTCCCTGTACTGTTGTGTTTTCACATACTTTTTAATTTCTTCTTTTATTTCCTGGCTGATCCACTCATTGTTTAGTAGCACATTATTTAACCTCCATGTATCTGCGGTTTTTCCAGAATTTTTCTTGTGGTTGATTTCTACTTTCATAGCATTGTGCTCAAGAAATATGCATGGTATGACTCTGATGTTCTGAATTTGTCAAGACTTGTTTTGTGGCCTAATATGTGATCTATTCTGGAGAATGTTCCATGGGCACTTGAAAAGAATATGTATTCTGCTGTTTTAGGATGTCCCTGGACACAGCTCTTCATTCCAGTGACCTGGAAGTAATAGAATCTTTCATTTCTAAATTGTATTTATCAATAAAGCCTTTGGAAACTGGAAAAAAAAAAAAAGAATATATCCGAATATATCTGTTAGACCCTTATGGTCCATTGTGTCGTTCAAAGCTATTACTGTCCCTCATTGATTTTCTGCTTGAATGAACTGTCCATGGCTGTGAGCGGGTGTACAGCCCCTACTACTATTGTATTATATCAATTACTTCCTTTATGTTGCTATCGGCTGCTTTCCTTACTTGGGTGCTCCCGTGGTGGGTGCGTACTTACAACTGTTGTATTTTCTTGTTGGGTTTTCCCTTTATTATTACATTGTGTCCTTTCCTTCTTTCCTGTTAACAACAGTCTTTGTTTTAAAGCTTATTTTGTCCGGTAGAAGTATTGCTACCCTGGCCTTCTTTTCACTTCCATTTTCATGATAAATGCTTTTCTACCCCTTCACTTTCAACCTGCATGTGTCTTTAGGTCTGAAGTCGGTCTCTTGTAGTCAGCACAGAGACGGGTCCTGCTGTGTTATCCATTCTGTCACCCTATGTCTTTTGACTAGAGCATTTACATTCATTCATTCACTAGGCCATTTACATTCAGAGTAATTATTGATAGATAAGTACTTATTGTCCTTTTATTACTTGTTTAATGGTTTTGTAGTTCTTCTCTGCTCTTTTCTTCTCTTAATTTCTTCTCTCATGATTTGCTGGATTTCTTTAGTGATATACTTGGATTCCTCTCTACTTATTTTTTGCACATCTATTACTGGTTTTTCATTTGTGATTACCATTAGGTTTGTATATAACATCTTCTGTGTTTAGCAATCTATATTAACTTGTTGGTCCCTTAAGTTTGAGTCCATTCTTTACTGTTCTCCCCCTCACATTTTAGGTATATGGTGTCATACTTTACATTCTCTTATTTTGTTAATACCTTGATCGACTTTTACAGATATACTTACTTTAACTGCTTTTGTCTTTTCTACATTTCTTACTCCTTTCTATGGTCTTTCCTTTCCACTCAACATTTCCTATAGGGCTGGTTTAGTGGTATGAATTACTTTAACTTTTTTTATTTTGGGGAGGGTCTTGGAAGCTCTTCATCTTTCTTTCTATTCTGAATAATAGCCTTGCTGGTTAGAGTATTCTTGGCTGAACAATTTTTTCTTTGAATATATCATGCCACTCCTTTCTGGCCTGCAAAGTTTCTGCCCAAAACCAAAAAACCCTGAATGCCTTAGGGGGTTTCCCTTGTATATAACAGTTCTCTTTTCATTTGCGGCTTTAAAAATTCTCTTCACTACTTTTTGCCATTTTATTTACTGTTTCTTTGTGTGGACCTCCTCGGGCTGACTTTGTGGGGGGGGAATCTCTGTGCATCCTGGATCTGGATTTCTGTTTCCTTTCCCAGATTCAGGAAGTTTTCAGCTATTATTTCTTCCAATAGATTTTCTGCCCCTTTTTCTCTCTCTTCTCCTTCTGGGATCCCTATAATGAGAATGTTATTATACTTGGTGTCGCTAAGATCCCTTAGTCTATTTTCATTTTTTATTATTTCTTTTCTCTCTCCTCTTCAGCTTGTTTTCTATTACTGATTTTCCATACTGATTTGTTCTGCTTCCTCCACCCTATTCTTTATTCCTTCTAGTGTCTTTTTTATTTCATTCATTGAGTTCTTCATCTCTGATTTGTTCTGTTTTTATGTTTCCCATCTCTTTGCTAAGAGACTCACTGAGGTCCTCCACTCCTTTTCCAAGCCCAGTGACTATCTTTACGATCATTACTTTAAATTTTCTATCAGGTGTATCACTTGTCTCTGTTTTGTATAGCTCTTTTGCTGTGATTTTGTCCTGGTCTATCATTTGGGACTTATTCCTCTGTCTCCTCATTTTGTCTAACTCTATGCCTGTTTCTATGCACTAGAAAAGTCAGCTACATCTTCTGCTCTTGACAGTAGAGGCCTTATAAAGAAGAGGTCTTGCAGTGTCCCGCAGTACAATATCCTCTGCTCACTAGAACCTGATGCTTTAGGGGTGTCTCCTATGTGTGTTGCATGCATCGTTCTGTTGTGGCTGAGCCGCTTTTGTTTTCAGTCCCGTTGTCTGTGACGGTTCTCTTTGCTTGTTGTGGGCAGGGTTTGGTCCCTGTGGTGTTAGTGGGTCAGGCTAGGGCCATGTTGGGTTTAAGTTCAGTCTCACCAAGTGTCTGTCAGATTTGCAGTAGCACTGAACTTCAGGTCACAGTGAAGGTGGGGAGGGTAGTGTCAGCAAGGTCCGCCTACATGGGAGGGGACCTGCAGCTCCTGGGGACTGAAGCAGGGAGGGTCAGAGGGGTGTATCCACAGAAGCATGCATGGGCAGGATGCTCAGTGTTAGCAAGGTTTGCTTGGGTCTACTATGGAAGAGGACCTGGAGCTGAGGCCCATCTGGAGGGAGTGCGTCCACGGAATGCATGGGCTAGGCATGCTCTTTTCAGGTTAGGTAGCGAGCGTTGTGGACTGCTGGCTCCCAGAGGTACCATGTGTCTAGGCTGTGGGGTGGGGGAACAAAATGGTGCTCACCAGTTCCTTTGTTCCTGAAGAAATCTCCCACATGCGCTCCTTCCAGCACATGCTCTGATATTAGTAAACAAATCTCTCTCCCATATATCACAGGTGTTTTTCAAACTGCTGTTTCTATGCTATATCTCAACAGGGCTCTTTGTTTTGCTGTCTCCTTAAGGGTGGGGACTCAGTCTCTCAGTTTGCCCTACTGGACCAGGTCTTTCAGGACCCTGCTGAACTTTAAACATTCCAGGTTTTAAGCCCTGCTGATTTTAAGACTTCTTGAAATTTGGCCCCTCTGGTTTTCAAAGCCAAATCTTATGGGGATTCATCATTCCCATGTAGGATCTTTGGTGTGAGAGTCTGTTTCTCTCCCCTTTCCATGTCCCTGCCAGTGGGGTCCCTCCTTCCTGTGGATGGTCCCATGGGTCCCTTTAGCTTCCAACTGTGCTTCCATACTTCCTACTCTCTTCAGTGTGGCCTCTCCTCTACATTTAGCTCTAGAGAGTCTGTCCTGCCAGTCTTTGCCTCAATTTCTGCGTTTTTTACACTGATGTGGCTGTCACCTAGTTGTTTCCGTGGGACCAGATGGGCTTAGGGTACTTCTACTCTGCCACCATCTTCCCCAGACAGCTGTTGGTCTTTACCCATTTTTGCTTTTCATTGAAACTGAACAATTCTCTTTACCAATTTATCTAGCACAATATGTCATACTAGATAAACAGCAACTAAAAACGTGATACCTATTCACAGAATATATAGGATCTCGCCTAATTAAGTAATGGTAAAGAACTTCCTTAATCAGAATTCTCCTTCAAGAGTAATCAGATTTCTTTAGAGAGTGTGATGGTTAATTCGATGTGTCAGCTTGGCTAGGTACGGTAACTAGTTTTGGGTCAAACATCAATCTATATGTTGTGAAAATATTTTTGAGATGTGAGTCGCATTTAAATCAGTAGACTTTGAGGAAAGCACATTACCCTCCATAATGTGGATGTGCCTCATCCAATCAGTTGAGGGTCTTAAGAAAAAGACGACTGCGGCTACCCTAAGAGGATGGAATTCTGGAATTCTGTCTTCCGAATGCTCTTGAACTCAAGATTCTAACATTAACTCCTTTCAGGACTTTCCAGCCTGCTATTGGCCAATTCCCTAATCTCGCTCAGTCTCTCTGTGAGTGCGCGCGCGAGCGCGCGAGCGCGCACACACGCACACACACACACACACACACACACACATCCTATTGGTTCTGTTTTCTGGAGAACATTGACCACTACAGAGAGAAAGAAGAAAGGGAGAAAACTGAGGCAGAGAAACCAAGAGATTTGTGAGATAATTCTCTATGTTCACTCATTCATGATTGCAAATCTCCATTCTGAAAGTACAAGTTAATGCAAGGGAAGTTACTTAAACTCAATAGTTCCTAGAACCAAACTCTTCACCCTTCTTTCTTGAAACAGGTTCCTGCTATACTCCCTTCTCTGGTATTTCCACAGTCCGAAATGTCATCCAAAAGAGAAGGTACTCAAGTATTCACAATAATTTGGTACTTAACAGATTGATAATCATCCAGAGTCATTAAAATAAAATTCAGAAATTCAATATAATATTAAACTATTATTTTCTTTTTCTTTTATGCTTGAAAATAAAAACTGAGCTAATAATTGGTTCCTTGAGATAAAATGTACTAATAAGTAATTTATAAACTTATTTGAGAATACATTTTGGTATTAAAGGAAAGCAACTTCTCACCATTTATGAGTCTCTGTCAGTGAGTTTTCTTCTGCCTCTTGATCAATTTTAGCTGAAAAATGCAAGAAAAAAAAGAAATGAGATATATGATATTCTATCTTAAGCAAAATATGATCCAAATAATATGAAATATATTTTTATTCATAATTAATTCTAATGCATTCCAGAAAGAGTTTATTTTAAATCTATAAGCAAATATGATTAAATAGATATTTAATTTTCATTCAGTTAATAATAGCTACCAACACACATAAGATATAAATAAGCACAAATTTAATATTCGAAGTAATACCTTTTTTCTAAGTAATTTCTCTAAGTCAGTTACATTAACCTGAGAAAATAGTAGTTCATTTCATATTCACTGTAAATGTGTTTGTCAAGGATTTAAATGCTAATAATTAGTTAAAAATAATTCTCTCAAGCAAAAGTACAGAAACTAAGTCAAGAAACTCAATAGAAATGGTATATGACCTTGACCAGTGCTCTCTGCACCAGACCACAAATGAACAGATCCAAAGGTTATTTCTACAGAGGTAAAAGACACTAACATTTTCTACTTATTAAAAGTAGGGAGGCAACAGTACACTCATTTATTTGCTATCACCTTTGTTTCAAAATAAATGGTACCCTGACATAAACTTAAAAGACCAAATTTGAGAAAGCCATCAATCACATCACTATTTGAAATTATTTAAAATAACATAGGAACTCCAGCACATGAAATAGGTGTGGCAGTGAATTCTACATTTTTTGACCAGCAAGCATGCCAAGAATTTATAGATTACTCCACATACACACACACACACCTGCCACAAAGGTTTCAAAAATACTCTTACTTCATGCAATGCTCTCACATTTTTAGTCCATTCTATTAGATTTCAAAGTGTATTTGTGACCCACTAAATTGATTTCATGCTGCACTAATGGTTTGTCACACACACTTTTGAAAATCACTGAGTGACAGGACAAAAACTTAAAAAAAAAAAAATAAAGAAAACCTAGAAGTAGTGAAAGAAGACATTGCCCTTTTACAATCACTCCCTCATAGGTCACCCTTGTGACCGTCTGGAGAAAGGAGGAGACAAAGTGGAGTGGATGAGTTGATTTTAAGGTTGGAACGGGGCACGAAAGCTAACCGACGGCCATCTGAGAATTGTCGAAGTGTCTCTCTCACTACTGAACGCACAATTGTCCAGCTTGGGCTGGTTAATGTTCTACAACCTCAGGACTGTTTGTTCAAAGGTCTGTACAGTATCTGCAAAGCCACATGGAGGGTCATGCTGCCACTCCTGGCCAGGACTGGGGAACTCGGCAGGCAACGTTTGAGCCGGGAGCAGAAAGTGTTGTCGTCCCCTTTCCTTTTTTGTGCATTAGATTGTTCACAAGAACTTCCGGGTCAGTTGTTAGCTGTATTGAAAATCAGAATAAATGCTCCATGATTTTGCTTCGAAAAGGCTCCAACGTGAACTCACTGTCTTATTAAATCTGCTCTGGGCTGCCTGGCTTGATCATGATTGGCTTCAGGCAGCAAGTCTAGAGCCATACAAAGTGTGTTTAAGGCAAAACAACAAAGCACCGCAATGCATGCCACTTCCAGGAAGGACAGTCTTCCAACTGCCCTCACGTGTGTATTCTATGCTTTTTGAAAATATAGAGATTGGGGCGCCTGGGTGGCTCAGTCGTTAAGCGTCTGCCTTCAGTTCAGGTCATGATCCCAGGGTCCTGGGTTCGAGACCCGCATTGGGCTCCCTGCTTGGAGGTAGCCTGCTTTCCCTCTCCCATTCCCCCTGTTCATCGTGTTCCTGCTCTCTCTGTCAAATAAATAAATAAAATCTTCAAAAGAACTAAAAAAATTTAAAAAATAAAATACAGAGATGAAGACTGAGATTGGAAGAAAATTTCTGGAGTATGTTAGAAGAATCAAGTAAACGATTTACGAAATTTAAAATGCGCCAGAATGAGATGCTAGAGATCTGTGTTCTATTCCTGATTCTGCCACTAAGATTAGCTATGTAACCTTAGGAAAATAATCTGTTAACATACATAAAAGACTTAGCATAGTGCCGCCAATAATTAGCAGAGGCTAAATAAATGTTCTTCAAAAATGTTGGACTCGATGCTCTTGAAATTTGTAACGTGATGTAATACATAATTATCTTTAATTGAATACATCAAGTGCTATTTCATTACGTTTCAACTTCTATGCAGATCAAGAAAGCACATACAGCTTTTCAAAAGTGTAAGCCTCTAAATTGTGGTGAGTGGAATGAAGGGAGTTTCATATGTTCATAATGATTCCTTTTGATGTATCCTAAAGCAGCTCTTGCTTCCCTGCGTGAGCAAGTTTGGCTGAAAAAAACATTCTAATCCAATGTGGCAAACGACTGGGTCTTACCAAGGAAACTAAACATAAAAACAGACCCTCTTCCCCAACCTAATGGCCACACTACAATCATAAAACCAAATTGGAATAGCAGAGAATACTTAAAAATGCTCTATTATCCATTATTTTCACATTATTTTGAAGCTAAGAGGATTTGTGTATTCAGAGTGTAATCAGCTTTGATAAACAGTCAAATGAGAGATCAAAGCAAGTGCATTAGAGTACACATTTCAACTCTTGATGGAGAGTCAACAATTCAAGGAACTAGACAGATTTTCCTTTGCATGGCAATCTTAGAAACAAAAACTTTCTGAAAAGTCGGGGTGCAATTCTGTTTTCTGGGACCACCGAGATACCATTTTCCAACATACTGCTTGTATAAACACTCCATCAACATTTTGCTGTCATGATTCCTTTAAACACACTTATGTTAAGATAGTGACAAATGCAAAATTTGATTTCTTTAGTTAAGGAGGATGAAATCCACCAAAGGAAAAGAAAATGTAATTAAGTTAGTGAAAAGTAAGATACCTTTTAGAAACAAAATAACACTGCCGTTTGTTTGGGGAGTACTCAAGCTAGTCACATGGGGGACAAAAATCTTAGACGGTTTTTTAGTTTGAGTAAAAGCTTCTGACAGGCTGTGACCATCTGTGTTATACACACAGCTTTTCTAGTAAAAGTTGAAGGTGACATAGCAATAAGATTATTTTCTATAAACTATGTCAACATCTTACTGCTAATTCTTTTATTCCCTGACCTACTTTTTCAAAAACATAAATACTGTTTTCAGGTCATTTCTAACAGCACAGAGGACCTTGTGACTAGTTCTGAATGTCGGTGCTACTTTTAGCAGTGGTTTCCTATATATTTACAACCTATTGTCTATAAACTTTGATAAAAAAGTATGCAAAATTTGCTAGGTAAGGGATGTAAAAGGTTCTACTTTTCTATTTAAAGTAAGATCCATTTTCCCATTCTTTATAGTACATAGCTCATCTCTTTTTTGACCTATCAAACAAGGATGGGAGACTTCTAGTCGTTCATGATAATGGTAACTACAGAAAAGTTTTAAAAAGCATTTAAAATAGGGGCACTTGGGTGGCTCAGCTGGTTAAGCGTCTGCCTCCCACTCAGGTCATGATCCTGGATCCCTACATCAGGCTCCCTGCTCAGTGGGGAGTCTGCTTCTCCCTCTGCCCCTCAACCTACTCATGCTCGCTCGCTCTCTCTCTCTCCCTCTCTCTCTCAAATAAATAAATAAATAAATAATAAAATCTTAAAAAAAAAAAAAAAGCATTTAAAATAGACATCAGGTCCAAGGGTTTGGTTTGATCTTCATGCTGTCTTCTGATCATCCGAGGCTCCCTGCCCCCAGCCGCCCAGGAAGCCTCGACCACCCCAGAGGAATTGCTGTGACTCCTAAGGGATACCACTGTCCTAGGGCGTCCCTGGCCTCAGATCTCTGGGAACTGCTTCTCCCATGTCACGTATGAAAAAGCTACGCTTCCTTGGCAAGAGTCTTACCACTCAAGCTCTTGTTTTCAGATCCCATCAGGGTCAGTGTTTGGGATTAGAACACGAAATTCAGCTGGGCAGACCTACGTATGAATTCTAGATCAGCCACTAAACTGTGTTAGATTTTAATAACCTTATGAATCATGTTGATTTAATAACTTCTCTTTATCATTAAAACAGGGTAATCATTTCTTTTCATTGAGTTTCCTAATTAAATAAAATGTAAACCACCTGCAGCACAGGTAATAATGGTTCTGTCTTTTTTTTTTTTTCTCTCTCCACATTACCATGACTATAAAAAGGGGCCAGGATGTTACTTTCAAAAATGCAAAAATTTCTCTATTGTAGGCTCATCAAATATCCTCTTCTTAATGCTTCTACAGATAAAACCCAGATTCAGAATGAGCCTTCTACAATGTTAAAATAAGAAGACTTCCTTATAACAATATAAAGAAGTTATGGGCCAAGAAATATCATAGGAGACTCCAAAACTTTCACAAAAATCAAAGAATAACTCTGTATTGAATGTCTTTTGTTTTTTATTTCTACTTCATCTGTGTGTGTGTGTGTGTGTTGTGGTTTTCATAGGCCTATAGTGGAGAACTTCCAATGCTTCTGGTACAAGAGGAAGTTGACAGTCTTTCAGTCCTGACAGTCCTTTCTTTGGAGGAACAGCAGTAAATGAAATTGCTACAGGAAATAAGAACAACACCTTTTGTAAATTTCAGGAGACAGAGCAAAATACAAAAGATAACATGACATTTTGAAAGACTGCAATATTCATCTCAAGCACACATTTTTTACTCGACATGTACGATGGGTAACCATTCCTATCTCTATATCTGAGTTCCACTGCCAAGAAAATGTTTTGAGAGTGGATATACTGAAAACAGAGTTGTAAGTGCGGAGAAGAGAATCGAAATGGTGAAACAAAGCAACCAACCTTGTACTGATATCAGAGGAGAGAGAAGAGGGCAATGCAGTGAAAATAACAAGTGCTTTGTACTGACACTCTCCGGAGAATCTGAGAACTCAACAGTAGGAGACCTAAAATCTAGAAGTGTGGAAATAAATGGACCTTACAGAACCAACCTCTGCACTTCAGGGGCAAACTGGGTCTGAGACAGTAACCAAAATACTGCAATTGTCGTAGTGATGGTTCCCCTCTGCTCCCCAGATCTCAAAAGCTAGCGGTCTGCCATTTGAGGCAGAGGAAGCTTTTGGTTAAAACCATATTTGAAAAAAAAAAAAAAAAAAAGGAAAAGAAAAAAGAAACACTGAACTTTCTAGGAGGCAGACTTGATTTATTTATTGGTGAGTCTCCCCCCCCCCCTTTCTATTTATTTATTCTAGTGCAAGGGCATAAGATTACCTTTCAGATCCAATTCTAGCAAAGAGGCCATTGGCATGGACATTCCTATGTCCCTGAACATACAAGTAGTTCAAAAGTGTCTTAATGATTCTGTTTCAGCACTTTGGCATTCAATGATAGCTTCTCCAACAGCACTAAGACTTCCTCCCCAAAATCTCTGCTCCCACAAATATTTTCTGGCCATTGTTGTCCTACTAAGTTACTATTTTGACCCAGGGATTGGCGTCTGTAGTCGCTTGTCTGGCTCCAGACTCTTTTGCAATGTTAAATATTTCAGCTGAACTTGTTCCAAATGACTGTGAGTAAGCAGAGGCACGAACGGACGCCCTTTCTGGTCTGGGGGTTTCATGAGGGAATACCACATATTCCCAGGTAATTGGAGACAGAGTTGCGTTTGAGTAATATCAGATGGAAGGCAACTTAGAACCCTTTCATCTGCTTGTCTAGGCTCTAAATCTTTTTCGCTCTTTTTCCTTTTATTTAAAGTGTTAACTAGTTTTTGTTTATAATTAGCGATGAATGTGCCTTTCAGTTGCTTTTAAGTGCAGCCAGTATGGGTTCTTTTTTAGACAGATGCAGTGCCTTTCTTCTGAGTCATTTCAAGTTGTCATTTAATTGCAGATATATTGCTTTGGTTTTGAGATTTTTTTGAGACACTGCTCCTTTTGACAATGAACTGAAAGTCAATGAAATTTAGGCAGTTTCTGTGTGTCAGACAGTGAATGAATATCAGAATTTCTTCCCTTAGATAGAACTAACTCTCAGTGCATTCCTTCCTTGATGCTCCAATGTTCTTAGGACAATAAAACAAATGCTAAGGGATATTCCTGGGAGGAAGAAAAACAGTATCTACAGAGTATAAAATTACAACTTGGCCTTTGCAGTAATTCACATCCAACTTTGAGTTAATACAGAGGGTTATTCCTACTCTGTGCATAAAAATATACACCATAAAAACATATACCTAGAAATATAGGTGTGCATAAACATAAGGAATACGAGCTCACCATAAAAACTCAAGAAACATACATACTATAGTAAATGATGCATACTTCAAAAATTTGATATATGTGGCTTCCGGCCAACCCTAAAATACAAGAAAGCCATGTGCTATTATCACCTAGCCTGATGTAGTTATTGAAGTGGTCCTCAGTGAAATTCCTTTCTAAATCTTCATTTTAAACCCAAAGTGAAAACGACATGGGAAAACATAATGTATGTGCATGCGTTTCACATTCTGTGAACAATACAGTGTAAAAGAGGTATTGGTTTCCAACTGAAACACTGTTTACACGACCCAATTTTTCAAATAAAATCATAGACAGCGCCTACATATTATTCTACCCATATTCTACATAAGTCTCTAAATCCCTCAAAAACCTTCGCTAATCAGCATTAAAGAAAAGACACATCTGTGGCAAATTCCTTTCTTTCTTTATCAAGTAACAACTATGTTATTGAAGACGACGAACTAAGCACCCCCTCTAACCAGTTCCAAGCTGAACTTACATCAGGATCCTTCAGACAACACAAAAATGTCTATAGGCCTTTAATTAAAAATACGCAAATGAATGTTTTAAGACTGACCTTTCCATATTATATGCAGTACCAATTAATTCTGATTTGAAAATTCAAAATATCCAAATACAAAACTGCTTAAACGAAAACACTGGAAAACCAGAAAATCTTTCCCAATGTATTTCCTCTTTCTCCCAACTTTACTTGCCAACACAAAGCAGGAATTGCAGTAGGAAGGCTAGGGCATTCCAAACCTAGAAACAAAAGCTGCATGACTTAATGTTACGATATTTCAACCAAACTTTGATCACGGTATGCTTTGGATACTTTGTTAGGAGCTAATACATGCATACTATTTTGGAGCCTCTCCTTTCAAGATAATGTTAGATGAGAAGAGAGACAAATCATTATTTGCGGGGATTATTACAAGGATAGTTCAATGAGAATGTTAATATAGATATTGGCATTACTATTCTAATTGTTTACATGTAATAACTCACAATAATAAAAGGCACTATAATCACTCCCATTTACAAGAAGGAAATTGACAGTTAAATAACTTGCCCAACATACTAGAAATCCAGAAATAATAAGAGAAAGAGACAGGATTCAAACTCACACGGTCTGATCCCTGAGCCATGCTGTCAAGTCTGTTATGGGCACAATTAAGTTAAACATTTACCTATTGAGAGAGATGTTAATAAGGAAAAGAGAAAGGCAAATGCTGAGCTGGGACTAAAATGATGAACGACCATCAGTCAAATGAAAAAGGAAGAGACTAGAGAAGGCATTTAAACAACAAACAGCAGGGGAAAAAAATGTGCAAAGACGTAAGCGCCACATAGTACAGGATGTCAAGAAGGAAGGATATAATGTAGACAACATGGGGGATAATAATGGAAAATAGCTGGCCAAAAAGCTGTGGACAGAAGCAGGTTCAGCCTCTTACAGTGTGAATTCATAACAAACGAGGCAAAGGAGACTGACCTTCATTCATTTTAAACCAAGGGAAAGAGATTTTCACTTCTGGACTTGATTAACAAGAACCAAACTTACCTCCTGCTGTAATCAACCAGAAAACTGGATAAAATATATGATACACTACTGGGTATTTACCCTAAAGATACAAATGTAGTGATCCGAAGGGGCACGCGCACCCAAATGTTTATAGCAACAATGTCCACAGTAGCCAAATTATGGAAAGAACCTAGATGTCCATCAGCAGATGAATGGATAAAGAAGATGTGGTATAGATATACAACGGAATACTATGCAGCCATCAAAAGAAATGAAATCTTGCCATTTGCAATGACATGGATGGAACTAGAGGGTATCATGCTTAGCGAAATAAGTCAAACAAAGAAAGACAATTATCATAAGATCTCCCTGATATGAGGAATTTGAGAAGCAGTGTGGGGGGTTTGGGGAGTAGGGAAAGAAAAAATGAAACAAGAGGGGATTGGGAGGGAGACAAACCCTAAAAGACTCTTAATCTCACAAACAAATTGAGGGTTGCTGGGGGGAAGGGGGTGGGAAGGGAAGACTGGGTGATGGATATGTGCTATGGTGGGTGCTGTGAAGTGTGTAAGCCTGATGATTCACATACCTGTACCCCTGGGGCAAATAATACATTATATGTTAATAAAAATTATATATATACATGTATATATATATAATATACATAATATAATATAATATAATAATATACATACATATGTATATATATGTGTGTGTGTGTGTATGATATGACTGTCTTCATATACTGGAAAACTGGCAGCACAAGGCTGTCCTTTCTGAAAGAAGGTAAACGAACTAGTTGAACCTTAAGATCTTCCTGAATTTCTGTCTAAAGGCAATTTCCAGACTGTGGGCCCAGGAAGGGGAACCCAGAGAAGACCATCAGTCTTGCTGAGTTGAGGCTATATAGGTAGGAGTTTGGGGAATCTGAAATAGCTGAAAATTGAGGGGCCAAGAGCCAGAGAGGAAAAGAGCCTTGCAGAAAAGAAGGCCAGAAATCTGCATTGAGGTCTTTTCGAGTTTTTGCTATTAGGTGGTACATATAGAGAGTGAAGCAAAGTCTTGGTTAGTCAAAGCAAAGAATCAAGAAGCTATAAACTAAATAATTCCCAGAGATCATACAGGGCCAAGAGGTGTTTACAATCTGGAACAGAGACTGTTTGTGACCACCTGGGACAGGATAGCTGGTGGAGACCCCAGTGTGTGAGCAGGGGAGGTGGCGTGGGGGTAGGACCTTATTAGCACTGAATCATCTCCGATGTGAAGGATGCTCCAGACTAGCGCCAGCAGTTTACAAACAGGCCTTAAAGGACCAAAACTGAGAAACAAGTAATTAAAATTGTCTACACAAACAAAGCCGAATATTCTTTAGAGTAATGCACAAAATCCACACAGTGAACAATAACAGTGCCTAGGACTTAATAAAAAATGACTAGACCAACCAAGTATTGGGAATTGTCATCGATTACCAGAAGATAAATAAATCAACAGAAACAGAACTGGGACTAATAAGACATAAACTAGCAAATAAAATAAAAGCATGAAAATTAAAGCAGTTATTATAACTATGCTCAAATATTAAAGAAAAGCATGCACATAGGAGGAAATGGATGTCTCGGTCTCTTCAGACTGCTGTAACAAAATACTGAAGACTTGCTAGCTTAAACAAAATTCATTTGTCACAGTTCTGGAGGCCAGAAGTCCGAGATCAGAGTGTGAGTACAAGGGGTTCCAGTGAGAGACTTCTTGCTGGTTTGCACGCAGGCAACTTTTTGCTGCATTCTCACACACCACAGCACAGACAGGCGCACTCTCTCATAGCTTCTCCTGTAAGGGCATTAGTCCCATTTATAAGGACTCCAACCTCATAACCTAATCACCTCTCAAAACCCCACCTCCTAATACCAACGCACTGAGGGTTTCAATATATGAATTTGGGGGGGCCACAAATGTGCAGTATATAACAATGGGAGATACAAAAGAAAGAACTAGGTGGAATTTCTAGAGATGAAAAAATACAGTATAGGAAATGAAAAACTGACTTTAATTAAAAACAAAATTCACTTAGAAATAAAAATTACATGAGGTTAGATATTTCAGAAGCAAAGAACAATTAACTTCAAGACACAATAGGATCTATCCCAACTGAAGCATATAGAAGAAAAGACTGAAAAACCTAACCAAGACTTGATGACTTAGGGACAATAGTAGACAGTCTAGCACATGTGAAATTAGAGTAGTGAGAGGAAGAGAGCCAGAGCAGGAAAGTAACTAAAGGAATAATGGCCAAGGGTTTTCCAAATCTGATTAAAAACTATAAACTCCTAGGTCCAAGAGGTCAATTAACTCCAAACAATAAAAACGATATATTTACGCATATAAAAATGTACATTATAATCCAAATCCTGAAAATAATCAATAAACACAGAATTTTAAAACAGTCAGAAGTGGGAAGAAATACATTTTATTTCAAGGAACAAAAATAAAAATTACCAAAGACTTTGTGGGAGGCAGAATAATGGCCTTCCAAAGATGTTTATGTCTTAATCTTCAGAACCTGTGAATATGCTATGTTACATGTCAAGGGGCAATTGAGGTTGCAGATGGAATCAATGTTGCTAATCAGCTGATACTGAGATGAAAAGTCATCTTGCATTATCTAGATTGGCCCAAAGTATTCACAAAGTCCTTAGAAGTAAAAGAGAGAGGCAAGAAAATCAGTGTCAAAGTGAAACAACATAAGAAAATCTTCATTGGCTATTGTTGACTTTGAAGATGCAAGAAAACTCAGAGTAAGAAATGGGGGAAACCTCCAGAATTTGAAAAAGTCAAGGAAATAAATTCTGCCTTAGAGTTTCCAGAAGAAGGAAAGCCCTGCTGACCCCATAATTTTAGCTCAACAAGGTCAATTTGGATTTTTTTTCTAAGATTTTATTTATTTATTTGACAGACAGAGATCACAAGTAGGCAGAGAGGCAGGCAGAGAGAGAGGAGGAAGCAGGCTCCCTGCCGAGCAGAGAGCCTGATGTGGGGCTCGATCCCAGGACCCTGAGACTATGACCTGAGCCAAAGGCAGAGGCTTTAACCCAGTGAGTCACCCGGGTGCCCCTCAATTTGTATTTCTGATCTCCAGAGCTGTAAGATAATAAATTTGTGTTGTTTTAAGTCAACAAAGTTGTGGTAATTTTCTAAATAGCAACTATAGGAAACTAATACATATTTGTCATCAGAAATTATGCAAATGGAAGACAAGAGAAAAATATCCTGACGTGACAAGAAAAATCAAACAAAAACAACAAAACTATTAACTGACAATTCTATATCCAGTGAAAATATCTATCACAAATGGAGGAAAAAAACCAAATAAATAAAACATTTCAAGCAATCAAATGCTAAAAGGTTTGGTACTAGCAGACCTACGTAAGAAAAGAACTAGAAATGCTAAATATGTGTAAGGATATAAAAGACATTTTCTCACACATTTCTTTAAAAGGTAATTGACTGTTAAAAGCAAAAGTACAAGCAATTTATTATTTTCGTTATGATTTATATGGAAGTAAAAATATGGCAACAACACAAAGAACAGGAGGGAAAATGGAAATACACTGTTAAAGCTCTTCGATTATATGTGAAACTCAGTAAGATTATTTGAAGACAGAATGTGATAAAGAGTTATATAAACCCTCGAAAATCCACTAAAAAGAAAAAACAAAAAGATAAAGCTCATAAGCCAATGGTACAAATAAAATGAAATATCCAACTAATCCATAAGAAGTTAAGGAAAAAAGATAAAAAGGAAAACAATTGTGACAAACAAAATACAAATATAAAGATAGCAAAAGAAATGCAACCGTATTGATTGGTATATTAAATGTAAGTAGTCTAAATACTTAATTAAAAGGCACAGATTTTCAAATGGGCTAGAAAAGTTTTAACTACATGTAATCTCAATGAATCCTACTTAAAATATTAATATACACTTAGGTTAAAAGTAAAAAAAATAGAAAAAGTTGCAGCATCACACGAGCACTAATCACAATAAAGCTAATTCATTAAAATTCAAGAATCCAGTTAAAAACCTAAGAATTATGCCCCAAACAAGACTCCAAGAATCCACTATCAACCTATTAGATTTGGCACATGAGAGACTATTTGGCATCTGAGTTAGATGACTTTTCTCATAGGTTAATATGCTTCATGAGTATCTCAGTAAGATTTTATTCCTCTACAATGGAGAAAGGGGTAATCATACCTATGCACTCCTGTGTGTCATGGATATATGCCTCACAAATGTTACTAACCTTCAGAGTAGAGATAGGTAATCAGAGACATCCTATCTGGACATACTCCTTTCTATGGGATTCTAATGTCCCTAATAATCCTAATGCCCAAATCACATACCTCCCCCCAAAAAAAAAGTCTGTCAAGAAGAAAATTAGTAGACTGACAAATTTTAGATTTTTTTTTTTTAATTTATTTGACAGATCACAGGTAGGCAGAGAGGCAGGCAGAGAGAGACAGGAGGAGGCAGGCTCCCTGCCGAGCAGAGAGCCCGACACGGGACTCGATCCCAGGACCCTGAGATCATGACCCGAGCCGAAGGCAGAGGCTTCAACCACGGAGCCACCCAGGTGCCCCAAGACTGACAAATTTTAAACATTAACCAGAATCTTTGCAATTCAAAATTGTTAAATTTATTAAGTTATGAGTATTTCCCTCTGCATCAACATGTTGCTATTTTCTAAGTAATTATAGAAAAGGATCCTTTGGTTTCATTATATCAGAATTGCTTTAACAAAAAAATGTTTACAATTTTAAATGTAGTAGTCATTATTCAATTTCTAGCTGACTTTTCTTCAAAAAAAAAAAAAAAAAAAAAGGAAGTATTATATCATCCATTAAGGAATGTCTTTGGGTTTCTCCTACAAGAACATAACAATTTGGTTAGGATTCTCATACTGGATCCTTTTCCAAGCACCCAGCACCTAAGGAAGGAAAGGTTAAATAAAAAAATATGCACTTAGTAGTTTATTATGTAGCATGGAAGGCAAATAGAGAATATTTTAAAACTATATGTCAGATATCTGACATATTTTTAAATATATTAGATATAATTTAAATATATCTAAATTACAATGACCATTCATATACCTTAATAATCATGATACTGAGCATGATCCAATCTTTTCCAGAAGACTATAGATTATTATGAGGTTCACTGGTGACTGTACTACAATAACAAGAAAAAATGAGACCTCTTAAAAAGGGGTTAGCATAACAGAAGCAAGAAATTATTTTGAGGTAGGATAGGGTGAATGAAATGGGGTTTGAGGGAAGCTGATGTGTTTGAGAAAATACAGAGGATTTGGGGCGCCTGGGTGGCTCAGTCAGTTAAGTGTCTGCCTTCGACTCAGGTCATTATCGCAGGGTCCTGGGATCAAGCCCCACATTGGGCCCCCTGTTCGGGGGACAGTCTGCTTCTCCCTCTCCCACTCCCCCCGCTTGTGTTTCCTCTCTTGCTGTGTCTCTGTCAAATAAATAAATAAAATCTTAAAAAAAAAAAAAAAAAAAGAAAAAGAGAAAGAAAATTCACAGGATTTAGCTATGCACAGACAAGAGAAACAAGGTCGGGAGGAACAATGGGAAAGGGAGGCATCGAGAATAAGGCCAATGTTGCTTGTGACCAAGCAGTTCAATATTAAGGAATATGCTGTACACATACATAGTATGAAAATTGTACACATTTATCCTCTATAATTTTTCTACTTTCAAAGCAATGATGTAGGAAAGAAGGTTCGTAAGTAAAGAAACGAGCAAATAAGTGGTGCATTTTTACAAAGGAATACCATAAAGTCATTAAGAAGAAAGTACTGATACAAAATCATCTCAAAGATACTTTAATTGAAAAAATCCAACGAGACCTCTATTTTCAACCACACTAAGGACGAGATATCAGAAGTTTCACAACAGAGCACACAAAGATACTGGATGAAAGTAAAGTTGAATGCATGGCTGAGTTGGCTAGAATATAAGGAAAATTCTCTGAGGTCATAAAAACAAATAACAGCAAAGCTCCAAAGGGGTGTAAAAGGGTACTGACTGAGGTTTAGTGAAACCCAGCAACTCAGAGCTGTAGTTCAAAGGCCATATAGGGACATTTTGAATAGGACTAGAATTCTCCAAGGTGTCCAAAGAGACACGCCCTCAGTGACGAGGAAACTGACTAAAGCAGACACTGAGAAAATGTGTGCAAGTCCCTGCAGCTGTGGCTGGGAGGGGAAACTCTCTCACAGGAGAAGCCATGATCCCAAACAGGCAATCACTCTGCGCTGGGCCTCAATCCACAATACGTGATCCTAAAATGCAAGGCAGGAATTTATTTTAAGATAGTTCTTGGTTGGCAGTGCCCCCTAAGGATTAGCCAAAACAAACATAAAGAGAAATAGAAAACATACAAGAGCCTGAGAGAAAATTCAGATTAGAAACAAAGAGTCAAAAATTGGACCAAAGCAGAGCTGTTAACCCAAGGAAGGAAGAGTCTGAGCACCCAGAATTTATTTGCAGCCCAGAATTTTATAATTAGCAGACCTATCTCTCAAAAGTAAGTGTGATGTATATACATCCAGACAGATGAAAAAAGAGTCTACAATCCAGAGTCTCATGCCAAACTAACTTTTGAAGAATGTACTTCAGAGAGAAGAAAAATCATCTAAGAAGGAAGGCACAGTAAGAGGGTATGGGAGCAAAGAATATAGTCTTGTTTATAAAAAACAGAAGGTGATACTAAAACATTGAAAAGAATGGCAGATAGGAATAAATGGGTGAGGTAAGAGTTGAAGCATTCCAGGGACTTGTATTATTTTTAAACTTTGGATTTTGTTAAAGAATCCTGTTGAAATATCAAAGGTACACATTAAAAGAATAAAGGCACAGAATGTAATTTGTAACACAGTCGAGGGGAAATGTTGAGTGAGAAGAAAACCATCCATCAGTTGGTGGCAATGTATTTATAAAATTCCATTCCTCTACCCACATCTCTTTGCAACAGGGCATTTCCATGCTTCCTGCCCACATTACACTGAAGGTACCAGTTAGTGCAACACCGCCAAAAAGAAACGAAGAAGTAAAATGGACATTATTTGCAGTGATCTCTGTGAGAAAATTTTTAAAAGTTCACAAATCACAATATTAATAATTGAGTTCAGCAAGTTTCTAGGATGTAACAGCTTTATACAATGGTTATTTGAATTTTACATATCTCCAGAGGGTGACAGTAAATGTGATTCACAAAATGTATTATAGTAACAAATTAAGGTCTTTAGGAATATACTATAAAAACATGATGTGCAGACCTTAAGGAAAATTGTAAAACAATTAATACCAACTATAAAGGAGGCAGAAAAATAGATCCCAGTCTTTATCATGTTCCTAGTTTTAATTTCTAAGATGTCAGTTCTCCCCAAGCTGATGTACAGACTACTGGTTTCAAAATCCTAATAGATTTTTTTCTGGTGGGACTTGACAACTGGATTCTAAAATTATATGGAATAAATTAACAAGAAAAGGCGTAACTGTCCTAAAGAAAATGGGAGTCTAATCTGACCCCAAATCAATTACTATTAGAAGGCTACAGGAAATAAGATAGTAACAGGCTTTGTTATAAAGGTCAATACCGGAAATAGGTCAATGCAATAGAACAGAGAAAACCCAGGAAAACAACACATACGTATGTGGGAAATTTGCACGTGATTCAATGGCATTGCATTTTAGAAGAGAAAGGATGGCATATTCATTACATGGTACTAAATGACTAAAACAACATTATCTATGTAAAAATTTTTTTGACTTTTACAGACCATACATAAAAATCAATTATATACTTACATAAAACTCAGATTGATTAAGGATTAAGGTTGAAAAGTAAAACTATGGTATTTTTACAGGATAATATAGGACAATATCTTTATAAACCTATAATATGGAAAAATGTCTTCCATAAGGCAAAAATTATATATCATCAAGGAAGAGGTTGATAAATATCACTACAAAGAAATAAAGGATTTCTGTTTATCAATAGTCAGCACAAGAAAAGTGAATAGGGATGCTCCAAAATGGGAGACGTGCTTGCAACACTTCAATATCCTAAATGTATAAAGAATTCCTAATAATTCAATAAATAAAAGACAGAAATAATCTACAGAAAAACAGTCAAGAGATTCAAAAATGCAGTTCACAGAAGAGGAAACAACGATAAAGCCATGACAATATGCTAACTTCTCATAAAAAATCAAATGCGTAGGGAGAGGGTGGTTGGGTGATGGACACTGGGGAGGGTATGTACCATGGTGAGTGCTGTGAAGTGTGTAAGCCTGATGATTCACAGACCTGTACAACTGGGGCAAATAATGTATTACATATTAATTAAAAAAAAGAACGAAAATAGGAAAAAAAATGCAAATTAAAACTTCAATGTAACATCATTTATTTATTTAATTATTATATTCAATTAGCCAGCATATAGTATATCGTTCATTTTTGATGTAGTGTTTAAGGATTCATCAGTTGCATATAATACCCAGTGCTCACTACCACATGTGCCCTGCTTAATACCCATCACCCAGTCACTCCATCCCCCACCCCCCCTCCCTTCTGTAACCCTCAATTTGGTTCCTGGAGACCAGAGTCTCTCATGGTTTGTCTCCCTCTCTGATTTCTTCCCATTCAGTTTTGCTTCCCTTCCCCTGTGGTCCTCCATGCTATTCCTTATGTTCCGCATACGACCAGGTGGGATTTATTCCTGAGATACAAGGGCTGTTCAACATTCCCAAATCAATCAATGAGATAGAGCACATTAATAAAAGACAAGACAAGAACCACATGGTCCTCTCAACTGATGCAGAGAAAGCATTTGACAAAATCCAGCATCCTTTCCTGATGAAAACTCTTCAGAGTGCAGGGACAGAGGGAACATTCCTCAACTTCATAAAATCCATCTATGAAAAACCCACAGCGAATATCATCCTCAAAGGGGAAAAGCTGACAGCCTTCCCTTTGAGATCAGGAACACGACAAGGATGCCCACTCTCGCCTCTGTTGTTCAACATAGCACTAGAAGTCCTAGCAACAGCAATCAGACAACAAAGAGAAATAAAAGGTATTCAAATTGGCAAAGAAGTCAAACTCTCTCCCTTCGCAGATGGTATGATACTTCATGTGGAAAACCCGGAAGACTCCACCCCCAAACTCCTACAACTCATACAGCCATTCAGTAGTGTGGCAGGGTACGAAATCAAAATTTTGCAAAACAAAAATCATTTGCAATTCTATACACTAACAATGTGACTAAAGAGAAATTAAGCAACCAATTTTATTTTGCAATAGCACCCAAAACCATAAGATACCTGGGAATTAACCTAACCAAGGAGGTAAAGGATCTGTACACTAGAAACTATACTTATGAAAGAAACTGAAGACACAAAGAGATGGAAAAACTTTCCATGCCCACGGATTGCAAGAACACATGTTGCGAAAATGTCTGTGCTGCCCGGAATATCATTTTAAATAATAGATTTATCCTAAGGACCACATGCTGACAAGGATTTGATACAACCAGAACCCTGCTGACAGAAGTGTAGATTGGAACCAATCACTTTTTCAAAACGACTTAGCGTTGTGTAGGAGACTGAAGATTCCTATGTACTATGACCCAGCGAACCTTTGCTCTCCTGGGTCTGTCCCATAAAAGAGAGTATGTGTGTATGTCACGAGTCATGAAAACAAATGTGCATATAAGCATTTCTTGGTACTGGTTAAAAAGCGGAAAGAAGAGGAGAGATAAATGGCGGTGTGGTATATTCCTACAACGGAGTCGGTATTGATGAAATAAAGCCATATGCATAAACGCGGGAGATCTCAAGAACAGTGCTCCGTGGAGAATAACTCAAGTCACAGAAGAAAATGCGTGTAATTCTCCTTATGCAGTTTGCAAATTTATACGACTAAATAATAAATTGGTGACAATTTATACTTTTGGCAAAGCTGTAAACAGAAAGTGTGCAAATGATAAGTAGAAAATTCAAGATAGCGGTGATGTGAAGAGGACAAAGGCATGAAACTGATGGAGGATAAACAGAAGAGATAAATACATTAATCAGGTTCTCTTCCTTGAGGGGGGGTGTACCTGGCTGCTCATTCTATTCTAATTCTTTAGATCTCATATAGGTTATAATACATATACGTATATGTGTACATTCTATAAAATCATACCTTTATGTCACATGTACACAACATATAAATGCCTTCCACACACACAATTAATCTTCTCTATTCATGAATTCTGTATTTGTGAATTTGCCTACTCACTAAAATTGATTTTAATTCCAAAATTGATACTTGTAGTGCCCCAGTAGGTCTCCACAGACACATGCGGAACAGTGGCCAGCTTGAGTCCCCTGACACATGCATTCCCAGTGAAGGTGGGACAAGGCCCTGCTCTGGCTCATTTCAGCTCTCATATTGTAGGTAAGTGTCCTTTTCTTAGTCTCTGGTGATTTTTTTTTTTTTTTTTTTTTTTTTTTTTTTGTTTTTTTTTTTTTTTTTTTTTTTTTTTTTTGTTTTTTTTTTTTTTTAGTTTTTTTTTTTTTTTTTTTTTGCCTTTTTGTGGCCCAGCCACTTGTTTTTTTTTTTTGGTGGACCTCTATCTTTTTAAAATGGCCATCAAGCATCATGCCACAGTGCTGTCTAGTGCTCACTCCTAAGCACAAAAAGTTTCTGGTGTGCCTTACAGAGAGAGTGCATGTGTTAGGTTCACTTGGTTCTGGTATTTCATGGGCTCGCTGGTTGCTGGTTCAGTACTAACGAATCAACAATGGATATTAAATAAGGTGACTTCAAACACGAACACACACAAACTTAAAAAAAAAAGTCTACTTGATTTAAAAAAAAAAACCATGAACACACACAAACTTAAAAAAATATTTTTATTTTTTATTTTTTTAAAGATTTTATTTATTTATTTAACAGAGATCACAAGTCGGCAGAGAGGCAGGCAGAGAGAGAGGAAGGGAAGCAGGCTCCCCGCTGAGCAGAGAGCCCGATGCGGGGCTCGATCCCAGGACCCTGAGACTATGACCTGAGCCGAAGGCAGAGGCTTAACCCACTGAGCCACCCAGGCACCCCAATAAAGTCTTTTTAATAAAAAAAAATGGACACACATAAAGCAATGGTGTATATTGGCTGACTGATGAAAACGAGACCAAATGTAACCAGAGTCATGAAGAAAATGAACCTTGTATTTGCTCCCAGGAGCAATGGTTTCATGTCAATTAATTCAGTATGGTGGCAACTTTATAAAACATCCTTAATAGCAAATAATGAATAATAAAATAAATTTATATTAAATGACTATAAAGTCATTTATAAAAATTTCATGTATAAAAGTCATATATAAAAATTTATATATAAATGACTATAAAAATATATAAAATAAATATATATTAAATGACTATAAAGCACACAAAATTGTAATTTACATGCATTTATTTATATGCTATGTCTATTGCATACAAAATATAAAATACACATAAATATAAAATATTTTGTAATAAAAATGAAAACGGGACAAAAACAACATCCAAAGGAAGTAACCTCTAGAAAATACATATAAATGCACACATATATATGTACAAATGCACACATATGCGCCAATACATGCACGAATTACCTCTGGAAGGACAGAACTGAAACATGACATTGGCTAAAATAGAGGAAAGTAGTAGGAAGAAGACTTACATTTTCATTATACACCTGAATTGTATAATACAGCCATGCATTATTAAAAAGTGCTTCTTGCATTCAGTCACTAAAAAAATGAACAATGAGGCCAAAGTCCCTGCTTTGGACAACCACACGGGGCATGTCACAATGATAGGAAACATAAGAAGGTAGAGGACCTGAGGAGCTTGACTGGATGGAGAAAGCCAACCCTCCATCCATTCATCTGCGACATAAACGTTTCTTTGGAGTCTGCTGTGTACGGAGTAATGACGGCACAGGACGGAACGTATTACGGAGATGTTCAGTACAAGGGAGCACCCGACCAGGAAGACGCAGGAGGCTGTTGTGAGCCCGACTCATATGGAATCAATTCCCACCACTCCTCGGAGGCTTTCTGATCATTTCCCATCCACAGGACAGAATGAATGACCGCGGCCGGTGGAAACCTAACCCTCAGACAGAAATGGTGCTTTCGACTGTTTCCTTTTCACAAGAATCATCCCAAGTGTATGCCTCTTCCGTGCTGAGAGTGACAGGTGGGGCACAACGGAATCATCGTTTATCGGGATCTCAGGGGCAAGAGCTTTGTAACGCTGGGGCAGAGTCAGCGTGCACAGGGCATGAACACAGAAGTATTGGCCCTTTCCGGTCCGACTTTTGAGTTTAAAAATTGCATATCTTGCATGTGATTTCTTCTGCATTATGGTTTCTACCACATGACGTTATACAACTGACTTATCCACTACCCCCTAGAGTCCTTAATGATATTTTAACAATTTTTAAATTAAAATAAAATGTAGCTAGCTTAGGCTTCTTATGGGAAGTCTTGGTTTCAACACGACTTTGCCATCTCTTGTGTGATTTTAGTCAAGTATTGAGACGTCTGAGCTTTTGTTTTCTTACTGAAAAATGGGGATAACACTGGTTGCTTAAGACTATCCTGATGAATTATGAAACTGAAATCACGTGGAGTATAAAATGGCTTCAGTTAATTCTTCAGCACAGCAGAATTGGCATTAACGCTTAACATTATTATTACTGTCGTTACAAAAGTAAAAAGTGGTGTGCTTAAGAGAAAATTGCATCTTTTTTTACTTTAAAGGATCAATGAAAGACATCAAAAAATCAGATGCAGGGTGCCCGGGTGGCTCAGTGGGTTAAGCCTCTGCCTTCGGCTTAGGTCATGATCTCAGGGTCCTGGGATCGAGCCCCACATTGGGCTCTCTGCTCAGCAGGGAGCCTGCTTCCTCCTCCCCTCTGCCTGCCTCTCTGCCTACTTTTGATGTCTCTCTCTTCTGTCAAATAAATAAAATCTCTAAAAAAAAAATTCAGATACATCTTTTCTTTTTATCATCATTAAAAAAACATTCTCATTATATTTTCAGGAAATGAAATAAACACACCACCAAATACGTTCATCCTGAATATGGAGTATTGCTTACAGGGCACCATGGACACCATTTCCAGGAGAAGAACCTTCTGGCAGACTTCTCAGTCTTTGGTACAGTTAATGTCATTGCTTTCCTTGTCTCTTCATTCGCAATCATAGAACCACCAATACTAAAGATTGTATATTGAGACTTGAGGTTTCAACACCTTTGTCATGATAAGCATGTGATTCCAGATTAATCATTAATCCTTGATTCTATTATTCCTCTAGTTCAGCTACAACTTACTAGGCTTCCTTTAAGGAAGAAATGTTTGAGAAAGGGGGCGGGTGGAGATACAGAGAGTTGCTAGTAAAAATAGCATTAGCCATTTCTGATTTATAAAATCACAGGAAGAACTTTACTTCATTTACTAGCATGGAGGGGAACTACCTTTTAATTTGCCATTCACCCAAAAAAACAGTTGAGCTGAGTTTTAAAATATGCACTTACCAAAATATGTCGTATGAGTAAAAAAGCTATGGAGGCCAACAACACAGAACTAGGCTCCTATTTCTTTCCCAGCAATCTCACCATGCACAGACACCTATAAAAGGCAATCCACTGGATCTAAGGGACTTTTAGCTCAGAAATATGGTTTTCATACGCACACTTTGTCCATAGTACAACTTGCATCCAAAAAGAAGGAAGAAAAATGAAAAGGAAGGAGTGTACTGAATTCTGAGAGAAATATTAGCGTAGCATGAGGTTCCCTGGTTGTCTCATTTATCTTTTTCTTCTTCCCTCTTACTTAAACAAGAAGAGGCACAAAAGAAAATTGAACCAAAGTGGTAGATAAAAGCTGGTAAGCGCTTGGTGATTATTAATTAGTTTTCTTCAGAAAACATCCAATGCATAAAATCATCACATGTGTTGGTATAAATTAGAGATAAGCTAAATTATAATAACTTTGATTCGACAGTTGTCTAACACTGATGCACGTTACAATATCCAGCAATAACTTTTTAAGTTGCTGCAGGGTTATGCCCTTCTCCTTTCCTCGCTTGAACATTAAAAGCTCAGAAAACTGGTTTCTGTCTGTGCCAATCCAAGAAAAATGTTCCTCCAGTAACTACTCTGATCCCTCCCTCCTTTCTGGAACTCTAATTCTGGCTTCCATCACGATGGCCTCTCTCAATTTTCTTTCAACCTAATTCACCACCAACACCTTTTGTGGCTTCTTCTGCTCCTCCTATAAATGTATCCTCCTCAAGAATTCTATCCCTGTGTCTGTTCTTCTTATCCTTCTAGGCGATCACATCCATTCAATAATCACCTTGCTTACGATGCCCAAGCCTCCATGTTTGCTCTTTGCCACGTCTCAGGCATACATCTGCCCACTCAATGATCATGTCATCCACTTACGGTCATCCTATCCATTCAAACCTTTTCCCGTATTTATATTCTCTATCCTAGTGATTAACACCAGCACTCTTCAGCCACGCAAACCTGAAATCTGGACACCTATGCATCACCTCTGTGTTGACTTGGTCAACCAAGAACTTCCTCTTCTACATTACTTCTACATTACTGTTAACCCTTCAACATGTCCTCTCTTCAGCACTATCACTATGTCCTTAGAACAAGATCTCCTCTTTTCTCTAGCCATCTGCCATCACAATTTTACAAGTAGTCTCCTGCCTCCATGTCTGATCTGTTCCCACGGAGTCCTTCCCACTTGCTGCCAGTGTCAACTTTCTTATGCCTTTAAACCTCTGCTCCCTAAGGATTCAGGACGAAGACCGAGGTACTGAGCCAGGGTTGTAGATGTGGTGGTGGGGAGGTGTGGGAGCTTCTATATGACTTCATCTGATTTCTCACCCCAGGAGAAAATGAGGTCATCATCAGAGAAAGGAGGAAGCAGAAGACAAAGACTGTGGAAGTTTGAGAGGAGCCCAGAGGAACAAATCTCAGAAACTGCAAGAAAACCAAATTTGCAAGGACCATCTTGTGAAGTGCTGACTACAAATGAGTTTTAACAGCGGGTCTGTGGTCAGGACTTCCAAGTGATACCAGTTGGTGTTAAGGACCTTCCCTTCTTCAAAAAAGTTGAGGTGCTCTGGTGTAAATATGGAGAAAGCAAAGAGATGGGCTTAATGAGGGTTGTTGGGTGCTGTCAGGTGGGCAAGACCATGTGTACAACACGCTACGTGCTGTTGTACGTATAGGGATGGTCAGGAACCGAACAAGGCTGCTTTTTTCATGGAGGTTACATTGTAGAGGCACAAATACATAATAGAACTGCAGAAATCAGTAAGTGTTATAAAGAGTACAGTGCTGGGTAGAGATCATAGCACTATTCAAGAACATTAGTTATTGGTATTAATATTACTGAGTACTTAGATTCTCCGGAAGATGGTACAGAGCCGGCACCATTACAACCAATGAATGCCTTGCAGGGGCAGGACTCAGTTCTGTAAATCTGCCTCCTTCAGAGCAGGGGTGAGGACATTCCCAAGAAAGAGATGTTTGAGCTGAGACCATAAAATCTTGGCTTGAGAAGAACTGGGAAGACAGGCGGTACCAAAGTGTGTGAATCAGTGGATCACAGGGCTAGATAAAACCCACAGGCTGTTAGCGTGTGTTCCACAGACCACACAATGGCCAAGAGATGAGGATAAGAGATGTTTTTATGATGTTGTGAGAGCTAACACAATAAACGTGTTTGGCCAGTATTTGGCATAGCCTCTTGAATGTCTGGAGAGAGATTTTAGATTTTGAAATGGGGCACATTTAAAAAATACTTTGATGGGATTTAAAAAAAAAAAAGACTTTAATGGGATATATAAAAACATTAATATACGCATGTAAGGTGATTTGAGAACAGAGGTTAATGTAAGAATACTATTTTATTACTGAGGAAAGCCTAATTATGAGCAAAGATTTGCGTATATTATTTGTGCTAAGGTAGAATGCACTTTTCAGAGTATAAACCTAATTGCAGAATTTAGTCCTGATAACTAGAAGGACTATGGGACCAAGAAAAATGGCTACATTCATAAATCTTTATCTTAAGAGAAACATTTTGAAATCCATTGTTTTCACTACACGTCATTGAATATGGGCTTATAAGCACTCATGTTTGAAGCTGGACCCTTTTCTCCACATTTTGACATAACTCATCTATATAAGATGTGTTCCAAAGAATTTGCTAGTGTCATTTTCTGTCTTCTGGGTCATGTACTTTCTTATTCACTGCTATAACTCAGTACTCAAAAGAATGTCTGAGCAGATCAGGGGTATCCATTTTTTTTTTTTGTAATGAACATGTAATCAGAACACTTGAATAGGACAGAGATAAAATAAAAAATAAATAATAAAAAAGATATAAATAAAAAAGAGATAAGAAAAATAAAATAAAAAAGGATCTGAAAGTGCTAGAAGAGTCATGAAGACAGACTCATTCATTCTTTACTGAGTTTATGATTTAAGGACTCCTTTATCCCATAAGCAAAAAGAGTATCTCATCCTTTACTTATATTGTTCTCCCAAATTGCATGTTCTTGATCCAAAAACCCTGAGGAATGAGGAAAGCAAGACTCATTTTTATTCATCATTAAGAATATAGTGAGCTTACAGCGTCCTCTAATATGTAACCAACTACAGGACTCTGATTTTATCCCAAAGACTATTTAGGAATTACTAAGTAGATTTCCACTCGAAAATCTGGACCTGGGGATTTAGAAATGACTATCACTGTGATTTATGAATCTGACCAAAGTTCTGTTTCAATCTTCATGATTCTCTTAAGTGATTAAATAGTATTTTCCCATCTGGAAAAAAAAAAAATCTATGTTTAACATTTAATCGAATTCCAGTGTTGACTGGAATTCATTGTAAATCATCATTAATGACACGTCAACATCCTATAAAAACTGTAGCCTGATAAACAGAGGACGGAGCCAGTCTTCAGAGTGCCCCTTGGCCTCGGTCTCAAGCCATGTCAGCCTCTAGGAGGATTCCTGACAGCAAGAACTTTCTCAGAGCATGGCACGACCCAAATCTAATCTTCAGAGGAGACATGATATTCCCCAGCAGAAATGTTTTGAGTAGCGAAAGCTTTGATATAATTGTAAGTTGCAATGTATTAAAATAGCAAGACATTTTTAAAAGACATTTTCTCCCTTCAAAATTTATTTTCTTTAATATGTTCTGAAATTTTTGATCCCTGCTTCTGTCATGGGAGGAGTCAATAAGACAATATTTATTAAGTTTTTAAGTTTTCTGAAAGAAGGTACTGAATATCTAGAGGTATTTATACATCCTACAAAAATACAATGTAATGGTTTGAAGATCTGGAAAACATCAATGTACTTCGTTTTTGGGCCCAGTGTTTTGAGAAACAATATAGATATCAAGTTGAACTGAAGTCATAGCTCAGTTAAAACTTGAAGCATATCTAATTATCCGCTCACAAAAAGCATAAAATTTTAACATCTTTATAAATAGGTACTACTAATGTATTGTCATTAAAGATCAAAACTAACAAGAATTATCTATAATAGGGTGTTTACCAAATTCCTAGCTTCTCACTCACAGCTGTGTGACTCATGATTAAACATAATTTATTTTTCTGTAATGTCAAAATAATCCCCTTTAAACCAATGCATATTTTAAAAAATGCCTTCTACCTACCTTTCGGCTGAAAAAGAAGGGAAACGTGACATGTCTTTTTGGAACTTACCTTGAATGATAAATTGTTCCATGTTTTCTTTGAAGGGCTGGATGTGCTCTTTTGAGGACACCTGGAATACTTTCCCCGCCTCCACCTCACAGGCTGAAACCAGAGGAAGACAGTTTAGAATGTCACAGTATCAATGGAGCATTAAAACAATTTTTAAAACACATAACTAATGTGAAAAATCCATTAGCCACACTAACTGATACACATTCTATACAGGTTTTGGAAATATCCAGATACTGACATAAGAAGCCTATGATCATGGCTTCACTTTGGGGGAACTGTAAAAAGTTCATAAGAATCCACAATCCAAAAAAAAAAAAGAATCCACAATCCAAGTTTGGTCACTGCCAAACTGCAAACGTAGGAGGGTCCCTGAAGCGCTGAGCCCCATTCAGCCTCATCTGTAGAATGGGCACATCACAGGTGTCTGCCTCTCGGGGCTGTCGTGAGGATCAAATCAGTTAATAGATACAAAGTGTTCAAATGGCGCCTTGCAGACAGTATAAAGCAAGGTGTCAGTACCTCCTATCATCATCATCCTTGTTAACTATCAACGGACTTCTAACACAGGTTTGTCCCTGATGAAAGTCCTCATTTATGAGAAATGACAAGTAACAACTGTGGTGCTGGTGTCCGTATAGAAATCAGTAGTTACGGAGCATCTATTACAGGGCAGATACTTTTAACCTATTAGTTAACTTCATCTTCAGAATAAGTTAGTTAGTGAACGTGGACATTATCCCATTTTATAGATGAGGAAATCAAGGCTCAGGACTACTTATTTGCTGAAGGGTCCACAGATGGTAAACAGCAGACCCATAAATGAAATCCCGATCTGACTCGACAGCTTATTTTCTACGTCCACGCCATCATAAATGCCTTAGTAGACTACAGGGCCAACAAGGGTTAATGAAGAAGGACTTTTAAGAAAATTTCTGAAGAAATTCCTGCCATGATGGTGATACTGGCAAAAAACTCAAAATTAAAAAGCACGTATATGAAAGGCAAAACTTAGGACAGATAAACATCTGAATCAGAAATTACAATTCTTAAGGCAAGGTTGCCAATTAATTCCTCAAGGAGACTTTGATATTGTACTCTTTAAAATATTTTCTTTCTCTTATTAAAACACAGTTTTCTTTTCCCTCCAGGTTATTAGCTTGTCTAAGCAGGAGAATAAGGGTGTGTGTGGGGGGTGTCCTGTTCGCACCCATTCTTCCCATCAAATGTAAGGACAATTAGGCCCAGTAAGATTTAAGACCAGCTGGACACATGTGGGGTTCTCTCTGTCCACGTCCCCCAGCACTCCTCACTCGGCCAGAGCAGGGTCTTGACAGCTCGTGACTGGCCAACCCACAGCCCTCGTCCAGTATCTTTTATCTTTAGACTCGTAATTAAACTTCCATACAGATCAATATTTTCAAGTAGAACTCAACACAGCCTTGCTGACTCCCTTACTTACTCTCCTGTTGGTGGTACCATGACCTGATACCAAAGCAGGAGAGTTACTGACTTCCTCTCCTTATCCCAATATCCTGTTTGTTTACCTCCTAAATGCTTTTAGAATCTGCCTGTCCTCTCCATCCCTGCTTTATGCTGGTACAAATGCCTTCATCGTTCTTCACTAGGCTACCCTGAAAGTCTCTTAACTTAACCCCACCAGCAGTCTTACACAGATCCATGCTCCTTCTCGTAGCTTAAGAGGAATGGGTAAGAAAGACGTGGGGGTGAGTGTGTAAATATGTGTGCAAACAGTGGCTATTACTCCTCTACAAAAAGAATACATTCTTGCCATTTGTAATAATATGCTTGGACTTAGATGGGACTATGCTAAGTGAAATAATACAGAGAAAGACAAATACCACACGATTTTACTTAGATGTGGAATTAAAATGAACACATGAACAAAAACAGACTCTCAAATACAGAGAACAAACTGGTGGTTGTCAGAGGAAAGGTTGGGTGACAGGTGAAATAGATGAATTCAGAGGTACCATCTTCCAGTTATAAAACAACTAAGACATGGGGATACAGGGTATAGCATAGGACATACAGTCAATAATATCGTACTAACATCATGTGGTGACAGACAGTAACTACGCTTATCACGATGAGCACTGAGCCGTGTAGAGAATTGTTGACTCACTATATTGTACACCCGAAACTAATATAACGCTGTATGTCACCCTGTCCTCAGGGCTTGCCTTCTATAAAACCATACAGTCTTGGGGCGCCTGGGTGGCTCAGTGGGTTAAGCCTCTGCCTTAAGCTCAGGTCATGATCTCAGGGTCCTGGGATCGCGCCCCGCATCGGGCTCTCTGCTCAGCAGGGAGCCTGCTTCCTCCTCTCTCTCTGCCTGCCTCTCTGCCTACTTGTGATCTCTCTCTGTCAACTAAATAAATAAAATCTTAAAAAAAAACAAAAAACCATACAGTCTTTAATGATTTTCCAATTCCAACAAGAAATGTAGAATACTAGTAGTCTAGTGTCTAATGGCTGACACCACCACCAACAAAAAAAGGGCAGGGAGATCTAGTTTTCCACTCAGTCTGAGTTTCAAAACTTAAAAGCCTGAGGCAAGAGAGATTAATATTTTGACATTAGTCACAATTGTTTCATCTGCCATTTTTTACTAGAAAATGAAGGTAATAATGGTCTTTGTCTTCATGAAACTACACTCTGTCCAGAGGTCTAGCGAGCTATAAAAAGACCCTCAGACTAGGCACTTGCAGAAGTTAATCTGATGGACCTGGTGACCCAAGGAGGATTTCACTAGTGAGGAGAGCAGAGTGAGAGCAAAGACAGTCCATAGCAAAGTCTTCCACAATGCGCCAACGTTTCTCTAGGTCTTCATACGTACTCAGTAATTTGAAACAACAGAATCTATAACAGTGAAGGAAGAAATAAAATACTTAAAATGTTAACTGAGGGAAGTTATATTTTTCTAAAGATTTTATTTGACAGACAGAGATCACAAGTAGGCAGAGAGGAAAGCAGAGAGAGGGGGAAGCAGACTCCCTGCTGAGCAGAGAGCCCGATGTGGGGCTCAATCCCAGGACCCTGAGATCATGACCTGAGCCGAAGGCAGGGGCCCAACCCACTGAGCCACCCAGGCACCCCAGAAAGTTTTATTTTAATTTTCACTTGATTTTATAAATGTCCCTGGCCTATTCATATGAACTTACTATTTTTAATACAAATCTCAGCAAAAACTATTTTTTCATTTCTTCTCTTTGCATCTTCACTTACAGTAGATTTTCATTAAGGCAGTAAGAACTAAGTCGAGTTTTAGATCTAGATGCTCTCTACAGTCATTTCCTGACAATCTCATCTCATTTACTATCTTCCTTCCAGAAGGCCACAAAAAAATGTCTGTATCTCAGTGTTTCTAGTGATTTCTATTCATTTCCCTACCAGGACACTTCTTCCTTACTGAGCTGTTCTAATTGCTGGAATTTTCAACTACATATTGTGCAGAAATCTCTATGGTTGATCTCCTGTGGAATGATACATCTGGAGTTTGCTTTAAAATACTCCAGATATGGGACACCTGGGTAGTTCGGACAGTCAAGTTTCCAACTCTTGATTTAGACTCAGGTCATGATCTCGGTGTTGTGAGATTGAGCCCCACGGGGGGCTCTGTACTGGGAGTGGAGCCTCCTTGAGATCCTCTCCCTCCACATCCCCTCAATAAAAAAAAAAAAAAAATACTCCAGATATATTTCCATAATTACTTATGTAATTTAAAATATCAGTTAAAAAAATACTTCAAGTCTACAATGAGCTAGAGAAACTCCACTCTTTGAGGACCCTGATCTCCTACCATTCTCCATTTACTAACATCCCCTATTAAGCAATAGGCATCCAACCATTATCTGTGGAATGAATACATAAACGAATTAGACCCTCCTGACGCAATTAACTTTTTCTTAATTTTCAAAATGTCGTATCTATCCCAGTTTCTCCACACCCTACATATACTATTCACCCATCTGATATACTCTGACCCCTCAGAACCAACTCAAGTTTCAACTATCACCCCAAGCCAAGAGGGTCAATCTCCCCTTGAACTTCATACTTCCTTGCTCTGTACAGCATGAGTGAATGACAGAAGATAAAAACAAATCTTTGGATAAGAGATCTGGATTCAAGCCTAGTTCCACCAGTAGCTATGTGATCTTGGGCTCGCTCCTTGAATTATCCGTGCCTCAACCAGAGATTGGGATGATGAAGATGTTGCCCTTGAGTGCTAAGATGTGAACTGCTGAAAAACTTAACAAAACAAAATAAAAACAAAAACATAGTTACTAATGATATTATTTCATGCCATTTATTTGTTTATGCATCTTTGTCTCTGATTTACTTTTATTTTGTATCCCCTGAAGTCAAGGATTGTCCTATTCTCCTCTGTGTGCTTAGCGTTCGCAAGACTGAGGAAACACTAAAATCCTGTGTGGAAAAAAGCCCTTTCAACAATGTCAATAATTATGACTTTCCTTAATCTGGATATTAATTCACCAGTTGTGCTCAGTTGAAACATCAAATAAGTCTCATGCAAAACATACAAAAAACCAATCCAAATTTCCAAAGCTCTTCATAGTGATACACCATGTATTTGTAGGTGACTGTCGTTTTACTTAGTCACCATATTAAGAAGGAAGAGACTGCTGGATAAGTATAAAAATAAAAAAAATAAACTGTACAAATTGTAGAGTTTATATATACTTATACAGAGGTATAATTCTTATATACATCTAATATATTCAATAACACATATGAATATGTTCAATGTGATAAGGACTAAGGAAATTTCTTTTTTTTTTTTTTAAGATTTATTTATTTGAGAGACAGAGAGTGTGTGGGGGGGGGGCGAGGGGCAGAGGGAGAGAGAGAATCTCAGGCAGACTCCCTGTTAAGCACAGAGTCCAACACGGGGCTCAATCCCATGGCCCTGAGGTCATGACCTGAGCCGAAATCCCAGAGTTGGCTGTTTAAACAACTGAGCCACCCAGGGGCCTCAGGAATAAGGAAATTTCTTTGTAAGACTGGGCCCCATCCTTCTCTTAACGGTAGTACATCGTGGTGTGTAAGATCATCCTGATTATTACTATCTTCAAAATGCATATGTGACTATGTAAACTAAAAAAAAAAAAAAAAAACAACCCACACCAAGGGCTATAATCTTACAAACTTAAAGAGTCATTTGGAAACATTATTAAAAACCTAAAACAACAGAGTTCCTGGAAAATCTGCATTACAGTCAAATCCAAATTTAAAGAAACATTTGTTAAAGGATGTTGGTATAACTGACCAATCCCAATCCGGTTGGCTTTTTGTCTGATTTAAAAGCCTTCCTAATCCCAAATGATCTCGTATTGGGCTGAAGAGCTAGCAAGCAGGAATTAGGCTTCCAAATACAAAGAAAAATCCAGCCAAAGGACTGGAAGAGCAAAAATCTCTCAGATATTTTGACCAGAAAATGGCTCCCAAAACATCAGCGCCATCCACAGACTGGCATGTCTGGGGGCACAGAAAACACCATCTTATCACTGTCAGTTTAAAGCAAGAACACTGTACATCACCCTCTAAAATGAACCATGATCATGAGCACTCTGGGTTTTTTTGTTTTGTTTTGTTTCAAAGGAATTGGACTATTCCAGCTGTGACTTATACAAGTCTCCAAGTTCAATCAGTGTTAATCAGTTTAGAGTCACTGCTTTTCTGGGAGCATCCAGAAGGTCACTGGAGAATAAACCTGCTTTATTATAAACCTGCTTCAGTGAGTCTGGATGAAGCCACGTCACAGACACAAAGGAAAATAAACAGTTGATTACTCAGAAGTTTTTGCTTTTAACACCAAGTTGTTTCCCAGATAAGCCTGGCTTGTACATTACACTGAATTCAATTTCTGGAACCAGAAGTCATTCTAGCTACCTAAAGCAGATCAACACAGCCAATAAGATGCTCATAAAGTATCTGTAAAAGCAGAGAAATTGGGCTCTGCATTTCATTTTCAGGAACGGCTCCCAGAACAAAACGGCATAACTGGCCCTCCAGGTGAGCTATTATCAATGCCATCTGGATCTCAGCTGAATGTTGGTTTTACACTCAAACCTCGCCTGCTAAATATGTGCCATCAAAAAAATTGTCCCCCTATGCTGTGCCTCTCAGCACTCGTGGAGCTGGTGACTGAGGACAGTCATACTGCTTGGTTGAAATCCATCCTCTCCATATCACTGCTTAAAAGTGGGGGGGGGGGGACCACCAAAAAAGCAAAACAAAACCAAACAAAAACCCAAACCAGAAAATGAAAATAGAAGCAGCAAAAAGCTCTTTGTCACATCTCATGAGTATGTGCACTGACAAAAGCAAAATCATACACAGACACAGAAGAAAGCACGGGTTCAAGAAACATTCTAGGGAAAAACAGCAAAGCTTGGCGACTGACTAGTCTGAAGTAAGCCATCCCTTCACAAAGAGACAAACTTTAAAATCAACTGGAGGGCCTTTTCAGAATCTCCCTGCCAATGCGCCCTTGGAGATACAACTTGAAGGACAAGACTCATAGGAAAAGTCCACGCAGTGATTCTAACGTGAACTGAGGTGTGAGGTAAGGTTGCGGGGAGGACGGATGCCATCTAGCTTTGCAGCTTGAGCATTCTGCGGAGAGAGAATGCAGGAGGAAGAGTAGCTTTCAGAGGGAAAGAAAAGAATGTGGTTTCAAACATCCTGCATGTTAAGATGCCAGTGGGACATCCATGAATGATTTCCACCAAGGGCTTGGGCGTGTGAGTCTGCAGATCAGAGCAACAACGGAAACTCTGAATGAGATCACTCGACAAAGGCGTAAGTGACAAGACTGGGCCAAGGCGCCTACCTGAGGTATACCAACTCTGATGCAGAAGCAGGGAAAGAGGAGGCCATGAAGAGAGAAGCAGCAGAACAGTCAGACATCAGAAGGAGAACCGGCAGTGAGTGGGGTCAGGGAAGCTGACGGGCTAGTGACTTACACACAGCCAGTCAAATGCAACAGAGACGGCAAACGGGACAAAGGCTGGAATAAAATGTCCAATTCAATTTGGCAAATAGTGACAAGAGATCCAGTGGTGCTAGAGACAAAAGGTACGCTGTAACAGAGTGAGGAAAGAAAGGGAAGTAACGAATCAAAGTAATGAATCAAAGAGCCCAGAAACCAACCAGGAATGTTAACATCTTGGCCTATTAGCACAAGTGCCCAAGAAAACCTGTGCAGCAAAGGTACGCCATGGGCCATGGGAAGAATGATGAATAAACACACACAAATTCTTGATAACTTCTGAATAATGTGCAAAATACCTTGTCCTGCCAACAATGGACCCACAGATTCAGCTGCCCACTAAGAGAAGTATAATATGTGTGTATCTATCCTAAATATGGGTTTCCAAAAAATCTCATCCCTAAAATTAAAGGTCTGCAGATTCATGTCAAAGTAGTCCTTTATCCTATAAATATAATAAAAGAGGACAGAGACAACACACACACACAAACACACACATACATCCCACAGTACCTTAGTTGGACACAGCAGACTTAGCGTGCTAGCCAGTGGAATAAATTAAGGTTGCTTGGAGCTCATCAGTTTATATCTCAAAACAAAACTCAACAGAACTGAATGATTTCTTTAACAGGTGTTTCGCAGGTGCCATCTTCCACTGAGGGATTTTGGAAGTGAACATGGTTTTAAATTGAAATGAATGAAAGCACAATACAGGGCATTTTGCTCCTTATATAAGCATTCCTATAAGAGGGATTATCTTTTTTTTTTTTTTTTTTTTTGGCCATTCACACCCACCAGCCATTGTTTTCAAACACGAGGCACTTCCATGGACAAATACAGTCTACAGGTTGCAAAAAGAGAAGACATACTAGCTGTGACCTTCAAGAAGGTAGATAGTCTCCCTGTGCCCCAGGTTCTTTCACCTGTAATATGAGGGACAGTAACAGCACGTACTTCATTATGAAGATCAAGGGATTTTATGTCGATAACATACAAGGGAACCTGCCTCATGCATTGCAGGACTGATAGGTTTGCTATAGTTACTGTGACACTATTACCAGCACCACACACCACAATGATGCGAGGAAACTGAACCAGTCATCTCTAAGTGTCGAGCACCGAAGGTCGTGCTTCAGACTGTGACTGTGACATTTCTCTAAGGACAACCTAGAATGAGTCTTATATAGATCATATTTACTGGTAGTTATGAATCACTGGCCTATCTCACACTTGATTGAGACACACGTAAAAACCACTGAAGACACACTCTGTGTTGAGACTGTGGGTGACCCTGGCTAGAATCGATGACTCCCTCCCGCCCCCACCAGGTCCCTCTGACACCATTTGTTATGCTCTGCAATTTACTTATGTGTTGAGAAATTGGAGGGACCATAATTCTGTCTGTTAGTCACTGTCTCCATAAGTCTCCACCTGTCAGGAGCAAGTTCTCCAAGTTGGTTACCGATGGGTCTAAGCATGAACATGGGACCAATTGTGAGTGTACGAAGTGGCACTACACTTTCTTTTCACATGTGGCCTTGGGAAACATGACAGCTTAATGTTTTCTTATCAGAAGCAATACCACCCTGGTCATTTAGATCATTTAAAATGGATTCACTCTATTACTAAGGGGATTCAAAGTCAAACTGAAACAATTCTAAATTCCTTTTTTGGCCTATTTGCTAAGTATGGAAAACAGCATCATTTTATGTAACAAAACTCCACAAGTTTTTACTCTGTGGGCCTTGGGAGGAGACATTGGTGTTGACTCCACCTGACACCAAAATGTCCTAACATCTGCAAGAGATGAAGTCATGAAAATTATACACCATATAGTTATTCTGAGTCTCCTGGCCCGTGTATGAACATTTCTAGTGACGAGGGCCTCTCCACTTTTGAGATTAGCTCTTCCACTGTTTTGGTTCTCATCTGGAGACAGTCTTTCACGTAGAACTGAATTTCTGCCTCTGGCTTCACATACGGACCTTAGGTCTTGTCCACTAGTACAACACACAGGGAATCTAATCTAAGGGTAGCAAGTTTCATTTCAAATACCAATTCTGGTTGTGTAGTAGGGGCACCTGGAGCATGTTCTTCAAAAGGATTTTGAAGAGTCAATCTCTAAACAGAAAATAAACCTTTAAACAGATGTTTATGGAATATTATGCCTCCATCAGAAAGGATGAACACCCAACTTTTGTATCAACATGGATGGTACTGGAGGAGATGATGCTGAGTGAAATAAGCCAAGCAGAGAGAGTCGATTATCGTATGGTTTCACTTACTTGTGGAGCATAAGGAATAACACGGAGGACCTTGGGAGAAGGAGAGGAGAAGGTTGTTGGGAGCAATCAGAGGGGGAGATGAAGCACGAGAGGCTATGGACTCTGAGAAAAAAACTGAGGGTTCTGGAGGGGAGAGGGTGGGGGTTGGGTGAGCCTGGTGATGGGTATTAAGGAGGGCACGTACTGCATGGAGCACTGGGTATGGTACATAAACAATGAATCTTGGAACCCTGGAAAAATAAAATAAAATAAATACATGTTTGTTACAGACTCAAAGGAGGTAATCAGGATAACCTTCCATCTATTTGAAAACAATTCAGTCTACTTTCATTTCAACCTTAAAATATCATTGCCTCTACTTGAGTCCCCATAGTCTGAAAAACAAAAATTGGGCCAGAATTCTAAAACAACTGGTCTCCACTCAGACATTCAGAGAGTCTGTTTGGGTGAGGAACAGGAACACATGTATCCAATCCTGCAAACACTGACGAAACAACTCTCAAGACTATGGAAGAGTGACAGATCTTTTAGCAGCCTCCCATCTACCCCACGCTAATGCACACATGTGCACAAATAATTTAAAAAAGAATGTCATAACAACATCCCACATAAAACACAGACAAATCCTGTTCAGTCTCTTAGGACTAAAACAAATGATGCAATATTTCTGTTGTGATTTTTCCAAAATGATTAGAGTGCCTTTTTATTTGGGTGAGGTTTGATGTTTTAAAAATATATTCCCCCATTGTCTGAATATTTATTTTTTTAACATGGTTGACAACGCAAAAAGACTCAACCTTATGAATCACAACACATCCTAGAGGTGGAGATTTGCTCTTATTTAACCTCAGAAGACAACATGCGCCCTTTTAAAACAAGACATTTTGCCACGGTTTTTCCTTTAGAGATTAAATACACAAGATATTCACACACTTCTTCCATTAATTTAGATGATACATCACTTATGCTATGAAAATAAAGTGAAAAGAAGGCATTTATGTAGTCAAGAATGATCCGTTTATTACCAGATCATTGTGTGTCTTCTAAATTTCTGAACCACCAGTGAACCAGCCAAAGGAAAGGTTTTAGGGAATTTTGACATTCAACGACAAAACTCTATAAATAAATCCATGCATAAATCAAACTTAATCTTTTAAAATCAAACTTCTTTTGGAATACACAAATATGATAAATGATGACATGAGGACATTACTGAAGACTATTTTCCACTAAAAATAATAAGCGTGACTATTTCTAGCTGTTCTCCTTTTCCAAATCGTATCCTACTTCATAGGGACAAATTTTTGATTTCTGAGACTGAACATTACTACTAGCTCAGAACGTTTCACAGAAAAAGGAAGCATACCGTACAAATCTGCAGCAAAGATAGCACTGAGACTACAGGCACAGGGATACCAGTCTTCCCTTAACCTCTCCTCATCCATACTCATTAATCTCTCATGAAACGTTAAAGACCAAATTAACTTAAAATGGAATTAAAGTTATACCAAAATTTGTTTAAGAGAAATGTATACAAAAGAATGGCAAGCTTCAGCTCATAAATAAAGAATAATGGGGCCAGAAACCCTAACAGACACTAGAATTCTTGGGTAAAATTCTGCTGAGAAATAAGATATTTACATATTCTCCAAGACTCACCTCACAAATTACTTACTAGTTAGTAAAAAAACAAACAAAACAAAAACCAAAAACAAACCAACAAAAAACCCATATAACTTTATGGCGGAGGAACGAGCAGACACTCCCTAAGCAAAGTGACCAAAATGATGCATCAGCGCTCGCTGTTCGGCGTATGCTGACATCAGGGGCCTGCAGAAGGGACACGTACGGCTCCTGCAGACAAATCCAGTGCAGGAGAGGTCTACAAAAGAAGCTGTCTTTAAATACAGTAGGGTCGAGAAAGACAAAGACAGAGGAACCGCACTATATTACGCTATATTACTTAAGCCCAAGGAGACAGGAAAATTAAATGCAGCGTGTGATCTAGGGATTGGCAAAAGACCCATGAGGAACTTCTGAATACGGTCCGTGCAGTACTGTCATAATAGCAATTTCCAGTGTTAAATTTCCTGATTTTGATGATTATACCGTGTACACAAAAAAGGATGCCCAAATACTTAGCCTATATGCACTGAAGTATTTAGGGGTAAAGAAGCAAGTTATCTCTGACTTGCTGGTGTCTGGTGCAGAAAGAGAAAATGCACATGTCTGTATATGGCGGACAGGAGGCAGGGAATGACAGAGCAAACGGGACCAAAAATAAACAACTGATGGTCTAGGGAAACAGTATCCAGGCATTCCATGTGCTAGCTTGCAACTACTCTGTAAGTTTGATTTATATCAAATAAAAAGTTACAAACAAACAACAACAAAGAATAACAACATGTCCCAGTTTGTATAACTTAGACTTTTTTTTTAAAGACTCCGAACCAAAGGACCCGGTACTAGGGGGCTTCCATACAACTTCTTCTATGGAATGTTAAGAACAGTCAAGTATGCCTCCCAGAGAGTGGAAAGCTTGCATTTCTTCCGCATCTGGCTCCAGTTTAAGAGTGGGAGGGCTCTACAGCCGCAGGTACAATGTCTCTTCAGCTGATGGTCTGAGTGGCATTGCGGGGTGACAGTGAACACACTCGTAATGGTTACCAGGCAGGTTTTTAAAGATGACTTACAAGCTCTACTCTTCCAAATAAGTAAAAATATTCAACTTTCCCAAGATGGTTGCAAAAGGTTATTACTTCATAGTTTTAAACCATATTGAAGATGACAGATGTGGCATCTTACAATAAAATAATAAAAGCATCCTTACCACAAACTAACCTGCTTATAATATTTGACATATGGTTCTAGAATTCTTCAAATGCATACATCTTTAACCTAATATTTTTAAGAATTAGCAAGTTGCTCAAATATTTAGGATTTGTGCAAATGCATTTTTTTCCTAAATTTTCTTTGTTTAAAAAATATTTTGAGAGAAAAAGTGCATGTGCGTGCACACACACACACACACACACACAAGTTAGGGGGAGGGGCAAAGAGGGAGGGAGAAGCAGGCTCCCATCTGAGCCTGACCTGGAGCTTGATCCCAGGATCCCAAGATCATGACCTGAGGGAAAGGCAGACGCCAAACCAACTGAGCCAACCAGGCGCCCCGCAAATGAATTCTTTAACATTAAATATTACAAACGTTACAATGTCTTGAGTATAAAAGTGATTTACATAAAACGTAAAGTATTATATAATATACCCTAATATACTGCATATAAGAACTTAAAGCAAAGCCTCTGACCTTTTCTAAGGATATAGTAAAATCACAGGACTGGGCAATAATGTTTATTGAAGGCAGAAGTGACTGTCACAGAAGTTGATACACTGTCTTCATAATACTGGCCAGATGCCTGGTTTCATATCGGACGCTCCACCAGACCCATCATTAGATGATGACTTGAGGTATAATCGTAGGCACCTATGACTGGCCTAGAAATCTCAGTCTCCTTAAGAGTCCCTGGAGCAGTACGGTCACTGTGATTGCCACTATTTCCAGTTCCGATGCTGGAACTGGAGCTGAGTAACTGACATGGCAGATGTTCAATGACACAAAGGAGTTCAGTAAATGGCCCATGCAGTCAAGCTGCAGCGAGTGACGTCCGTCAACTAAAACAGATGCCATTAGGGCTGTTATCTGCGTCTGGAATGGTGTCCTGCTACCAGGCTCCATTGTGGTATTAGAATAGTTTACAATTTTAAAATTAAAATTTAATTTAAATTTAAAATTTAATCACCTTTATCATTATTAATTTATTTTATATGACAATTATATATACATTATATAAATTTATAAATATACATTACTTATATATTTATTCTTTTATGATATACCTATATATTTATTAATGAATATAATAAATATGAAATAGATATATAAATTATAATTAAACATATTTTATTAATATAAATGAATCCAATAGAAATCAATAAATGATTAATTAATTAAATTTTTAAAAAATTTAAAAATAAAGATAATGCATAATGTCTCGAAGGAGTAAAATGCTTAACTGGTGTGTCTGTTTTCAAGATCCAAAGCAACATTTTGTCCAGTGATTAAGAAACCAAATTTCAAGACAGACCACCCCCAAATGGAAATGTTTTCTAGTTTGGGCTTACAAACATAACATTAGCAAAAGGTATTTAAAGCAAAGTGAAGTGTTGGGGCTCAAATGTCTTGTCAGTTTGAGTTTCCTAGATTCACAGAGCGAAGAGAGGACGCGGTACGTAAAGAACCATACAAGAGAAGCATATTTGCAGGAGTAGAGAACAGAAGAAAAGCTGAGAAAATTATGAAATATTTGAAATGCAGAGTGAGTTATTATAATGTTTAACAATGCACCAGCTAGTCTCTCATTCAAAGGAACAGTAAGTGTTAGAAGGGAATGGAATGAAGTTAAAGATGTCTTAGGGGATTTATAGGTTTTAAGTTTGGGAAAGTAGTGAAATCTACTGAACATATCCCAAAAGCAAAAGCATAACAAAACAAAACAGAGAGAGAGAGAGAGACAGTCGTAACTCTGACTTAAGTATTTTAAACTATTCTAAGAATTCAAAGCAATTTATCAATACAGTTGTAATCATCTCTAACATTCCCTGTTGGTTAAGAAGGAAATCTTATGGAAAATTATACTCAGGACTCCTGCCAACCTTATGAACTGATAACTAGTATCTCCAGGTACCCTTTGATACTCTATTCCTGTAGACGAAGAAATGTAAAGTATTTCTATAAAATAGAGAAGCAGCACATGAGAATCGAGCCCAGGATTTGGAAGTGGGAGAACTAGATCTGAACAGTTTTTTTTAAACTTTTTTTTAAACTTTTTTTATTAAAATTCAGTTAAGTAACACATAACGCATTATTAGTTTCAGAGGTAGAGCTCAGTGATTCATCAGTCTTATAGAACACCCAGTGCTCATTATATCACATGCCCTCCATAATGTCCATCGTCCAGTTACCCCATCCGCCCACCCCTCTCCTCTCCATCCTCCATTTGTTTCTGATGATTAAGAGTCTCTTAAGGTTTGCCTCCCTCCCTGGTTTCATCTTGTTTTATTTTTTTCCTCTCTTCCCCTATGATCCTCTGTTCTGTTTCTCAGATTCCACGTACCAGTGAAATCATATAATTGTCTTTCTCTGATTGACTTATTTCAACTGTTCTTGCCTCACCCATTACCTGAGAGACCTCGGACAAGTTCCCGAGTCCTGCCAACCTTAGTTATCTCACCTGCAACACAGAGAAGGCAACCATCCCATTCAGCAGTTCAGCGCAAGGGTTAGTGTATGTGGGGGGCACAGTGCCTGTAGTACTGCCTCACTACATGCTAACTTACTCTGTTGTTTTGTTTTTTTTTAAAGATTTTATTTATTTGTCATAGAGCACAAACATGCAAGCAGACAGAGGCAGAGAGAGAAGCAGGCTCCCGCTGAGCAGAGGGCTGGATGCGGGACTCGATCCCGGGACACAGGGATCATGACCTAAGCCAAAGGCAGTGGCCCAACCAACTGGGCCACCCAGGCGTCCCTTACTCTGTTTTTATTTTAGATGTTCTTGATAAATTACACGGTTTACCAGAAGCCATGAGTTTTGAAAGACACACATATAAAGTTGTACACTCTGTGACACAGAAGTAAAGAGCACACGTAGCACAGAATTGTGGCAGAGGCCTGTGAAGAATGACCCGCAGATCAGAGGGATAACTGAGTTAACAAGTCAGTTAACTCCGGTCAGAACCAAACAAGACGTGGGGTATTTCTAACCATAATGTGCTACTCAAACAGGCACAGCGGCTTTCTATCGTACTAGATGTTGGGTCAGAATCGTCTATCCATCCTCTGTTCTGATTTTTGTCTTCTCTGAGTTTTGGAAATGGATATAACCACCTGTGTGAGTGTCTACAAATCAGCAAAGAAAGATTACCCAGTGAAGTGGGAAGACAGCCTATAGAAATGCCAGCTGGAGAAGAGAACAGTATGTCTTAAGGATCTCTAAAAAATATAAATCTCCTCTTATTTTTAGCTTTGAGAGCCATGCGGGAGACCTGTAGGACCACCTTAGACTAATATAAATAGATTAATTAAATAATAAAATAAGTAAACAGTGTGACAGCTATTAAGATACTGTCTCTTAGCTCCCAAACTGCCCATCTACACTGAGATCTGGGACGCTGGGGCTCAGCAAACTGCCTTTCTCCTCTGCCAGCAGGCTTCCTGACAGATTTCCCGCAGAGCAGCGGATGGGAATTTGCTGCTCCCCTGAGCACTGTCCCCAGACCCTTTTCCTCCCCCATATCAGTAGGGGTTCCAAGTGCTGGCTTGTTTTCGTAGGCCCAATCCAGCATCATGGCACCTCCTTGAAAGTACCAGTGCAGCCAGGCAGAACCCCCTTCTAAGTTCCCCAATCCTAGCTGGAGCTCCCTCTCTCCAAACTCCTTCATCCCAGTTCTGCCAGAACCATTGAGCTCCTGGTTTCAGCTCGGAGGGCTCTTTCTCCCTGTCCTCTTCAACCAGCTCTGTGGGACTCCTCCTCTGGGCACTCAGTCTGAGTTCTTCAGGGTCCCTAATCCAAGCTGCTCGGGTACCCTTGGCCCAGGCCACACCCTTGACGCAAATGTCTAGTGCCCAGCCCCACTGAGCGCTCTCCTGGAATTTCTAGGTTCTTTGATAGCCCCAACCTCGTCTCTTGGTTTTCCAAGCCCCAGGAATGACAGCTGGTCTCAGTATTTACCTGAGCATTCCCTTTTTGCTTTTCCTGTCCTCTAAATCTGCTAACCTAATGCTCCATATTAAATTAATTCTATTAAATAATAACTGTGGTTTCCGCTTTTCTGACTTCACTCAGAACTAGTAGAAGCGGTAAACCAAAATGAATGGGTTTTCTTTTTCTGAGTACTCAGAGGCTTTCTGACTAGTACTTAATTTTATTTTTATTCTTGGCTTGTACATAATGTCTGTTTGAATTGTTCACCAGAAGATACACCAGTTTTTCAGATTAATATTCCCCCCCAAAATGGTATATATTAGTACAATTCATCTGCAAATACGTATTTAAAGTCATTTAAAACATAGCTTGTTCTTTTAATTAAATTTCATATGGTCTTTAATTGTGTTTACCTTTGAATTTGCTAAGCTATATAATTTCTTCATAACGAATAAAAAAGGCTGAGTAATCACACATTTTAAACTAGTAGGGCCCAACACAATTGAACTTCAATTCTAATTCAAACATATTCCCGGGTGGCTGACTGTTCTTATTTCCTCTTAAATAAAATTACGAAACATGTCACACTATAGAGGAGCACACACAGCATGTGCTTAACATTTACCCAAATTTCCAACTTAAGAAACAGAACTTGCAATCGATTAATCACTAAATGCTATGCCCCAAAACTAATAATACACTCTCTGTTAACTAAATTGAATTTAAATTAAAAATCTTAAAAAAAAAAAAGAGAGAAACAGAACTTAATCAATACTTTGGAAGAGTCTCATGTGCTCCCTCCATCCAGCCCTTGGGCCCAGAGACAACCACGACCTTCAAGCTCTCAAAATAAAGCACATCAGTTTATATCGCCATCATGCGTGTAAAGGAGTTCTCATTAGTCCGCATCTTTGCCAATAGTTCCCATCCTCCGACTTTCTGTATTTTTGAAAGAGATACTAATCTGTGTCCTGCGATGAAATTCTGGGTGTAACTTAAGAAGTTCTTGGTACTTGCACTCTCACATCTAACATGCTTTCAGGCAATCTCTGCAAATTTCCATTTATGTAGCTACCAGCGTGCCTGTACCCGTGCGCTCCTACAGGACAAGTTCATCCAGACAGCTTCCTGAAGAGAAATCATTTTAGCTGAGCACAGAAGGAGTAGGAGTTTGCCAATTTTAAATGGAAACACACACATACACACACACAAAACACACACACAAAAACCCCACAAAAAAACAACAAATAACAACAACCGCAGAACCTCAGTTACAGAGAATGACACATTTGCATGGAGACTTTTGAAAATGACTTTAATCCTATAAAATCCCTTAATGACCACGTACTACATATGGAAGTCTCTGCTTTCATGTGACAATTTGCTTATATTGGGTCCCTGTGCGAAAGGGCATCTCACATCTTTGAATTCATCTGAGTTGGCTGTTGCACAAAAAGAAAAACATTTTTGTAAAATACACTTTGTACCACAATCACGAATAATTTATAAATTAAATATATCTTAACTTGAAATGTCAGAGAATGAATCACCTTTAATTAGCTGTGGTTTTCTCAAGGCAGTTGGGTCAGAAAAGCAAGTGATTAGTGAACACGAGAAAGTACAACTTTACTAGTTTTTTCTAATGTGAATAAAGGGCATCAAATCTTAGAATGGAATGACCAACGACTTGATTTTCTTCTCATTAACTCTCCCTTCCACTTGCAAAATTACCACTGAAAATAATGGAGTTCAAGAGATTTACAGCATGAAAAATCCAAGAATCTTGAAAAATGTTTATTTTAATTGAGTGTATCTGCATATTAATATGGGGGAGGGTAGGAGGGATGAGAAGAGAAAGATACTTGAAGCTTACTAACTTTGGAAAAAATACCAAAATGAATACATTTCTTTCAAAGCTTTTGTAAAGAAATGTAAACATCTCAAACAGCAAAACATTATAGCAAACCACACAGTGTTCACGGAAAGATTATGGAGTGCTACAACTACTTTATATCACTCTCACTGCCCCTAACAATTGGACAGATCTGTTAGTTTCTCTCCATCTTCTCTGTACTATCTTTTGTTAAAACCACCACCATATTTTATTTGAGTCCCTTTGTAAACTGGTCTCCCCAGTTCTATGCCGGCAAGACCAATATTTTCACGACGTAAGTCATATCCTTCCTCTTCCATAGGAGGATCTTTAAGGGGCTGGATATTGCATTTGGAATAAAATGTAGACTTAGAAAGCATATAAACTTGTTACACTCTACATGATCAGAAAACTTTCTCTCTCATGTCATGCTCACTGTGTTCTGAGAATACAGGGGCTTTTAGCCTTTTCCTCTGCCTGAAATGCTTCTCTGCCCTTTCTCATTCTCCTTCCCATCTATTCCAGGTAAAGGCACACTGCTCAACCATTTCCAGTGTCCCTGCCCAGTATGCCTATGTTGGCTTTTGTGATCTAATGGCCACACATCTCTATGGTTTGTCATTTTCTACTTCCCTGCACTAAGCCTGTATTTGAGTCACATAGGATTGGTCACAATTCCCAGAACGTACTCATCTCACGCCACGGAACTGGGCAATTTGCTCCTTCAAATTTCCCTCCATAAATTTTTCACTTGTAAAGTATTCCCAAGTCAGGACTCATTCTAACAGCAATTCCTAACTCAAGCCTTGCCTTACAAATGAGGTAGATGGAAGGCTTACCTTCCACACTGCTTTCTGTACCTATTTGTCAACACTGCTGCTACACTACAGGGTAATTACCTGTCTGTTTGGCTTCTTGACTACATGAGACATTCTTGAAGTGTAACAACCAATTTATTATTCATCTTTTCCAAGAACTGAACAAGTATCTTCAATAAAAGCTGCTTCAGTAAATGCCAGTTCTGAGTTCAGCTGCCTTTGAGGAGAACACCTATTTGGATAAACTTAGTTGACTTAAACAAACCAGGCTCAATATTTTATAGACATGCTGGATACATTTAAAATTCCAACAAGGAAAATTACATACAGTAAAAATATAGCTCTACCGTTTCAGATGAGAATATTAGGATAATGAAAATTTGATAGATTACTTGTAAAAAAAAATTACATTACATGAGACCGATAACACATAATATGACAGAAGACAAGGTCATACAGAAATGCCATACAAAAAGAGAAATAGAGCCCAACAACTACTGTGTGTGATTCTATTGTTATCCCTTCCCCTCTTTCATATGCTATGCTAAAGCATGCTATAATTTGAAAGATTTAAGTTCTCATCTATTTCTAATTAAAAATATACCTTAGTAGAGTACTTTTAAAATGATATCACTCTCATTTTAAGGGTGATCTCGACTTTTGGTAGGAATAACAATACTACATGTAATAGGGAATAGGCTAGAGAACTCACTGTTAAGTGGGTGATGTACACTGAACCAAAATGTGAGTGGGTTGCAGAAAGCTTGCTGAAATGAATGTGTGAAATTGGGTATCTGCTACTGACACAACTTGGACCTCTGATCTTAGCCACATCACAACAGGATTGTGGGCTTTTCATGCTCCTTGCATATTTTTTTACTTCATTCTTGACATAGTTTCTTCAATTTTGAAGAACTTTAGTAAGTCTAAAATAAGTCATAGACTACTTTCCAACTCTACTCACTCCTCCCATGTTCCCTTCTGTGACAGGTTTGCCTCCAACCAGGTATATAAGCTAGAAAATAAAGTTGTCCTGGACCTCTTTTTTCTGAACTTTCTATATATCAGTGCAATTACAGAATCTTGTTCTAGTGTATGTCGGAGAACTCCCCTACCCTTGTCTCCTCTCGTTCCAACCACAAAGAATTTAGTTTATGCCCTGACATCTACGACTAGCTAGGTAAGTCTCCTGCTTCTGGCCTCCCCTGTAAGCCATCATTCACAAAATCTTCATGGTGGGCTTTCAAAGATGCATGTCCCAGTGTGTTGCACCCTTGCCTGAAAGCATGCTCATGTCTAAGCAACAATCACAGAATCAAGTCCAAACTCCTCAGTCAATCCTTAAGACCCTTCCCAAGGCTGCCTAGACATCCTCCAACTGCACACCCGTGAGCACCCTATACTCTAGTTTTATCAGATTTTACCACCCATTTCTTTACTTTATTGGTTCACGTACTTACTTATTGAGTCCAGAACACATCAGGCATGTACTAAGAGCTAAGGACAGTCAATGTTAAATCTTCCCTGAAGGGTTCCATTCAGAAAAACCCTAACAGGAGCAACATTAGCGTTGACCTTAAGAGGATGAGCTCTGGATTGGGTACCCCAGGTTCAAATCCAGCCCCCTTTGCAGGCTATTTAATATCTCTAACTTGTAGTTATCAATTCACTGGAGAGAGGATTAATAATATCATCATCATCATAGGGATTAAATTATGTTAATGCATGTAAAACACTGACACAGAGTAGGCAGAGCAAGCTACCTTGAAAGGCATATAAAAATTACTGGTTGGGGCACCTGGGTAGCTCAGTTGGTTAAGCAACTGCCTTTGGTTCAGGTCATGATCGTGGAGTCCCACATCGGGCTCCCAGCAACACGGGAAGTCTGCTTCTCCCTCTGACTTCCTCCCCTCTCATGCTCCCTCTCACCCTCTCTCTCAAATAAATAAATAAAATCTTTTAAAAAAAAGACTTACTGGTTGGGGAGGCTTTATCAAACCATATATAGGCATAATTCTGACCATTTTTACTAATTTTGTTGCAGTGAGCCAACTCAGGTATAAATATTATCTTATCCCTCCCTCAGATGTAATCCTGATATAAATTAAGAAATCCCTGGCCTCATGGGTCAATAGATAATTAAAATCAAAATAGTGGCAAGACTGGTGACTTTGCTCATGCTCTTTCCCATTGCTGAAATTTTATATTTCTTTCCCTGGAGAAAATTTTACTGATATTTCAAAATCTGATTTAAATATAATTCTCAGGCGCCCGGCTGCCTCAGTTGGTTAAGTGACTGCCTTCAGCTCAGGTCATGATCCCAAAGTCCTGGGATTGAGTCCCGAACTGGGCTCCCAGCTCCATGGGGAGTCTGCTTCTCCCTCTGACCTTCTCCCCTCTCATGCTCTCTCTCAAATAAATAAAATCTTAAAAAAAAAATTTTCTTTTTATATATATATATATATGTGTGTGTGTATATATATATATATATATATATATATGTATATATATATATATATAAAATTCTGTGTTCCTGTAGTATCTTATCTATATAACTTAATATTTATTACACCACATAGTGGTTATTCATATAATTATTGGCCCTCTTACTCATCTATGAACTATGAGGGAAGGGTCTATTTTCCATTTGTACTTTCTATTAATTTAACAAACATTTGTTGAATGATAATTAAGGAATTAGACTATAATATCTCCAAGATTCCTTACAATCTAAATCTAACAACTTCTCAAGAATCTGAAAAAAAGTTCATTGATTCTGATCCAGTAATAACTCTAGGAATCTATGTTAAGGAAATAATGAGAGATAGAGTAAAAACACTATGAATAAAGATGTTCAACATATTTCTTAAGAGCAGGGAAAATTGGGAAAAGTCTAATTTCTTTCTTACAAGCATCAAATTACTCACTAAATTATGGCACAATCATAGAAGGATTATTATGAAATCATCTGAAATGGTTTTTGAATTGTATTAAATGGCATGGGAAAACGCTCATGTTATAATTTTCAGTGGGAAAAAACATGTAAGTTATAAAAGTGAATACAGATGTCCACTCAAATGGAATGATGAACTCATAGGCTGAGTCTTCCTTCTGCTGAAAATACATAGCAATAAATGAAAACATAAAAAGAAAAAAAAAAAAAAACAACACAGTATGCTTTAAAAAATGTGACTATCTCCTTGGACCAGAAACATGAGAGGAGCCCACGTTAATAAGCAGTGAGGAAGCAAGAGGTCACCGGAGTGTGCATTTAGAGAAGAAGGTAAAGATCCCGGCTTCTGCAGAGACTGGTGAAGGGAGAGTTCACACAGCCGGAAATGGAACCAGTCTCACTGATGGAAACTCAGAGCTATGCCTGAGCCCCCCAGATCACGAAAGGAGGATGAGAACAGCCACAGTCCACATGCAGCTGTGTGACTGGGGCAGCAAGCACAGGCAGACACAGCTTTCCAGGCAAGACCTCAGCTGAGTCCATCACTAGCCTGATACTGAATCTGTAACAAGCCTAATATGCACATGTATGGACATTCACATAGGCAAAGGGCAGGAGTCCCAGGCTCCTAATAGAAGCTTTGGTTCTGGCCTGGGGGCCCCAAACAGGCCAGGTTAAAGCAATCGAAAGAAATCAAGAGAATGAAGGATTTGGGGGATGGGGGGTGAGGAGAAGGGAGAGAGCAAGGGACAGACAGACGGTTTCTGTCAAAGCCTCAGTTTGCAACCCAGAAGCAATCACAGACAATACATAGATAATTACGTGCATATAGTTATGTCCCAACTGAACTTGACTTACAAAAAGAGGGCACAATGAATACACAGACTGTAATTTTCTGACATTTGTATGAAATCAACATTCCAATACCAACATGAATAGAAAGACAGCTTGTAACTATGAACAAACGAAAGATGGATTCATTTTGGGTGAAACAAAAACTACAGAAAATCCAAAAAGGGCTTCGATATATTTTTATAAACATCAGAGATAAAGGAAAGAGATCTAAAATAAGAACAAGAAATTACTTTAAAAGAAAAATACAAATGATAACAAAAATCGTATTAGAAAACTTGGAAACAAAAATATTACTGTGACTAGCTGCATTGATAATACAAACAGAGTCAAAGAGATTGGAGAGAGTCAAAGAGAGACTCAATGAACTAGAAGACAATGTTGAGGAGCACATGAGTATTACAGCAAAATGTGGTATGGATTTTAAACTATGAAAGAAAAGAGAATGAGACTGAAGTGGGTCCAATGTACACCTAAAAAGAGTTTCAGGCAAAGGAAAGAAAAGTGATGAACATGCAACAGATAATTGTTGAGAATTTTAAAGATATTAAGGAAAACATCAGTCTTCAAGTTGAAAGTCTGCACTAAGTACAGAGCAAGACAGTGAATGTATGAAGGAAGGAAGGAAGGAAGGAGGATGGAAGGAAGGAAGGAATTCATACTGCGCATATGAAAGCAAAGCCAAAGCTGAATAAAGATAATGAGAATATAAATGTGAATTAATTAAATGACCCAACTATAAAGCAGAGAATATAAAAATGATGTGTGTCATAGCTCCAATGGTATAATTTGTGTACACACATGCAATACACACCCGCACCAGATAAAAACATACCAAATACTCATGTTATTTATCATTGGACTGTAGAATCTCAGATAAACATACTTTTTCTCCACATTTTTGAGTGCTGTTTGATGTCCCTATGCTGAACTTACACTCATTTTAAAATCATAATAAAATGTTACTTTTTAAAAGGCTACTGTTACATTTGAATTGAGTTTATAATATCATTTTTCCCTCAAACAAAAAAATCAGAAATGTACCATTGTAAACAAAATTGCTCTGCACAAATTCAAGTCAATACAAACAATTTTAAAGATGGGGCTTTCCTGTATCTCTCTGAACATAGACATGACTTCAATTGGAAGATATCATTCATGACTTTTAAACATTTTCCAGTCTCTTATTGAAGGTGGGGGGAGGAGTGGGGGTACAGAAATAATTTGCATGAGAACATTCTTGCCCAGTTCCGGTAACTTAATTACTCAATGCCCTGTACATGTTGAGTTGATTTAAATCATGTGGCAATTGCTACAATTTCTAGCTGAGAAAGGCACTGGAACAGAAGTCGTCATTTGGCAGGGCTGCATCAAGAAACGCTGCTGACAGCCAGAAGAGATCAAAAGCAGATCAGGTTGCTTAACAAACTGCATGTCACTGAGCTAAGAAAGCCAGGGGAGCACCCTGGAGCTGTGGAAATCTTGGGAGCAACTACAGAAAGCAAACATAGCGGATGTCCTTATAAAATGCTAAAATGAGATTCAGTTGTTTTATTAAAAATGCCTGAGCCATAACACATTATTTCCCAGTCTTTCCTTAGAAATAAATCAAGTCCGTAAGCAGAAAAAAAGAACTGATAGAGGCAGAAGATGAGTAACTTAACGGCTATAGTCTATATTTTATCAAACTCATCATAGTATTTATTCTATTTTTTTTCATTCTTATGAATAGCAAATATTTATCGGATATTTATTATATGGAAAGTATTGGGATAAATTCTTTATGCACATCATCTCTCATTTTCTAAACTTTCTTAAAACAACTTGCTTCTGGAAAAAAAAAAAAAAAGAAAAAAGGGAATAGCCTATTTGAAGCTTCCTAAATGAATTACCTAATTTGATCACTTAGAAGGAATCATTTTTAACAAGCTATTTGTCAAAGTAGACATTATGTTAAATTACATCAAAAGTAACATAATCCAATAGTCTCCAATTTGACTCCCATTCAGTCAAATCAATGTACATGTCCATTTATACCTATCTCATTCCAAAAAGGGACACAAGACCATTTTATTTTATGCTTTATTGATATGAAATGCTACGGTCATGCTACAATTTTCCCAGAAAATGAATTTAAATTTCAGCACATAAGATTTCCTTCCTTGCGTCACAAAATACCTTTCTCCCCCCAACAGAAAGACTCAAATATTGGAAAAGCAAAACATAACACATATGATTAAATTATGATTTTGTCCGTGTTTAAAGGCTACCTCAGAGTTTGACAGCCTTGTAAATAGCTCTTAAAGCTTATCTCATAATCTGTTCTGTAACATAACAGAATCTGTTCTAAGAACAGAAATATATAATTATATTAGTTCATAAACTAAGTTTCATTTCCCCACTTTCACTGTAAGCTCCTCAGAGGCAAATGCCATGCTTCTGTTACTAACACGGTTCCAGGCTTGCATTTCTTAAAATATGTTCCACTGACTAGAGAGACTATCAGATAGTGTGTGGAAAAAGTACTCTCTGATCAAATAAATCAGGGAACTACTGGCCAACCCTTCTTTCAGCGAACACTGTGAATTCCCTTTAAATTTTCTTATCCCAGTGTTCCTTATGTTCATTTGGTCATGAAACTTTCCCTCTCTAGAGCAGCAAATTGCAACATTCTGCAGACAAATGAGAAAACACTGGGAGAGCAAAGGCCGTTGGTACTAGCTGAGGGAATAGACTTTTTAGGGAAACGTGTCTTATCCCAACAGAAAGTATACATTATGAGGCTTAAAATCATCACCTTCTCTCCCCTCCAGGTACTAAAAATTGCCCAGAGGCCTGCTCAGTGTTTAATCTGTGTAGTTAGCCACGTTGCTTAAGAAGACAGATGTGCAAGAGGAAACAGTACTCAGCGGCACTGGTTACTCGTCCTTTTCTAAACCGCTAGCTGGTGTGCGCTGGTTCCCTGGTTTCGGCTCTAAGACTTGTGAGAACCTGGTGTTTTCATAGCTACATGTACACTGACTAACTGCAGTGAGAAACTATGTAGATATGAAAAATAAATGAAGTAACTTTCCAAAGCAAACAGAAATCCCCTGGTGATAAGATTACCATTCCTCTCATTCATTAAATCACCTGCAAACCACAGACCCCTCTGCAAGACCAAATTGTCGATCCAAGTGTGAAGTATTTTCCAGATATTCCAGAAATGCCCCCAGCACCACATCAAAGAGACAGAGACACAGAGACAGACAGAGAGAGAATAAGCAAACCAGGATACCTGGCAAATTTTGAAGTATAATACATACTACACATGAATGGTTGGGTTTCCTACTGTTTTAAGAAATCATACTTCAATACATAGTATCATAGTATTATATCAATGTAACAGAGCTTTACAGGTTTTTTTGGTTTTTGTTTTTTTGCATCAAGGCGGTCATTCTTGGCCTCAGCCAACGAGCACCCTTATCTGAGGCTCTAAGTGAGAACATCTAAGTGACAGAATTTTACCCTCCCTGGCAGTGATGATTGTATCTGTGATTACCCACGGCACGTAGCAAATGCTGACATGTACCAAGCCTATAAATAAGTGTTGTGGAGAGTTTGGGGGGATATTGGAGGGGGAGACGAACCATGAGAGACTGTGGACTCTAGGAAACAAACAGAAGGTTTTGGAGGGGAGGGGCGGGGTGTTGGGGGAGCCTGGTGGTGGGTATTAAGGAGGGCACGGATGGCATGGAGCATTGGGTGGCGTGCATAAACAAGGAATCTTGGAGCACACATACAAAAAATAAAATTTTTAAATTAAAAAAAAGAAAAAGAAAATACAAACCACATAATGCTGCTCTGTTGATTTAAATCCATATAAAAGCATCTGTGATGACAATAGGACAACTCCATAACTGGATTACAAATCAAAACCTTTGGATAAGCATTTCAAAACTGAGATACAATCTCTTAAAAAACGATATCATATTTGATTAATGGAAAGAGGTAACCGATCTTCTTCTCATCTAGCAATACAACATCAAATGAAAATCTCACATAAATTTATTTATTCCCTATCTGTGCTTTAGCAAGAGACTGAAACAGCTGAGATGGTCTCAACCCTGCACAAGAAGCAGCTTCATGCTCATAAAGGGAAGACAGAGATTTTACATAGAAAACTAAAAGAAAATTGTAAATTTTCTGTGTAAATATTGCCTTTATTCACTTAAAATCTCTTTATCTTAAAAATTATCACTGAAGTATCATTGACATATAAGATTATTTCAGTTTTAGTTGTATAATATAATGAGTCAACATTTGTATACATTGTGAAATGATCACCACAATGAGTCTACTTAACATCTGTCACACACACAGTTAATTACTTTTTTCCTTGTGATGGGAACTCTTCTTCTTTTTTTTTTTTTTTTTAAGATCTTATTTATTTTAGAGAGAGAGAGAGAAAGAAAGAAAGACAGGAAGACTAAAGACTCAGACTTCATGGTGAGTGCAGAGCTTGACTCAGGGCTTTATCTCATGACCATGAGATCACGACTTGAGTTGAAACTCTGCTACCCAGGTGCCCCAATTGTGATGGAAACTCTTAAGATTTCCTTTCCTAGCATCTTTCAGATTTGTAGTATTACTGACTACTGACTTTGTTTCGTAACTGGAAGTTTGTACCTCTTGATCCCCTTCACCCATTTTGCCCACCAACCAAACCGTCCTCTCTAGCAACCACCAGTTTGTTCTTTGTATCTATGAACTTTGTTTTGTTTTCTCATTTTTTTAGATTTTTTTTCTTTTCTTTTTCTGTCAGACTTATTTCACTGAGCAAAATACACTCAGGGTCCATCCATGTTGTTGCAAATAAAATTTCATCCTTCTTTATGGCTGAGTAATATTCCTCTGTAGTTGCACACACACATACATATACACATACATACCACATCTTTATGTACTCATCTATGGATGGACACTTGGGTTATTTCCAGATCTTGGCTATTGTACATAATGCTGCAATGAACAGAGGGGTGTATATAGCTTTTCAAATTAGTGTTTTCATTTTCTCCAGATAAATGCACAGAAGCAGAACTGCTGGCCTTAATGACAGTTATATTTTTAATTTTTTGGAGAAACCCCATACTGTTTTCCACAGTAGCTGCCCCAATTTACACCACCACCAACAGTGCAAGCGGATCCCTTTTTGTCCACGTTCTTGCCAACGCTTCTTGTTTCTTGTCCTCTTGACACTAGCCATTCCAGCAGGTGTGAAGTGGCATCTCACGGCAGTTTTAACTGGCGTATCCCCCACAGTCAGCGATGCTGCGTATCTTTTCACATGTCTGTTGGCCATCGTACGTCTTCTTCGGAAAAATGTCTATTCAGATCCTCTGCCTGTTTTTTAAGTGGGTTGTTTGTGTTTTTGTTATTGAGTTGTAGGAGTTCTTTATATATTTTCAGTATTAACCCCTTATTGGATTTATCATTTGCAAATATCTTCTCCCATTCAGTACAGTGACTCTTCCCATTGTTGACAGCTTCCTCGGCTGTGTGGAAGCTTTTTAGTCTGATGTAGTCCCATCTGTGTATTTTGCTTCTGTTGCCACTCCGTTTGGAGTCAGATCCAAAAATTATATCACCAAGACTGATATCAAGGACATTACTGCTTGTTTCCTTCTACCAGTTTTATCGTTTCTGGCCTTACGGTCAGCTCTTTAACCTAATTTGAGTTAATTTTGGGGTATAGGGTAAGATACTGTCCAGTTTCTTTTTTTGTTTGTTTTTTGCATCTGGATGTCTGGTTTTCCCAAACCCCATTTATTGAAGAGACTGCCATTTCCCCATTGTATATTCTTGCCTCCTTTGTCATAAATTGACCGTATAGGTATGTGCCTATTTTTGGGTTTTCTTTTCTGTTCAGTTGATCTATGTGTCTGTTTTTATGCCAATACTATACAATTCTGATTACTAGAGCTTTGTAATATAGCCTGAAATCAGGGAGTGTGATGCCTCAAGCTTTACTCTTCTTTCTCAAAATTGCTTTGGCTCTTTGGGATTTTCTGTGGTTCCTCTACAAATTTTAGGATCATTTGTTCTAATTCTGTGAAAAACACCATTGGAATTTTGATAGGAATTGCATTCAATCTATAGATTGCTTTGGGTAATACAGACATTTTTAACAATATTAAATCTTCCAAATAATGAGAATGGAATAGCTTTCCATTTATTTGTATTATCTTCAATTTCTTTCATCAATGTCTTATAGGTTTTAGTGTACACAGCTTGCACGTTCTTTGTTAAACTTATTCCTGGGTATTTTATTCTTTTTGATGCAATCGTAAATGAGATTCCTTCCTTATCTTCTCCTCTGGATAATCTGTTGTTGGTGTGTAACAATGCGATGGATTTTTCTATTTTGATTTTGTACCTGAAAATTTATTGGTTCTAATAGTTTTGGGGGGAGTCTTCAGGGTTTTCTATATACAAAATATTATCCTCCACAAATACTGATAGTTTTACTTCTTCCTTTAGCATTTGGATGGCTTTTTAAAAAAATACTTTGGGGTTATTTGTTTTTGGTTATTTTGTTTTTTAAGAGAGGGAGGAAGGGAGAAAGGTGGGAGAAGGGGAAGAGGGAGACAGAGAACCTTAGGCAGGCTCCCTACCGAGCACTGAGCTTGATCCTAGGCTTGATCTCATGACCCTGAGATCATGACCTGAGATACAACCAAGAGTCAGACACTTAACCGACTGAGCTACCAAGTGCCCCTTAAATGTTAATTTAGAAATCTGAAGAATTTCAGACTCCTTTCAAAACAATTTGATACAAGGCTTCTCGACCAACAATAAAATGTTATACATGCATGTGTGTTTTGACCAAATATGTGAAAGAAGATCTCTGTTCCCAGGAAAGTTGATAAGCCACGACATCTTGGGCAAGTATACCAAGGCGGGGGCGGGGGGGGGGGGGGGGGAGGGTAGGGAAGAACTATTTCTCTTTTAACAATAACATGATCGATGTATCGATGCTCCTGGCTATCAAGTGCAAACAAGATGACCAAATTTGTTCCTGATGAAGGACCGCTATTCAAATAACCAATACACTACTCAGTAGCTAAATGTCTAATATATATAACTTTTTAAACAACAAAAGGATAAGACTGCTGGTAGAATTTTTCTTTTGCCACACTAAAAGAAAAAACGTAGTTTTACAAAGCTGTTAAAGATTTACTTTCTTAGAAAACATTGAAAAGTCTGTGTGTGTTTTTCTCATTAAAAAACCATTAGGTCATACAAACATGATTCTTAAAGATTACAAGTTACCTTTCAAGTCTTTCTTTAGTTTTCTGAGATCTTTTTGAAAATCTTCAAACTTCATCTGTGAGGCCTGAAAAAGGTCCTGGGGTTCTGGCAGTGGAAAAACGCACTGTTCTTTTCCAGCATCCTAATTAGCAAGAAACACACAATTTTAAAACGAACCAGCATTAATATAAATAAGAATGCAACAACAATGGCAATCGCGAAACAACAAATCCCACCCATCACTGAACAACAAAGAATAACAAAACTGAACTATACAGAAAAACGGTCTTACCTCATCAAAGTTTCGAAGATAATAGGAAACAATATATGACAAAAGGCTTCTGCTATTGTCCTAGGCAGAAAGACCAAAGTAAAAATACATTTTTTAAATCATGAAGTATACAGTGTCAAGTAAAATACTTTACAGTAAAACAATACATAAATGAGAACATTCGGAATAAAATGTGAAATTCTGTATTTCAAAGAACTCCAGCCCCTGCATCAAAGGAGTTTCGTGGCACAGAAGATCCTGTTTTTCCCAATGTTCTAATCTGAGCTCCAACGGGAAACACAGATGTTCAAGGGTGGAGCCTCCACTGTGAATACTTTATCGTTTTGCCCTCCTTGATCAGATAATTTGTTCATTAGTTGTCATGTTTTATTATTAAAAGGTATTAACTACATTTTAGCTGAAATGACCGAATATTGCCGGCATCACCATACCATTTCTGGACCAGCAGGTATCACTCCAACAGTAGGACTGATTGAAATGTGTTAGTTTAGAGATTAGGAAAAATCAAGTTAAGTATTATTTCAAGCAAGCAGAAGCTCTAAAAATGCAAATACATTTTACAAATTTCTATGTCAACCACTGAGATTGAGGAATTAATATCCTCAGAGCTACAAATAATGCAATGTATGTATTTCTACAGAAAAGGAAATGTAGGACTGTCCCTATACTAATAGTATTCAATGAATAGCTTTTCATCCCCTTTCTGGCATGCTTGGGGGAATTTTTAATGATTTCTCTTTTTTTGCATCACTTGAAATTAGTACTAGATAATTTGAATGTGGGAGAACAAATATACATTTTTTTTAAAAAACATTATGACACAAACTATATTCCCTGAAATGTTCAATCTTACCACTATTTTCCCTCTATCTGTAAAAAGCAATATCCCTTTATAATTTAATCTGACATGCTATGGTAATACACCTTTTAAAGACTTCCCTCGTGGTAATTTATAGTAATGATAATATAATAAATTATTATTATACCATGCAGTAATATATTACAATAATAAAATATTTATTAGAAAGAATATTTGCTTATGAATAATGTAAGCAACTTTTTTTTTCTCTTTCCTAACGTAAATCAATGAAATGGTTAACAGTACTTGAATTAGTTAACAAAACATTTATTAAATGCCTCCTGATAGGCATGCCAAGTAAAAATTCTGAGTGATCTAGCTCTGTCCATGCAGGTCTAGAAATAGTACTACAATGTAGACACATTTGTATTTGTTTTATAGAGAAAGAACCAAATCAGGAAGACTTTGCCTAGCTCTTATGAGAATGCAAGTGAAATTATAAAATAAAATCTTGCTTCCTGATTTTATCATGCCTTTTTATCTAAATTATTCCTTAGTTATTTAAATTTTAAAATTTAACTTACTGGGGGACTGAATAAGATGTATCAACCAATAAAAAAACAAATAATCCCTTATTCATATGTAATTAGAATTATCAGAATAGGTTTCTGATCCATTTTTATAAATTAAATATTATGTGATGCTATTTCTATTCCAGGGTTATTAGCAAATGTTACCTGTTTCAATCCAACAATCAGTTGTTCGGACTATTCAAGTGCTTAGAACAGAGCTTTTGCTTTTGAACCGATGTGATTTATCATGCTAACATAATGGAGGTTCCTGTGAAACTTGTTCCATACAAATATAATAGCATCTTTACAAATAGAACCAGAAAAATCAGAAAAACTACATGCTGCTGGTGTTCCAAGCCAGGATGATAACTTTATTCAATTTTGGAAAAGCAGTGTGGGAGATTTCACAGAATTCTGTGAAAGAACGGTAAACGAATGAGTACAGGTGTGAATGAATGAGCAAATGCGTTGTTGTCTAACACAAACAAACAAATGAAGTGTCTCTTTCTTATGTGGGAAATTACAGTTGACCCTTGAACATGGGTTTGAACTACATAGGTCCATTTACACACAGATATTTTTCAACAAATAAAGGACAGTACTGGAAATGTATTTTCTCTTCCTTATGACTTTCTTAACATTTTCTTTTCTCTAGATTACTTTATTGTAAGAATACTGTATATGTGACACATAACATAGGAAATAACTGTCAACTGACTAATGTTATTGGTGAGGCTTCCTATCAACAGTAGGTTATTAGTAGTTAAGTTTTGGGAGAGTCAAAAGCTACGTGTGGCTCTTCAACTGAGCAGGAGGTCAGTGCCGCTGCACCATTCCCGAGTCAACTATATTCATTATCTAGGAAGAACAATTCTAGTATTTCCATTTCTATGAGTCAGTCATTTACTTAGATTTATTATTTTTAAAAATGACCATAATTGCCTTTATTACATGGTTCTGTGTGGACATTCTTTTATCAGAGAAACAGAATTCTATCACTTTTTAAGTTCATGATCTCAGATATTAACCCTAACCATCATGGTTGTTTCCTTAATATTATATTTTTACTGACACTCTCATAATCTCTTCGATGTTAATTTTAAACAAATACAAGTATAGAAGTAGGATCAAAAATTAATTAGTCCTGCAAAAAGACCTGGACATTCCCACATATACCAGTGTGAAGGGGAAGACGATATGTAGAAAAGCTTCTTTTACATTTTACTTACACTCTACTTTCACCCATCTTTGTTTCATTTTTAAAACACAAGCCTGCTGGCCTCCATTACTTAACACAGAAGAGAAGAGGAACACTGTCTGATTTATGAAAAATAATTAGTCCTCAGACTCCCAAAGGATAAATATATGGTAATAATAGGGTGAAAAATAATAATTTTTATTTTAAAAGTCCTCTACTCGATTATTCATTAGACACAGGATTCAGAATTTTTCACTTTAGGTAACATTATTCACAAAACCATAAACATAAGATGGCCATATACTTTTTCCTAGCCCAGAACATAAAGACTTTGGAACATAAAGAAACATTTATTACAATAGGCTTAAAGTCAAACTTATTACTAAATAAAACATCTAATCATCAATTTGCCTACATTCGTTCATACAAAATACTTACGCTGCTTTTGACATCTTTCAGCTTTGGAAGAATGTCTAATCCGAAGCCATCCGCCTGTCCTCGAGTCTTATTCCCACCGTTCATGTAGTTGCCAAAAGCAAGAACCAAACCCAGGATCTGCATAACCCCTGGGCCATTTTTTAATGTCTGTAAAACAGAATAAAGAACATTTTCTCTCTCAAAGTCTTCTTTGGATTATCTTAAGTCAGTGGCATATTCTCATATTATACTAATCATCTTGGGTCACGTTCAAACTGTATCGTTGCTTGTCATTAGGATATTTTAAGAGCCGTGTTTCCAAAGTTAACTTTAAGCTATACCACCTACAAGCATTCAGGTACACATTTGTAAACTAAGAGATATCATTCTAGGCTATTTCTGGGATACAACTGCGTAGAAAACAACTAAGGCTATAATATGAGAATGACTACAAGATACTGTCATTGCCTTCGCCCTAACTGGACCCACCTCTGGTGCTAGAGAAATATTTGGCATCTGTTGTGGGAAACCAAAACACAGTGATAAAGATTAATTTCCAAATTTAGACTTATCCCCGACAAGTTCACACTCAACTTCTTCCAAAACACAAAGCTTAGCTGGAATTTGCATGTCTTCTTTCCCCTGAAACGTGTCTTTGATAACATCTTGTTAGCTTTCAAAATCACTGACCACAACCAGAACGAATGGTACTATTGATTTTTGACAAATTGCTCTAAATGGTAATATCGGTAACTTCTGCCAGGCATTTACTCTTTGTTTTCAGAAGAATATTTATCTCCTGTTGAGTCCTACAGCTGTTCCTAGATTATCTGGGGAGAATCATTAACAATTTGTTGAAGGCCCTTTCCAAAACTGAGGGAAAGTAAATAAAATGCCTTCAAATCACATCCAATCCAAAGTCTGATGCAGGAGAGGACTACAGGAAGTGACGAGTTTGTTTTGGCAAGAGCAGAAGGGACAGAAGGGATAGAAGGGACAGAAGCCACAGAGGCAGGAGCATGACAAGTGCCCTCCTGTAACAGGGCCCCTTGGTGGTAGGAGCCTCTCATTCTCTTCGATCTTGAAACCAGTCGTGGCATGTTCTCTTCCGTGGAACTGCTCTCCTGCAAGTGTACTCGTACTTAGAGTACATCAAAGAAAATGTTTTCGAAAATATGAACCTGACCGGACACAACGAAACGTCAGAACTCAATCGTCAGCATTCTGCGGCCCAGAACCCACCTCACACAATTTCTGCAGCAACTCCAGTTTGCGACGAATTGAGCAAATGCTTTCTGAAAACGTGGACTGGAACAGAATACAAAAGACTCGCTCTGAGAAGTTGGGGATTAAGGACAGTTCATAAAGGAACCTAAGGAAATAAAGCCAAGTGAAGAGGAAAAATATAATTCATATAAAGAGATGCTTATCCTCCTATCATTCAGAACAATTACGCCGGGAGACCACCGCGCTTCTGAACGGACAGGGGCCGCCTGGAGTCCGGCCGCCTTCTGCAAGGCCCTGAGCGTGCTTACTGTTCCGGTTTGTCCAGAGACTTGGCGCTCTCCTTGTCTTTGCAGGACCGGCCGTGCTTCTCAATTTTTTCCAGTTCATCTGACTGTGCTCTCTGGAAAAAAAAATAATGCCAAGCGGTTATCCAAAATCTGATGAAATAAATCCTGTAGATTATGATAATCTTAATCCAGCAAAACTCTCTATATTTTCATATTTCTTAGCATCTGTTTGCCATAAAGCTTGACTTCATTCATGAAGGCATTTTAAAGTGTAAATACGTTTAATGCAAACCAGAGCACCTCGAAATCTTCCAAATAATGTTACTGGAAATTAGTGATCTGCAGAACATTTATTTATTCAAGCACACTTTAAAACAAGACGGTTTTCCTCTCTGGCTTTTTGGCTGTTGGTAATATGCTTTAGAATACAAGAATTTCATTTTAAAAATGGTATGCCTGGGGCGCCTGGGTGGCTCAGTGGGTTAAGCCGCTGCCTTCAGCTCAGGTCATGATCTCAGGGTCCTGGGATCAAGTCCCACATCGGGCTCTCTGCTCAGCAGGGAGCCTGCTTCCCTCTCTCTCTCTCTCTGCCTGCCTCTCTGTCTACTTGTGATCTCTGTCAAATAAATAAATAAAAATCTTTAATAAAAAAAAAATTTAAAAATGGTATGCCTTACTTAGAAATCAATCAAGTTAAATTTGGAAGTAATGTGACCCTAATGTTATAAGATTTTTAAAGCAAAATAAGTACTTATATAACTAATACAATCATTGTTTATGACTTTTCTTTTTCTTAGGGGAAAAATACAATTGAATTATTTAGTCCTAGGACAAAAATAAAAGGTTTTGATTCTTCTGCTGAATTTTCTTTTTGACACAAAAATGGCTTCAGGCGTCTTTTCTTCCAAAGTATCTTCTTTTACCCTTCATCCTAAATTTCTTTCTTTGTAGGAGAGTTTCTTCTGCATTTTCAATATATGGGAGAAGATTTTATAGACATTGAGAAACACAAATCTATTCTTTATGAAAATTTGGATGCTTTTTATGTGTACTCTTGTCTTTATTTTATAACTCAGGAAGATGTTTCAAAATAGCCAAACACAATAATTTCTACGCATTAAGAAGTGGGAGTAGACTACCATACCTTGAGTTTGAGTCTAATCCTCAGAACTTAAATTCCCTTCACATTATTTTTTGTTTAAACATTAAAGCAATTTTGCTAAGAACTACTGTATAAGATAAAACATGACAGCCATTTATAGAAACTAAAGATTTCATCTGAAAAATAGCTATGTAATGTTTTTTATTCACTGATTATTTTGAAATGCAGGTTTTCAGGTGACAGGATTGACTAACAAAGACTAGTTCCAAAGCTGCTTTTTTGTTTGAAGACAGACAGGTCCACACCAAGATGCACCACATAAAGGCTTCCAGTCCCTATAATCTCTCTATTCTTTTAAAAGGAGGGGTGTCTAGATGTCTCAGTGGGTTAAGCCTCTGCCTTTGGCTCAGGTTGTAATCTCAGAATCCTGGGATGGAGCCCTGCATCGGGCGCTCTGCTCAGCAGGGAGCCTGCTTCCCTTCCTCTCTCTCTGCCTGCCTCTCTGCCTACTTGTGATCTCTATCTGTCAAATAAATAAATAAAATCTTAAAAAAAAAAAAAAGAAGGAATGAGAAGTACTACTACAGCAGAAATTAGTCTGCTATCTTCAAGCCCAACCACATTCAATACTCAAACCTCAACAGGGGGCACAAATCCACCTTGCTACAATCTAATGTAGTCATTATGTTTGTTGGTTTAGTTTTTGTTTTTTGAACTTGACATAGACTCAACCTACATGACTAGAAGCTGACTCCATGGGCTCCATAAATTTCCCTGGGTCTTAAATAAACACACACAAAATCTCAAGAAACAATGACAAGAGAAATAAAGATGGCTAAGGTAAATCATAATAATAATTGAATACACAAGAGAAAGATAAAACTCCCCAATGTCTTGAGGACAAAGGGACTTTCTTGCAATACTAGAGAGTTATTTTCCAAATTATTCAGTACGCATAAATCATTAATTGCACAGTTCTTTATACTTGTGCTCTATTAAACCATTTCTGCTGACTTTAGAAAGAAAGCTGCCCTGGGTTGACAGGGCTGCTTTATGGATGAAAAAGAGAACAAAATGCCATTCGATGCCTTAGGGACCTGGGCCCCCGGGCTCTCTAAACAATAGAAATTGATCAGAGGCCAAACAGGAGTTGAAGGCAAGGCTTTACTTGGGCTTCTCCAGAAGCACAAAGGAGATAACACAAAAGGAAAATCTTCCTCAGACTGAGTCCAGGAGGAGAGGGGGTCAGGGAGTTTTTTAAATTAACCTAGCTGGGAAAAAAGGGGCCATCTGAGCATACAGGGGCGGGACTTATGAACACCTGAGCACCTGAAGGTCATGCTTCTTCATATCCTGCATCTCTAACACACATGTTAAATCTCCACCCTGGGCATGATTTTTAGTATTATAATGAAGAGAAAAGTTGTGAAAGGTTCATGCGGGGGTCCATCTGGGCACAGACTGGTTTGGTCTGGTCTTTACCAGTCTATGGCAAGCATCCCCTGTCCATAGTCTTGCAAGATGTGGTAATCAAGAGGCACAGACTTTGAGCTCCCTCCCCCAGCCTCCCCCCACTTATGGAGGCAGCCAAGGAGCACTGGAGGGGACTGGAGTCCAGTCCCTAGTTTGTCTCATATCCCTGATCCATAAGCCCCCTTCTTCTTCCAAATACTTGCATATGTATTTTTATGGCATTAAAAATAAAATCAATATTGGGGGCACCTGGGTGGCTCAGTAGGTTAAGCATCCGACTCTTGATTTCTGCTCAGGTCATGATCTCAGGGTCATGGGATCGAGCCCTGCGATGGGCTCCCCACTCAGCAGGGAGTCTGATTGAGATTCTGTCTTTCCCTCTCCTTCCACACTTCCCCCTGGCTTGTGCTCTCTAATAAAGAAATCTTAAAAAATAAAATAAAATCAATTTTTAAAAAATCACTATCCACGTTATCAAAAGTCTTTAAATACAATGAACCTACCAAGCTTATGGTGGTAGACATAAAATTTTCAAAAACTCTTACTTCAGAGTTTGACTTTTATTGTTGGCAACAAACATCAACTGTTTTCCTTGAAGGGACCACTTACTCAGCTCTTTTTCAAGAAAACGTCTACTGAATGCCAGTGTATTAATAACCCCAGTTTGCCAGTCAGATTTTCAAAGAGAAATGATATCCAATGAAAAAGGGCTACCTTAATTCATGACAAGTGCTTTTTATAGCAAAGTAACTACTGTACTTTGCCAGGCAGCAGAAACACCTTATGAAAGAGATATACTCAAGAGTTGAGGTTTAATAAATGTAATAATTTTCACTGTTCACGAGGTGCCTGGGTGGCTCAGTCATTAAGCCATGTGCCTTCAGTTGAAGTCATGATCCCAGGCTCCTAGGATCAAGCCCCGCTTCGGGCTCCCTGCACGAGGGGAAGCCTGCTTTCCCTCTCCCACTCCCCATTTGTGTTCCTGCTCTCGCTGTCTCAGTCAAATAAATAAAATCTTAAAAAATAATAATAATAATTTTCACTGTTCATTAATGACACTCTTAAATAAATGTGGCTTTTTTTCCCCCTGCAACTGAAGAATTAGAATGACCAGTACGTGTGGTGCCACTGCCTTGACTGAGGGGGCAGTGCCAGAATGCCTGCCCTTCACTCCTACTGAACCATCAGTGCAAACATTACACTGTCAAGAAAGCCAGTAACAGCTTAGTGCTGTTATGAAATTCATTTTTAACGTGCAGACCTCCTTGCAAAGAAGTACAGAACCCCTGGGTACCCATGGAGCCAACTCTGGGAACTGACATTTGGTGAAAACTTCCTACCCAACTGATGATTAAATTATCTTCAACATACACCATATTCAAACACCTCCAGTGACAAAAATTCACTGTCATCTTAAACTGATCGCTATATCGTTAAAAACACCATCCCAAAACAAAATAAGACAAACAAACCAACGAGCTTCTTTATATGAAACAAAAATATTTCCTCTACTTTCAGACACTGGCCCTTGGTCTACTCTCTGGGGTCAATGGCAAGTTCCTTTCAAATATTTGGGAAAAGTAAAATTTTCCTCTTTTGTCTTCTGTGCTAAGCACTTTGGTTCTTTTCATTTTATATGGGATGAATGTGAGCCTATCACAATCACAGGTCCTGCGTGAGTAAGTTCCTGATGGCTTAGAAATGAGGCACACATAACAGTGTCACGTCCCTCCCCCACTATAGTCTGCAGCTCAACTCCATCATTCTAGAAAGGCTGTGCTGTTAGTGTCAGCTGAAATGGAGGACAATATCTAGAGGAGCCCCAAACCCTCTCAAGTTATCAGTTGTCTAAAACCTTTGAATTATTTTTCATGTTTACAGGCTTATTCTCTTTCTCCTATTCTGTATTTATGAAATTGATTATTTTGGACTCAAGCCTAACAACACATTTGGGTTTTTTTTCTATAAACAGTCAATGATTCTAAGATTTTATAGCTTGAGATCCTAATTCTGTTATTCTTTGAGTTAGGGTAACATGACAGAGCTTCAAAAAGAAGAGGAGATAAGACCTGTGTTTTGAGGAATACGCTGGTTCTAGATAGATGGAGAGCTAATCTCATTGACTGGCTTCTAAATTTGCTCTGCTTCTTATAACCCCCATCACTGTTGAAGACACAGGCATCCACCGGATAACTCAGACTGTCACACCAGATCTTCTACCTGGAATACGCATCATTCACTTCGGGCTGCTGCTCTTGGCTTGGCTTATGAATGACTTCCTCTGGAAAGCCTGCCTCAACTGCCTGGCTCTCCATTATAATCATTCTCTTTCCAAAATGATAACACAGAAACTTACATTTGCTTTGTCTTACGCTGTGCTTACCACAGCATCTTATTGTTGATAAAAATATATGCTTGCGTGTTCTACTGATTGGAATGTCTTGAGAAGGGCCATGTCTCAGGTATCTCTACGGTCCTAGTAACCAGTATGGCTTATCGTATATAGTGAATAGTAAATAATTTTTTTTAAACACTGAAAAACTGTATCAGTAATTGAATATGACAAAAGAAGTCCTCCGAGTCATGAAGAAGAGACAGGACAAAGAGAAGGGAGAATGACTGAACAATATAAGAAGTATTGAGGACATAATGATATGCAGATGATTTCAACTGTTTATCATCATGCCAAGAGTATATTGATGGTACCTATGAGGTCGTTTGAACTCCAAAATAGATACTATGCATGTGTGAGACAGAATTAGTCATTTCAAATGCTAGTACAAAATAGGTAAATAAAAATAATAAGAAAGCTATGCCTGACAAAAGTACATATGAATTCACTCATCATCAATACCACTGACTTGTGTCCCTATCATTCAGCTCACATAGAGATACTATGTGTGTATAGGTACAAGAAGCAGGACTAAAAAATGGGTTTTTAAGCAATGTTAATCAACTTGGCAAGATTCTGCTATTCATTAATATACCATGACCAACCGTTTCTTGCCCATCATCTTGGCTTGCTCCTTGCAAAGCATGAGAGATCAAGCAAAACTCAGTTATTTTTCTACCTGCTATATCTACATAGTATTGCTCTTAAGAGCAATCACATAATTTATGTCAAACTAGTGGTTATCAATTTGTACTAGAATTTGTAGCAGAGGTCACCTGGATAATTTTGGTTTTGTTTGGCTTCAAAGTAAATTTAGTGTCAAGTGTTCTTCTCTGCTCTACTAGTACGAGGTAATAATCAAGGTCAGATTTTAAAACTTGAATTTTAGGGACTCATTCATTCATTCATTTAAAGGCCCAGTATTTACCAGCATTATACCAGACATGAGGGATAAAAAGATACGTAAGTTAGGCTTCAGATTCAAGCAAAATCCTAAAACATAATGGACCAAGTAGCTCATGACACCGCTCTTATTTGTGTAACACTTCTGTAGTGATCTTCCACCACTGCTTTTTAAAACTACATACGACTCCCCTATATGAAGAGGCTGCTGCTGATCTCCCTACCATACCAGTGCAGATTTGTTGAAATAAGTTCATTCTTCATTATGGCCAAATACAATGGGCAACACAGTAACACATGTACACATCAACTAATAACATCAGGGAATTTCAAGCTCCAGATATTCACATCACAATCTTTCCCTCTCCCAGTCCTACTCACTTCCATGATTAAATCAGTTCAGTCTCCTTCTTTACTAGATATCCCTTCCTGTACCCACCCCAGTTACTTGCAGATGTACACCAGAGTATCTTTTTCTCAAGATCTACTGTGTTTGCCTGTAAATGAAATGGACTTCAGTTTCTGCCAAGCTGGATGTTTCCACCAGTTACCAAAGATTCATCACACTTAAAACCCAGGGACACTCTTCACCTAACCACTGGCCAACACGAACACAGAGTCCGGGCTGTTGTCACTGATTTCAGCATATATTTTGAACTCCACAACCCTTGGTCCTGACAACTCCTTAAACTGAATCTCGCAACTCCTAGGAAGAAGTGTTACTTCTACAGAGAGGAAGGGATTGGGGAGCAAGGGGTGGAGAGGGAAGGAAGAACACTGAGATCAACTGGTATGCATTGCCACTGCCTGAGTCTATTAACAGTGTTAAGCAAATGTTTCTCAAACAGTGTTCCAAAGAACACAAAGAACAACACTTTTATTCAACATAGTACTAGAAGTCCTAGCATCAGCAATCAGACAAGAAAAAGAAAGGAAATGTATTCAGACTGGCAAAGAAGAAATCAAACTCTCTCTCTCCACAGATGGCATGATACTTTAAGTGGAAAACCCCGAGTATACTCAGGGTTGTATACTACATCCATTTTTAAGACTCATATGCTAAATACTCTTAGAAGTTATATTATTGAAAAAAAAAAAACTATTCAACAGCAATCCTCATACTTGATAACAAAAATGCATGTGTGCAAGAGACAGACAGAGAAGATGACAGTAACACTCCCAAACAACCAGTGTTCTAAGTGGAAACACTGCCCCTGGCCAAACTTCAGCAGTCCCTTTACCCAATGTCTTTTATTTATCTATTTTTTTGCTCATTAAAACTCTTCAGAGTGTAGGGATAGCAGGAACATTCCTCAATATCATAAAAACCATCTACGAAAAGCCACAGCATATATAATTCTTAAAAAAGAGAGAAGCTCTCAGCTTTTCCCTCAAGGTCAAAAACATGACAATGATGCACACTCTCACCACTTTAATTCAACACAGTCCTAGAGGTACTAGAAGTCCTAGAAGTCCTAGAAGTCCTAGCATCAGCAATCAGACAAGAAAAAGAAAGGAAAATTTTCAAACTGGCGAAGAAGAAGCCAAACTCTCTCTTGTTGCAGGTGACAGGATACTTTATGCGGAAAACCCACAAGACTCCACCTCCAAACTACTAGAACTCATAGAGCCATTCCACAACGTGGCAGGATATAAAACCAATGCACAGGAATCAGTTGCTTTTCTATACACTAAAAATGTAACTACAGAAAGAGAAATTTAAAGAATTGAATCCATTTACAATAGCACCCAAAACCATAAGATACGTCGGAATGAACCTAACCAAAGAGGTAAATGATCTATACTCTAGAAACTACAGAACATTTATGAAAGAAATTGAGGAAGACACAAAAAGATGGAAAAACATTCTATGCTTATGGATTGGCAGAATAAACCTTGTTAAAATGTCTATGCTCCTAGGGCAATCTACACTTTCAATACCATGCCTATTAAAATACCACTGGCATTTTTCAAAGAGCTGGAATAAGCAATCCTAAAATTTGTATGGAACCACAAAAGACTCCAAATCAGCAAGGGAATGTTGAAAAAGAAAAACAAAGCTAGGGGCATCATGTTGCTTGGCTTCATGCTATATTACAAAGCTGTGATCACCAAGACAGCATGGTACTGGCACAAAAACAGACACATAGATCAATGGAACAGAACAGAGAGCACAGAAATGGACCCTCAACTCTATGATCAACTAATCTTTGACAAAGCAGGAAAAAATATCCAATGACAGAAAGACAGTCTCTTCAATAAATGGTGCTGGGAAAATTGGACAGCTACATACAGAAAAATGAAACTCGACCATTTTTTTATGCTACACACAAAGATAAACTCTAAATGGATGAAAGACCTCAATGTGAGACAGGAATCCATCAGAATCCTAGAGGACAACATAGGCAATAACCTCTTGGGCATCAGCCACAGCAACTTCTTTCAAAACACGTCTCCAAAGGCAAAGGAAACAAAAGCTTTTAGGACTTCATCAAGATAAAAAGCTTCTACACAGCAAAGGAAACAGTCAACAAAACAGAGAGGCAACCTACAGAATGGGAGAAGATATTCGTAAATGACACTACAGATAAAGCGCTGGTATCCAAGATCTATAAAGAACTTCTCAAACTCAACACCCAAGAAACAAATAATCCAGTCAAAAGATGGGCAGAAGACATGAACAGACATTTCTCCAAAGAAGACATATGAATGGCTAACAGACACATGAAGAAATGTTCATCATCATTAGCCATCAGGGAAATTCAAATCGAAACCACACTGAGATATCACCTTGCACCAGTTAGAATGGCAAAAATTAACAAGGCAGGAAACAAAAAATGTTGGAGAGGATGTGGAGAAAAGGGAACTCACTTACACTGTTGGTGGGAATGCAAGCTAGTACAGCCACTCTGGAAAACAGTATGGAGTTTCCTCAAGATGTTAAAAACAGAGCTACGACCTATGACCCAGTGATTGCGCTACTAGGTATTTCCCCCAAAGATGCAGACATAGTAAAAAGAAGGGGCACACGCACCCCAATGTTCATAGCAGCAATGTCCACAATAGCCAAGCTGTGGAAGGAGCCAAGATGCCCTTCAACAGACGAATGGATAAAGAAGATGTGGTCCATAATTACAATGGAATATTACACAGCCATCAGAAAGGATGAATACCTAGTTTCTTTCAATATTCACAATAAAACTAATCTTTTTTAAAATGTATTTTTATTTGTTTAGTTAACATATAATGTATTATTTGTTTCAGGGGTACGTGTCTGTGATTATTCTTTAAATCTTTCTCTTTTTCTTTAACATCATCACCCCTGTCACTTTTATGTTTATTAGGTGATTTTGCCTCCCAATATTGTTCCCTTTGATTATAATCTTCTTTTCCTAGACATCCTCCCATACTTCTGCTGGACCCTCCACTTCAGGGACTGCATCCACTATCCAAACACTAATGGCAACCATCTTTAGCCCATGTTTCTCTTTATATCCAGAAAGACAAATTACTTTCTCAGTGTTTTAACCTGGATACCTCAGAAGCAACCCAGACAAAAAAAAGTCTAAAAATAAACTCATGTATACTGCCCCCAAACACTCAGTAATCCTGATTCCAGTAAACTGGGAATCCAGTCACCAGTCAGAAAGCTGGGCATCATGCTGGATGTCTGTCTGTAATTCACTTCCACATCCTTTGACTCACCAAGGCCTATCTCCACTTCCAATGCTATCATCTTTGTCTAGACGGCTGCCACCTCTCAGCTCAGCTACTCTGATACCCTACCTGGTGTCTCTGTTATCACCCCTGGCTCTAACATATGTCCCACACAGCACTCAATTTTTGTGAAGATGCTCAGCAGAATACGTACACTCTACTTCAAATCTGTTATTCTTAGAATAATACCACAGACCTGAAGGTTTCTACAAAGCCCACATGGCTCAGCACCCTCTCACCCCACCTTGCTCTACAGCCCATCTCATGCCATACTCCCACGTACTGCATACATTCTGTTCTCTATGGTTGTCCTTCAGTTCCTTAAATAGATCACACTTCCTCTTTCATATGTGCTTCCCCTGTGCCTAAAACATAGCCCATGCTTCTCATCTTCCACAGTACCCAACACTTCCCTGGTTCAGCTCCAAACTCTCTGCTTTGGGGATGTCTTTCTTAACCTCCTCAATAACAATGAATCTTCCCGCTAACTCATCCTCACTGTAGAAATGCACTTTACTTCATAGCACTTCTCACAATTATAAATGAATATTTAAAGCCTAGCTCCATATTAGAAAGAAAGCTCCAGGAGCACAAGGATAATGTCCATTTTTGTCCATCACTGTGAGACAGCACATGCCTGCAATAAACCAGACATTTAGTGATTATCTGATGAAGTAATAATAAATGAATGAATGGAGTCTTTAAATATATAAATTCCTCCAAATTCCCTCATTTATTCCTATCATCCTATCTCTTCATTCAGTCTCGGTTTTTTCTTTGGCGTCTCTCCTTTCTGCAACAGAAACAACAGCCCCCCAGGAGCTGAAGTGGTGGGTCCACTACCAGTGACTGCCTTTGGAGAAGCAGAGGTCGAGGTATTTGGGAACACCAATGATAACAGCCAGGAAGCCGGTCTACGATGGATGGTGGTAGAAGGAAGAGTATGCCCAGTCTCCAAAGAATGAAGTTGTCTTTCCTTTATATCTGTGCTGTTAGTCCAGCAGCAGCAGCATCCTTACCCTTTCTACATAATTTACCTATCCAGTTCTCCCTGTTTACCAGCCCCCTCCCCTTAGTCAGGTCCATGTTCAAATTTATCTGGGAAAAAAAAAAATCCTCTTTTTCTTTTTCCTATCTAAATCTCAAGCTTATTTCTTCCTTGACCAAACACACCCCTGAATCCCTCCACAACCCTCTATCTCTTCCCCATTCCAACACAGTACCTTGAAGACATACTGACTTCTTTCCTCATCTTTTGTTTGCTTTTTGAATCCCTGCGAACAAGCTTCAGCTATTATTTAAATCTCTCCCACTAAACTCAACAAGGACCTTCTCGGAGTCCCAATCCACGTTTTGTCTGCAGATAAAACAAGAACTGCTATTTATCAAGTACTTAATATTTGTCAGGCAAATCCTCCAAGTGTTTTACTTGCATAATCTAATATAATCCTTACAGTGCCCTAGAGATAGGCATCACCATTGTCAATGCATCATCAACAGTGTCAAAAATCCCCGTTTTTATAATGAGAAAGTGGAGTCTTTAAAATCTCAACTAGTAAGTGCAGATGCCAAGATCCAAAGATAGAGTGGTTCATCCATCATCTCCTGATGTCAATGGCCCTACATTTCTTCAGAAAGCTCTACTGAGCCCCAGGCTACCTACTGAGGGGTCCCACATCTTTAAAAAAATCAACATGAGGACCAAGATGAAGTCATTACACTGCTAAGAGTCCTTGTGCAACTAAAAATCCTAATTCCACAACAAACAGAGGGTTTCAAGAATGGGAGGCAGTCCAGGTGGGCAGATCCCTCACAACTCAAAGAATGACATGAGCTCCCTAGGTTTTCTCTTCCATCCATTCAGCCTGGATGGGGTATTAGAGAAGCCAGGAACCTGGAACTGCCAGCAGACACAGGTTAACAAACAGGTTTTAGAAAAACCCATTTCTAGGAAACACAATCTAGCAAAACAGAATACTTTTCTCTTCAGAGTCCTATGCTAGCCAAACACCAAAGGAAAAACTGGCCCTTCATGGAATCAGTGTTTGCAACTAGAGAACTGATCTTCCACCCAATGTGTCGGCAATACGGTGAAGCTCCTTGGTGGGAGGCGATGCTATTTAGCAATCTGCCTCCTCCCCCGACCTCCTCCTATCCTGGTGTCTAGGGGGCCCAGAGGGCAGCTGAATTTCCATTCCCCCACCCAGCAGGAATGAGGTAGAACAAAGTGGTTAAAGGCGGTATTAGTGAGCATCACAATCTAACTAGAAAATGGGCAAAAGACACAAACAGATATTTCACTGAAGAGAATACACAGAAGAAAAATAACCTCATGAAAAGATGTTCACCATTAGTTTTCATTGGGAAAATGCACATGGAAATCACAATGAAATATCACTACACACCTATTAGAACAGCTAGAATGAGCAAATAGTGACTTGTACCAAGCCAGGATGTAGCAAAACTGGATCTTTTCTATATGGCTGCTGGGAATATAAAATGGAACAGCCATTCTGTAAAACAGCTGAGCAGTTTATAAAAACTAAACATATACTTAACATACAAAACTGTATTGCACTCCTGGGCATTTATTACAAATTAAAGAAACTCAAATCTACACAGAAAACAATTTAACGTACATGAATGTTCATAACAGTTTTATTTGTAATTGACAAAAACTCAAAACAATCTAAATATCCTTCAAAGAATGAAACACATTGGTACATTCATTCCATGGAATGTATGGTTCCTCAGAAAAGGAAAAATGAGCTTTTGATACACTCACCACTTAGGTGGATCTTAAGGGAATTATGAGGAGTGAAAAAAGCTAATATGAAAAGGTTCTATATCATTCGATTTCATTTATGTAACATTCACAAAATGACGAAACTTCAGAGATGGAAAACAGATTAGAAATGGGAAAAGGGAAGCTGGAGAGTATAACTGCAAAGGGATGACATCAGAGATCTTTGAAGAGGTAGAACAATTCTACATCCTGATTACAGTGATGGCTATAAGAATCAACATACAATAACATATAATAATCAACATACAACAACATGCACAGGACTATGTCCATATACATGTGTGCACATGCAAACACACAAATACACACACACACACACACACACACACACAGGAGTGTATATGAAACCAGTAAAATCCAAAAAATGTCTATGAATCATATCAATGTCAACTTCCAGGTTTGAACACCGTAATCTGACTTTAAGTTGTTACATTGGGAAAAACTAGGTGAAGGCTATATAGGACCCATATGTATTTTTTGCTATGTCCTCTGCAACTATAATTACTTCAAAATGAAATCTTAAAAACTCAACATGACCCATTGATGAACTGTTCCTTTATGTTCTTAAGTCTGTACATCCTTCAGGTACCCTAATGTTGGCTTATGACCATCCTCTCAAACACCCAAGAAGGAAGCCTAGTTCTAATCCTTCCCTCCCCCTTCCAGTTAGGCAACATGTCCTATTTCTTTCATCCCTGAAGACTCAGAAACAATGTTTCCCTCTTCAATCTCGCTGCCTCCCCAGAGCCATGGGACCACATCCATGCCTGTCAGTTTTAACACCTGTCCCAACTCGAGCTCTAACTCCCCTATTGTACCACTTTCCAATAACACAGAATTCCTTATCCCAAATACATTATGGTTTTCCACATCTAAGCCTTTGATCAAATTGCTCCATCTGCTGAGAACCTCTCGTCTCTACTCTCAAGCATATTGCCAGCCAACATTTAAGAACAACCCCAAACACCATCACCCCACTCTAACGATTATCCCAGCTCCCTCAACAGTAAATAACTGTTGCCTCTTTAGCAACTATCCCGCTCTTTCCACAAAATTATAGCCTCTAATTATTCTGTTTCATATTTAGCATCAACCGTCTGATCTAACAACCATCCGATGGTTAGGTTCTCTCATTTTATTTCAATTATGGAATGGACTGAGGACTTCTCGGGAATTGTAAGGGGAAATGCTTCTGCATTATTAAATGACCACTTAAAATATACTTTCGTACATTACATACTCAACAGTTTATGGGTGGTCTATAGACTATTGGTTGACTTAAACTTTCTCTAATCTTGAACACCAGCTTTTTAAGAGATACACTTTCTATAGTTAACAGACACATATTACTGCCCCCCACCCCAGATCTTTCTTTCTCAGGTACAATAAACAACTGGGATGTCTTTAAATACCAAGGGCTGAGGGCAATTTGCAAAATGGTTGCCATATACACAGAGCAATCTAAAGTTGTATGTCTAAGGGCTGAATGGCTCATCAGAGACCTGAAAACCTTGAACACTTAACCATATATTGGCAAGTATGCAAGTAAACAAATTCTGAGCCAAATACACAAGAAATGCCATCTGGAATCATTAAACTTCCTAAATAATCATAGCGAAGGGAAATATGATAAGAATTTTATTAAGAGAATTGACTATCCCCTTAATAAATTTGTTGTCCAGTTAAATTTTAGTTGTCGCAATCATGGGAACAAGGAGGGAAGGCTGATGACCTTTCAAGCTACTATGTCAGAACCATCAAAAGTTATTCCTGTCATGCATAATTTCAAGTCATGATCCAGCTTTAACATTAACCAAGGCTCTTAGTAGGTACTTAAAACAATCAATGTTTGCTACCACTGAAAGCTTTCTACTTAATATGACCATACACAGGCCAAACCTGAAAGTCTTCTACATAAACTACAATATTCCTACTCACAAGTACATTCCTGTAACATCAGTAGATTAAAGAGATTTAAAGAAGGTATAGTGAACATTCATGGCATTCGGTTGGAGAAGTGTACCATGTTGCTAGCCAGCTGCACCTGCCTGCGTACCCTCACGGAAAAATACTGGGAAGTGCTTAGTGTGTGTGTCAGAAGAGACTGTCCCCTCAGGAGAGCTGAGTAGTTATTATAGAGTGAATGTGCAAAAAATGCTTTCTCTACTCTCCCAAGCTGAGAGGCTTGTTAATGTTCTCAAAGAGAGAAACATGAGGCAGGTCATAGAATGGGATTTATATAAAAAAACAATGGCTGGGTGGATAGACAGGTTTACCGAAAAACACTCAATGCCGAAGAGGACCCATGCAGTTCAAACCCATGTTGTTCAACTATAATCTATCTAAGAAAACTTGGCAAGGCTAGTGTTACAATTCACATTAGCAGTTATTTACAAAAATAAATAAACTTTTTGTAGTGTTTACTGTGTGCGAAGGCAATGCAATACTAAGGGGGAGAAGCAGACAGAGAGCTGTCACGCTATGGGAGAGTATGGGAGTAGAGATCACCAGTGCATGGTATGGAATATATAGGCCAGTGCCCCGCAGAGGATAGCTGGTTGCTGTAAGTCTGTAATAGGGAGGAATGCCTAAGGAAGGAAGAAGAGCTGAAGATTCGGAAACGTTCACGAGAAGATGGTAGTAGGAATTTGCTATCTGAAAGGACAGTTCTTTCCTTTCTGTTCTAGTGGAAGGACCAGGGAGCTCTGACAAATGGACAGGCCAGGTGGCAGGAAAGCAAGCAACTTAGCTGCAAATAATAAGTAGCCATGAACTCTACAAACCAAGAGTGAACGGGAAAATATTAAATGTTCTCCGATGAGTCAACATTTTAATATCACCAATCAAGTTAAAACCTCATATTAAAATGAGGTGAAAATGTACATGAACGATCCCGCATTGTTTCTTTCCGCAGCAGCGGTGTTCAGCATTTTAACTCTCATTTTCCAAGGAGTTCACTGGAGATGGTTACTTCATCAGAAGAAACATAGCTATCAAAAACTCAATAATGTTATGATTTGGCAGGCGTTATCACATGTTAGAAGAACAAAAAAGAAATGTAATTTCTGGTTTTTATTAAGTCTACAATCTGTAAGTGATTCAAGATCTAAAGCTTTTCCTTTTTAATTCTGAAATTCACCTTAAGCACATTTTTACTTGAAAATGAGCATACTTGCAGGAATTCCATGAACCAACTCAATAAAACAATGAAATATGAGAGTATTGTTTTAAAATAGCTATGTGAAGAAAGCCAATACTCCTCCCACATTTGTTTGAAGAAACTAATGATTAAATGTTGCTTAAAACATGAATCAGTTAAATACCTCTAGGAAGCTATGGGAACACAGACGGTTAATCCAATTCATTTTCATTAATGTAATAGGGTATACACTTATGAGGACGCTGTATCATGTGACATGTGCTATATCCTTCTTCCAGATTAAAGTTTATGGTATGTCAACTACTACCCTAAGTAAAGATTACTAAAACTATAAAGTATGCCTGTGAAATCCAATCCTGAGAAGTGTAAAGTTAAACCTCTAATTCTTTCTACCCTACTTGCTTTTTTCCCCTCTCCTTCTAATTGGATTAGAACTGTTTAATTACAAAGAGGTGTGGGATTTTTTTTTTTCTCTTCCTATATTTTTTATGTTTTTTCTTCATCTGAACTTCTAATAGGATTCACTTCAGGGTTTGGCTTGGTTTTAATATTTAACAGTTAACATTTCTTAAATAGGAGATAAAGGAAAAACTGAACCACTATCTGGGGAAAAACAATTCAATTGATAGTTACACATGGTCATTTTGACAGACACATTTTTGGCTTGATATTAATCATTCAAAACACTCAAGAAAAAATAAGGACTCCACCCTAACTACTCTCCACCGCTTTTCCACGGCCCATCACTTCCCACCTACCTGCAAATTCACCTGGCCACGTAAGGAGGATATATTAAGAATTGGGAGCAATAGATATTTTTAACCAACTGTAAACATTATATACTGTTTATGAAGGAACTTTACTCTCTGAACTCAAGGATAGTCACGAACCCCAAATAAACTATAAAGATTTTTGTTTTAAAAAACTCAGTAGGATGTACTGTATTTAGTAACTATGTGGTTTCACTAGGTTTTAATTCCTCCGTAAACAGGAATCGGGCCCTCAGGATTGTGGTTTTTGAAATTAGGGTGTGTTTAGATTTGGAGACTGCCCAAAATTCATTCACATCTCGAAGAGAAAGCTGACTGCCAAACATATGCAATGAGGGGAGGAAAAAAAAGATTACATTCTAAATAAGGTTTGTATAACAAATACTTCCATCTGTTTCACAGAGATCAAATAGAACTACTTTAAAACAGTCCGATGACATTTAAGCATCTGGCAAAAAGAAAGCGTGTATTTATGGGAAAGGATTCAGGTTAGCTATGTTTTTTGTCCTCAAGGATAAGTAGTGGAATGGTAAATACGATTATTCCTCATATTGAATAATAAAAAATTGAGTTTATATATTATTTTTTATACATAATAAAATTTAAATGTCTCCTCAAATTTCACTAAAAGGTATTAAGGAAAAATTAAGACTCTATCCAGGTATCTTTCAAACACTGTTTCGGATCGGAGATTAATAATTACAGTTATTAACACCATGAAGTCTGAAAGATTTCCAAGGAGAACTCAAGCCAAGTACAGGCATGAACATATCACTTTTTCCTTCTGGAAACACCTTCATATGAGCAAGGCTCAGGTCATACGCAGGGACGAGTCGCCAAAAAAAAAAAAAAAAAAAAAAAAAAAGCAAACCTCCCCCGAGCCTCAACCCTCCCTACCATGCCAGTTATTGCCTCTCAGCCCTCAATTTAGCACATGAACCCATTCCGGGATAATGGACGGAGCTTTCAGAATGTCCTAACACGATGTTAACCTCTGCCGGTAGGAAGCCCTGGAGGGAAACTGCAGGCGGAAGGGGGCTCCTCTTCCTGATTCTAGCACACAAGCCTTTGCCTTCCATCCTCCTGCTGCACAGGTAATCAGCGGTAGAGGTGTGTGAGGACACCTGGGTGCCCTCTGCCCAAAGTGTGGCAGCACACCAGAGTGTAGAACCTCGCGCAACCAAGGGCAGGTGACCTCTTCACGCCTGATGAGGACAGCGCGCTCTGTATGCCCTCGCACCAGCCATGGCTCACCTGTGACCTGAGATCTGTTTCTTGGGCTCTCAGCACAGACACTGTATGCTCTGGTTTCATGCCCTCTCAGCACCCTGACTCCTGCATGTCTGCTGACCAGCTGTCTCCTGCTCGCCCGGACTGGGGAGCAGCTATGATGCAGGCAGAACAGCAGGCTGCACCCATACATTCTCCAGGGAGAGCTGCACCCCAGCCTTAGGGAGAGAGCTCCCCTCTCAAGGTTTTCCTTCCTTGGGCACTCTCCCTCCACCCTAGGATAACACCTAGAGTGGTCTTGACATTCCTGGGCTCTCGTTAATCATTCATCATAATAAACCTCCATATACACTACGCCATGGTTTCTATTTGTTGACCGGACCCAGACTGAGGGACCATCCCACACCTACCTTCCAGCCTGAGATTGCTGGACAGGATACCCACAGACCCCCTTGTACGAGTGACTGGACAACTCAAACCTAACAGGACCAAAATGGAATTCTTATTTCCCTCTCCTTAACCAAAGCACTTCCACATATCAGCTAATGGCAACCCTATCGTTTCTATTGCCTGGGCCAGATTTCTTGAAATCACCCTTGAGTCCTCTTTCTCATAGTCTGTATCCAAATCATCAGCAAATTCTATTCATTTATTCCTCAAAATATTTCCAGAATCTGACCACTCTTCACCCACTCCACTACTTCTACTATGGTACAAGTCATTATCGTCTCTTACCTCCTAATAGTCTCTGACATTTCATCTTGTCTCCCCATAATCTTTTCTTCAGTAGTCAAAATTTCCTTCTACAATGTGAATCCTCTGATTAAAACTCTGGGTGTATTAAATTCCCATGTTGGGGTGCCTGGGTGGCTCAGTCGTTAACCATCTGCCTTCGGCTCAGGTCATGATCCCAGGGTCCTGGGATCAAGACCCACATCAGGCTCCCTGCTTGGCAGGAACCCTGCTTCTCCCTCTCTCACTCCCCCTGCTTGTGTTCGCTCTCTCACTGTCTCTCTCTCCATCAAAAAATAAAATCTTTTTTTTTTTTTTAAAGATTTTATTTATTTATTTGACAGAGAGAGATCACAAGTAGGCAGAGAGGCAGGCAGAGAGAGAGAGGAGGAAGCAGGCTCCCTGCCGAGCAGAGATCCTGATGCGGGACTCAATCCCAGGACCCTGAGATCATGACCTGAGCCAAAGGCAGAGGCTTAACCCACTGAGCCACCCAGGTGCCCAAAAAATAAAATCCTTTTTTTTTTTTTTAATTCCCATTTTGCTCAGAGTAAAAGTCAAAAGCTTACAAAGGCCTATAGGACCCTAGAGGAACTGGTTCCCTTAATACGTCTTTATCTCTGACTATACTTCCCTCCCTGACACCATTTCATTTGGGCCCCCTGCTGTTCCTTGAATACAACACACTTCTTCACACCTTAGGCTGATTCATCACCAGGACATCCACACAGCTTTTCATCTCATCCATAATTCTTACTTAAGATATCATCTTTAGATAAAAATATTTTAAATTTTACCCACCAGCCTGAACAATCTCCATTTTCCTCAAATTTGTTTTTTTTCTCCATAGCACAAAATAAACATTATACATGCATCTACTCTAGAAAACCCTACATTTGAGGTCTTTAAAGTAATTATACTGACTTCTTATAATGACTTTTTATATCCAATTATTATAAAATTCTATTTTCATGCAATAATTCTTACAGTAAGAACTGTTAAGTGGAAGAAACACATAAAAGGGCTACATATTCAGTTATTTTTAGTAACTAAGATAGTAACAATATTAAGTTATAACTACATAATAGATACTTCCTCGGAATTACATAATAGACATATTTCTGAAGGTGTGGGTTTACTTCAACTGCATTATAGTAACATTTCCCACACTACAAAATACTAAATTGTTCTCACCATGTTAATAATTTGATTGAAGGTACTGAAAGAAAAACAAAACAAATCTGATTGAAATTTGAGGATTCGATTAAAAGGATTCGATTAAAAATGCCTCCCCATCTGAAGTTTACCATTTGATTAGGCTTATATTATGACTATACAGTTTTATTTTTAAGTTAATGATTCCCTCAACTTATTTGATTAAGCAACACATTTTCATCACGACCTAGAGAAACAATAGTATTTCACTTAATCGAGTTTAGAAAACACAATACTAGGGAACATGCACTTCCAAAAATGAACAAATTTCTTTTTTTTAACAAAAACCAAATTGTACAGTAGAGAAAGTACTGAATTCATTTAAATGTTAAGTTTTGTTCAGAAAAGAAAATAATTAAGTACAATTACATATATAAAAAGTACATTATATACTTTTTAAATACACAATTATCTATGTATAAAAAATCAGGAGAATATGATCACCTCAAAAAAGAAAACAAAACCTGCAGATGCCAACACCAATGATTCACATGTTCAAGTTTTCAGACAAGATTTTAAATCAACTGTTAAAACTATGTTTCATTACGTTAAAAAAGTATATTAAAAATGAGTAAAAAGAGTGCTTGCTTCGGCAGCACATATACTAAAATGAGTAAAAAGATAATGTCAAAAATAATCACAAAAAACAACTTTATTTTAAAAAGTAACCAAATGAAAATCCTAAAAAGGAACATTACAATTTTGAAAATAAAACTTCTCTTTGAATGCGTTGAAATAAAGATGACAGAGGAAAGAGTCAGTGAAAATACCCAAAATAATGAACAGAGAGAAGAAAATACTGGAAAATAAATGAACAGAGTTGCAGGCACCACTGTGAAAATATCCAAAGCTCTAAAATATGTGTCATTGGAAACTCAAAAGGAGAGGATTAAGAGAACAGGATAGAAAGAATATTTTAGAGTTGAATGATGGAAGGTAGAAAATTTTCCAAATGTGATGAAACACAAATATACAGAATCAAGATGTTCATCAAACTCAGTCACAATAAATAAAGAAAATAATGCCCAGACATATTTTATTGCTACCATGAGAAAGAGTGGAGGGCCAGGGGTAAACAGAATATATTTAATATGCATAAAGAAAGAAATAGTCAACTTAGAATTCTATATCTAATGAAAATGTCATTCAGAAATGAAAGTCAATAAAGACATTCTAAGATAAAAGAAAATAAGGAGAACTCACTATGGAATGATCAGTACCCAAAGAATATTAAACACACTTCCTCAGGCTGAAGGGAAATTATACTAGCGGGAAACCTGATCTTTAAGAACAAAGTAGGAGGGAGTAATGTTAGCAAGATGCTGGAATAAGAGGCTGTGGACTCTTCTTCCTCAAGCGGACACACAGATGCAACGACGACGACACATTTATCAATTCACTTTGTGAGAAATCCAGAAACTAGATGAGAGACTCCTGCACCCTGGGCAAGTATGAAGCAAGCCATATTGAAACTGATAGGAAAAGTTGAGACACATTCTTGTCATAATCTCCACCACTGGCACAGTGCCATAGAGTTGGGAGACAACCCCATCATCCAACTTCTCCCTGAGGAGTAAGGATTCTGGACTGCACAGAAAGTAATCCTTTTTTTTTTTTTTTTTTTTTTTCTGGTTACCACTCAAGGGTCTAATTTCTAACTCACTTGTCTCTGAGAAGTGACAAGAGTCCAGCATTCACTGTTATCTATGGGGGATACAGAGAGCATAGCAACAGTCTGAATTAGAATACAGGCACTTGCCATAGTTCCTCCTTCTGGCCCAGGGTGCAGAGAATGGGCAGCAAACTCCAGCTCCCAGCTTTTGCTAAGAAGTAAAGGAGTTGGATGAGATATCTAGCATCCAACTTTTCTGGCTATTACCAAAGAGATTGACTTGTAACTCACCTGTCTCTGATAGCAGCATTCACTAGTCCCAGGGGGTTCATGGAAAATAGCAGTTTGTAAAGTGTGTAAGCCTTTGCCACAGCTACCTCCGCTGGCTTAGCACAGAACAAGCAGGCAATAAATTCCACCTCCCAGCATCTTTCTGAGGAGTGAAGGAATTAGACCGTACAACCAACTCCCAACTTTTTCAGCAGCTTCTCAAAATATCAGTTTCTCTCTTGCCTCAGAGAACTATTGGGTCCTGGCATATTCTAGATTCTTGGAATCCTCTACAAGCAAAGATTGAGCAGTTTGGACTAGCATGAAGGTTTCAGAGGCACCCAGAATCTTTGGCCAGGTGACTGGCAAGGGTCTTCTGTACAAGGCCAGGCTGTTTAGTCTAATGCACAAACACCAACTCAGGGAATCAAGGAAAATGAAGAAATAGGGAAATGAGTTCTTACAAGATAAATGTCCAGAAAAATAACTCTAATGAAATGGATATAGAGAATTTACTTGATAAAAAAATCAAAATTACTATCTTAGAGATGCTCACCAAGGTCAGGAGAGCAATATAGGAATAAAGTGAGAATATATCAACAAAGAGACAGTATTAAAAAGGATCAAATGCAAATCATAGAGCTGAAGAACACAATAACTGAACTGAAAAATTCAAAAAAGGGATTCAATCACACTAGATCAAGCAGAAGAAAATATCAATAAACTCAGAAACAGTTCATTGGAATTAATCCAGTAGATAAAGAAGCAAAAAGGAAAAAAAGAATGAGAAAGAGTGAAGACAATTTTAGTGACTCACTGACTCTATAAGCAGATCTATATACATATTATGGGAGTGCCAGTAGTTAGACAAGAAAGAGAAAGAAGAAAAAAGCTTATTTAAAGAAATAATGGCTGAAAATTTCCAAAATTTAGAAAAGATATAGATATCCAGTTTCATGAGGCTCAAAGGATCTTCCACAAGATCAAAACAAAAGAGCTTATCCCAAGATACATATTAATCAAAATGTCAAAAGTCAAAGACAAGGAGAATTTTGAAAGCAGTGAGAAAAAAGTGACTTGGCAGAAACAAGAAAATCCCCATAAGGCAGTCAGCATATTTCTGAGCAGACACATTTTAAACCAAGAGGGAGTGAGGATATATACAAAGCACTGAAAGAAAAAGCTTGCCAGTCAAGAATACCGTACTCAACAAAACTTCCTTTCAAAAGTAAAGGAGAGATAAAAACTTCCCCAGCTAAACAAAAACTGGGGGAGTTTAGCACCAGTAAAAATGTCTTACAAGGAATGCTAAATGTGGCGCCTGGGTGGCTCAGTGAGTTAAAGCCTCTGCCTTCGGCTCAGGTCATGATCTCAGGGTCCTGGGATGGAGCTCCGCATCGGGCTCTCTGCTCAGCGGGGAGCCTGCTTCCCCCTCTCTTTCTGCCTGCCTCTCTGCCTACTTGTGATCTCTCTCTGTGGCAAATAAATAAATAAAACCTTAAAAAAAAAAATCTAGAAATGTTTACAAAAGAATATGTTTAAAAGAAATGCTAAGGAGAATTCTTCAACATCAAATGAAAAGACACTAAACAACATATTACATATGAAAGTATAAAACTCACCAGTAAAGTCAAGCACATAGATAATCTGTATTACAGGGATGGTAGTGAAAAAAAAAAAATCACTTTTAATCCCAGTATAAAAGTTGAGAGACAAATGTATTAAAACTATAGCCAAAAGTATAATAACTAATAAACACACAAGAGAAATACATGTAAATTGTGAAATCATTAACATAAAATGTAGGAGGCAAAGAAATAAAAGTGTAGAGTTTTATATGTAAGTAAAATTAAATATTATCAGCATAAAATTAACTATAATAATTATATTTACGTAACCCCATGTAACCACAAAGAAAATACCTACAGAAGTTACAAAAAATAAAAAGGAATCATAGCATACAAATAAGAAACAGAAAAAAAAAATAACAAAACACAAAGGAAGACAAAGAGCAAAGACAGAAGTTCTACAAGGCAAACAGAAAACAGTTGTCAAAATGGTAACAAATACTGTAATTACTTCAAATGTAAATGGATTAAAGTCACAAACAGAGTGGCTAAATGGTTTAAAAAAACAAGATGCAACTCTATGTTATCTACAAGAGACTCACCTTTAGATTTAGGGACACATAGGCTGAAAGTTAAATGGATGGAAAAAGATGCAAATAGTAACCAGCAAAGTAGGTTATACCTATATCAGAAAAAATAGACTTTAAGTCAAAAACTATTATAAGAGGGGCACCTGGGTGGCTCAGTGGGTTAAGGTCTCTGCCTTTGACTCAGGTCATGATCCCAGGGTCCTGGGCTCTCTGCTTGGCAGGGAGCCTGCTTCCCTTCCCCTCTCCCTGCCTGCCTCTCTACCTACTTGTGATCTCTGTCAAATAAATAAATAAAATCTTAAATAAAAAAACAAGACAAACAAGGTCATTATACAAGGATAAAAGGGCAAATTAGGAAGATATAACATTATAAATATATACGCACCCAATATCTGACCACCTAAATATATAAAGCAAACATTGACAGATCTGAAGAGAGAAATAAACAGCAACAGAATTTATAGATGGGAACTTCAACATATCCCACTTTTAATGGTGAATAGATAAGCAGTCAGAAAATCAACAAAGAAACACTAGACATGATTAACGCAATAGACCAAATGGACCAAACAAACACACAGAGAACTTTTAACTCATCAACAATGGAATACGCATGCATCTCAAGCACACACAGAACATTCTCCAGGACAGATCATGTGTTAGAGTTCATAAAACAAGTTTTAGAAATTTAGGAAGACTGATGCAATACCAGTATCTTTTCTGATCACAATGGAATGAAAGTAGAACTCAATAGCAGAAAGAAAACCACAAAACTCACAAGTAGGTGCAAATTAAACAAGACTCATTTGAACAACCAACGGTTCAAAGAAGAAACCAAAAGGGAAATTAGAAAATATCTTGAGACAAATAAAAATGAAAACACAACACATCAAAACTTATGGAATGCAACAGAAGCAGTACTGAGGTGAAATTTATACAATAAACACCTACATTAAAAAAGAAGATATAACATCTTGAGGAATGTCCATACTCTTTTCCAGAGTGGATATACCTGCTTGTTAAGTGAAATAAGTCAAGCAGAGAAAGGCAATTTTCGTATGGTTTCACTCATATGTAGAATATAAGGAATAGTGCAGAGCACCACAGGGGAAGGGAGGAAAAACTGAATGGGAAGAAATCACAGAGGGAGACAAACCATGACAGACTCTGCACTCCAGGAGACAAACTAGGGTTACAGAGGGTAGAGGGTGGGGAGACATGCTAGCCAGTTGTTGGGTATTAAGGAGGGCACGTGTTGTGATGAGCACTGAGTGTTATCTGCAACTAATATATTGTTGAACACTACATCAAAAACTAATGATGTGCTGTATGTTAGCTAACTGAACATAATAATAAGAAAAAAAGAATGCCCCAAAGAGGAGAAAAAAAAATTTCAAACTCTTAAAAAGAAAAGAAATAAACCACCTAACTTTATACCTCAAGGAACAAATTACAAAAGCACAAACTACATCCAGAGATAGAAGAAAAAGAGAAATAATAAAAATCAGAGCAGAAATAAAATAGAGAATACAGAAACAATAGGAAAAAAACAGGGAAACTAAGAGACTTTTTAAAAGATAACCAAATTACAAAAAAAAAAAAAAAAGGATAACCAAATTAATAAAAATTTAGCTAGAATAACCAAGAAAAAGAGACAAGACTCAAATAAATACAACCAGAAATTAAAAAGAAGACACCACAAATGATGCCACAAAAATAAAAAGGATCATGAGACAACTACAAAAAATTGTAAGCCAACAAAATAGATAACCTAGGAAAAAACAAATTAGTTCCTAGGAATATACAACCTACTAAGGCTGAATCAAAAAGAAAAAGAAAGCCTGAACAGACCTGTAGGAACGAAGAAGAATGAATCAGTAATCAAAAATATCCTGACTAATAAAAGCCCAGGACCAGGGGCACCTGGGTGGCTCAGTGGGTCAGGCTTCTGCCTTTGGCTGGGGTCATGATCTCAGGGTCCTGGGATCGAGTCCCGCATCAGAGTCTCAGCTCAGTGGGGGGCCTGCTCCCCCCACCCGCCCCGCCTACTGGTGATCTCTCTCTGTCAAATAAATAAATAAAATCTTTTTAAATTCTTAAAAAAACAAAAACAAAACCCAGGACCAGAGAGCTTCACTGGCAAATTCTACCAAACATTTATTTATTTATTTATTTATTTTTAAAGATTGATTTATTTTTAGAGAGAGAGAGAATCTCAAGCAAACTCTCTGCTGAGCGTGGAACCCAGTGTGGGACTCAATCTCACCCTGAGATCATGATCTAAGCCGAAAACAAGAGTTGGATGCTTAACTGAATGAGCCACCCAGATGCTCTATCTACCAAACATTCAAAGGACACAAAATCAACATGCAAAATCACCAGTTGTGTTTCTCTACACTAATGATGAACTATCTGAAAAGCAAATTAAGAAAACAATCCTATCTATAATAACTTCAAAAAGAATTCAATATTTAGGCATAAACTTAATGAAGGTAGTGAAAGATCTGTACACTGAAAACTACAAAGCACTGATGAAAGAAGTTATGGATGACACAAACAGACATTCTATGTTCACAGATTGGAAGACTAACTATTGCTGAGATGTTAATACTTCCCAAAGCCATCTACAGATTCAATGCAAAATCCCAGCTACTTTTTTTTTAACAAAAATAGGATAAACATACTTAAAATTCATTTTGAGCAATAAAAGTGCCCAATAAGGTAAAGCACTCTTGAAAAAGAGCCAAACTAGAGGTATCACACTTACTAATTTCAAATTATATTACAAAGCTATAGTAATCAAAACAGTATGATACTGGCATAAAAACATAGAGAGAGCAATGGAACGGAATACAGAGCACATAAATAAATTCATAAATGTACAGTCAACAGATCTTCAACCAGGATGCCAAAAATACATAATAGAGAAATACAGCATCTTCAGCAAATGGTGTTGGAAAATGGGATATCAACATGCAAAATAACGAAACCGGACTCTTACACCACACACAAAAATCAACTCAAAACAAACTTAGAGACTTAAATGTAAGACAGGAAACTATCATACTCTTAGAACCCATAGGGAAAATATCCATGACATTGGTCTTGCTAAGGACATGGAGGATATAACACCAAAAGCACAGCCAACAAAAGCAAAAAGAAAACAAGTGGGACTATAATATTTGCAAACCACATAACTGATATAGGATTAATTTTCTAAATATATAAGGAATGCCAATAATTCAATAGCAAAAAAAAAAAAAAACTCCTAATAACACAATTAAAAAATAGGCTGGGACTTCATCAAGATCAAAAGCTGCTGCACAGTGAAGGAAACAGTCAACAAAACAGAGAGACAACCCACAGAATGGGAGAAGATATTCACAAATGACACTACAGACAAAGGGCTGATATCCAAGATCTATAAAGAACTCCTCAAATTCAACACACATAAAACAGATAAAATCACATCAAAAAATGGGAAGACATGAACAGACAGTTCTCCAAAGAAGACATACAAATGAGTAACAGACACATGAAAAAGTGTTCATCATCATTAGCCATCAGAGAGATTCAAATCAAAACCACATTGAGATACCACCTTACAGCAATTAGAATGGCCAAAATTAACAAGACAGAAAACAAGTATTGGAGAGGATGTGAAGAAAGGGGAACCCTCTTACACTGTTGGTGGGAATGCAAGTTGGTGTAGCCTCTTTGGAAAACAGTGTGGAGATTCCTCAAGAAATTAAAAATAGAGCTTCCCTAAGACCCTGCAATTGCACTACTGGGTATTTACCCCAAAGATGCAGATGTAGTGAAAAGAAGGGCCATCTGTACCCCAATGTTCATAGCAGCAATGGCCACAATAGCCAAACTGTGGAAAAAACCAAGATGCCCTTCAACGGACAAATGGATAAAGAAGATGTGGTCCATTTATACAATGGAATATTATGCCTCCATCAGAAAGGATGAATACCCAACTTTTGTTATTGACATGGATAGGACTGTAAGAGATTATGCTGAGTGAAATAATTTAAGCAGAGAGAGTCAATTATCATATGGTTTCACTTACTTGTGGAGCGTAAGGAATAACATGGACGACACTGGGAGATGGAGAGAAGTGAGATGGGGGAAATCAGAAGGGGAGACAAACCACGAGAGACTGTGGACTCTGAGAAACAAACTGAGGGTTTTGGAGGGGTGGGGTGGGGGGTTGGGTGAGCCTGGTGCTGGGCATTATGGAGGGCACGTATTGCATGGACCACTGGGTGTGGTGCATAAACAATGAATTTTGGAACACTGAAAAAAAATAACATAAAAAAAAATAGGCTGGGGCATCCAGGTGGCTCAGTCAGTTAAGCGTCTGACTCTTAATTTTGGCTCAGGTCATGATCTCTGCTTAAGATTCTCTGTCTCCCTCTCCCCCTGCATGCACTCACTCTCTCACTCTCTAGAGTGCGCTAAAAAAAAAAAAAAAAAAAAAAGGCTAAAGACTTGAATAGACATTTTTCCCAATTAGACATACAAATAGCCAAGAGGTATATGAAAGATGTACAATATCACCGGTCATCAAGATAATGCAAATCAAAACCACAATGAGGTATTATCTTACACCGGTTAGGATGGCTATTACCAAAACAAAACAAAACAAAAAACAAAACACAAGGACAATATGTGTTGAGGAGGGTGTAGAGAAACTGGGACTATTGTATGCTGTCAGCTGGAATGCAAAATTGTATGGCTGCTATGGAAAGTGGTATGGTAGTCCCTCAGAAACTTAAAAAGAGAACTACCATATAATCCAGGAATCAAAAAGAATTGAAATTAGGTTCTCAAAAGGGATGGTGCACTCCTCTGTTCATGGTAGTACTATTCACATAGCCAAGATATGAAAAGTACTTAAACATCCACTAATGGAAGAATAGATTTTTTAAAAATAGAATATGTAAATACATAAATATAAATATATATATGTATGTGTGTGTGTATATTACATATATACACACAGTGGAAAATATTTAGCCTTTAACAATGAAGGAAATCACACAATATGTGACAACATGGATGGACCTTGATGGTGTTACACTAAGTTAAATAAGGTTGACATTGAAGATCAAATACTGTAGGACACCAATTACATGAGGTATCAAAGAAGAAAATAATAGAACGGTGGTTGCCAAGGACTGAGGGCAGTGGAAAATGGGGAGTTCCCAATCAACATACATAAAATTTCATTTATGCAAAACAAAAAAAATTCTAGAATTGTGCTGTGCAACATTGTTTCCATAGATAACAATCGTATATTGTACACCTAACAATCTGTTGCAATCTGTTAGGATTCAGGTTAAATGTTCTTCCCACCAAGAAGAAAAAAAGAACAAAGGGAGAGTTTCAGAAATGTAGAAAATGAGAGTAAATATGAAAGATTACATTTAAGTCCCTTAAATGTATATTACCATTTAAAGCAAAAATTACACCAGTGTCTCATGGAGTTGTATATACCTAGTAAGTGTTATTCATATGACAATAAAGGAGAGACAATAAAAAACCCTACATGATATCATTGAGGTTTCTACATTTTATAATATTACTCCAGGTAAGTAGGATGTCAAAGTTTAGGGATGTATTTTGTAATTCCGAGAGCAAGAAGTTAAAAATAAACACACTCACACACACACACACACACACACACACAGGACAGAGGACAACAGTTGAGGGAAAAACAAAAAATTATAGACTTAAATCCAACCATAACTATTATTATATTAAATGTTAACAATTTAAATGTTCCAATAAGGAAAAGACTGTATCAGAGTGGATAAAAAAAACAAGACCAAAATATGTACTACCTATAAGACATTCTAACATAAGTAATTCCAACATAAAGACACAGGTAAGTTGGAAGTACACAAAACAAGAAAACCCATGTAAACAGGAAGTATCAGAATGGCAGAATGGCCATCTAAGTATCACTTAAACTTCAAGACTAAGTATTAGCAGAGGGAAGAATTTCATACTGATTAATACAGAAAGATACATCTAAATGTGTACAGGCCTAATTAGAAAGTGTCCAAATACAGGATGCAAAAATTGACAGAATTAAAGGGAAAAATTTTTAATTCCACAATTCTCTTAAAATATCCTAAAACCCCTAGCTAAACCTAGCCACTGCCTACCGCCACATCTCTCCTCCCCCCCATTCCTTCCAGATCTATTTACGCACACATACTTTCTTCTTGCCAGTGGGCTAACTCCTCTTTTCTGCTTCCAAATCTTTGCATACACTGTTCTCTCTGCTTAGAACAATTTCATTTCCTTCTTGGGTGACTTCCACTTTCACTCCAAATGTCCCTTCTTCAGAGATGCTTTCCCTGTTGATGACGTGTTTTCAGAGCCCATCTGTGGTTGCACTTCATTATCTTTCCTTCTCTATCTCTCTCTTTTTTTTTTTTTTTTTAATTTGAGGGACATCTGGGGCACCTGGGTGGCTCAGTCATTAAGCGTCTGCCTTTGGCTCAGGTCATGATCCCAGAGTCCTGGGATCAAGCCCCACATCGGGCTCCCTGCTTGGGCAGAAGCCTGCTTTCCCTCTCCCACTCCCCCTGCTTGTGTTCCTAATTTCACTATCTTTCTCTCTGTCAAATAAATAATAAAATCTTAAATAGATAGGTAGATGATTGATTGATAGATTTGAGGGACCTCTGAGCTGCTCTGAAAAAAGAGAGCTAGGGACAGAAACAAGTACAGAATGAGAACAGCTCCCCCGTTGGAACAGGAGAAGACACAAAGGTAGTCCTAGAATTTTTTTTTTTATTTTTTAAAGATTTTATTTATTCATTTGACAGAGAGAGAGAGATCACAAGTAGACAGAGTGCCAGGCAGAGAGAGAGGGGGAAGCAGGCTCCCTGCTGAACAGAGAGCCCAATGTGGGACTCAATCCCAGGGCCACGAGATCACGACCTGAGCCAAAGGCAGAGGCTTTAACCCACTAAGCCACCCAGGCGCTCCAAGAATTTTTTTTAGATAGAGAAGGTGGTAGTGACAAAGGAAGAAAAGTTGGTTCATATTAATCAGATGACTTGATCTCCATGTTTCGGTGAGTTAGGAAGCTGGGAGTGAGCAAGGGAAGGGAGCTGGAGTGATAAGTAGCCTGAATATTTTACTGTGCTGAGCTTCTGTTACAAAGAGTCCGTCCGTCCATCCATCCATTCATTCCACAGCATGAAATATCATCAAGAAGATATAAAACTTCTATTAAATCTAGATGGGTTGCTGGGCTGCCCCTTTCTGTAGATGAAAATAGGTAGAATCCCAGTCCCCTAGGGAACAGTACACTGGTTCCATGTAGTTAGAACTACAACTTCAGGTAAGCCCTTATGTGATTTGGAGTAGGAGAGGGGGGACAGAGTATTAAAAGCATGTTTATATCATGTCATGCTGAATGAGACTGGCACATTTGAATCTGGCTATGATACTGTTGAAAAGTTTGGGAGGAATCTGTAGGAAGTAGGAAGGACTCCCACCAAGGTATACCAGAGACCGGCATTCATACAGCATGCTGCCTTATTTTTATCAGTCATGTGTAAACATACAGGCAATCAGCAACTAAAAAACATAGAAAAAATTATCTGCACTGTGCACTAAAAAATAAACTGTAACTGGCGCTATGGTCTTGGGTTCATCTTGGGTTCACTGAAGTACGTATTGTTTAATATCCACTGAGAAGAGAAAGCCCAAGCTTCTTGTCAGCCCACTGGACAGACACTCAAAAGACTCAAAATAACCTAAGAAAAGGCAAGATTTCTCCAGCAACAAGGGGCTCTTGAGGTAGTAATCTCCAAAATTACATCATCAATGCAAAGAAAACAAACATGCTCAGTTTGCCCTATGACCGAACATTACTATTTTAATTCAAACCATTATTTGAAAAATCATACATAATCTAATGAAATATTTCTGGATTAATAATGGTTAACTATTTACACAATAATTCTGAATCTTTGAAAAAATATTTCTGAAATCACCACATTTACATTGATCTTTTCAAAAAATACAACATCAAATACGGTGATATAAACAATTTTCACCTCCCTCAATTATAAAATCATACCAAGAACAAAAACAGCTCACTCTTTAATTAGTAATTATTATGAATATTATATACAAACCAGTATGCTAAACATGGAATATAAAAATCCTACTAATAAGGAGTTGATTGTTCAGTTGAAAGATAAGATGTACGCATACATAATGCTATATAAAGCACAGAAGAGGCAAGTGTCCAAGGAAAGGACAACAGGAAGCATGACAAGATTTCAAAGATGTCCTAAATATAAAGGACATTATTGCAACAACTGGCAACACTTGACTGGGATCTGAGGATTAGATGATATTAATATTATCAAGGCCAATTCCCTAATGGTTGCGTTGTGGTTAAAGGTATGCTTATTTGTAGGTAATATGCACCAAAGTATTCAGGGATAATGGGGCCTAATGTTGGTAATGTATTTGCAAAGGATGGAAAAAAAAAAAAAGTTCTTTGTACCACACCTGCAACTTGCAACTTTATGGCATCTTTGAGATTGTCTCAAAAGCCAAAACAAATTTTAAGATGATGATTGTGAGTAAAGTAGTATCATTCTGAGTTTTACAACTAAAAAGTAATCTCCATTAATTCTTGTTTGCTTGTAAACACACAGGTATTTATTCTGCTTTACTTGGCAGAACCCTGAGACCCTTGAGGAAGAGGTTCAGTTTTACTCTAATTTACGTGGCGCACAACTTTTTTTGCCCTTTTGTAACCTGCTAAATGGAAAGAATATGGCTGACGCTTGGAAAACGGTAATGAGGGTTTAAAATGTCCATATTTTGAGAATTGTGGGTCATTAAGAAAACCACAAATTTAACCAGTTCCAGCTAATTCTCATTCAACTTTCACAAGAATGATGGTAAGAAATTAGACACAGGGGTGCCTGGGTGGCTCAGTGGGTTAAGCCTCTGCCTTCGGCTCAGGTCATGATCTCAGGGTCTTGGGATCGAGCCCCACATCGGGCTCTCTGCTCAGAAGGGAGCCTGCTTCCCTCTCTCTCTCTCTGCCTGCCTCTCTGCCTACTTGTGATCTCTCTGTCAAATAAGTAAATAAAATCTTAAAAAAAAAAAAAAGAAATTAGACACAAATTCTGGGTAGCTATCTAGTTTATTCAGAGCTAGAAATTTGTATTTCATGAAATTAATTTGTTCTAAAAGGATAAAAACTGCCAAATAAAATACTCTAAATCACCACAAATTAAACTTCCCTCATAAATACACTTGTCTCCCATTTCTGTATTTTTTTCTGTATATATTTCTACACATGGATATACCAGATTAAGATATTCATGTCTTCATACAATATACAAAACACATGTATACACACACATATAAATTGTGTATATACATAAGCACTTGTATATATGTACAAGTAAGAAAAACAGTTACCCATATATCAACACCAGACATCATTATGATATGTTGAAGAAATTACTTTCCCTGGTATTTCCTCATTTCTTCCATAGGGCTCTCCTGGTTGGGGGAGAGTTGATATCAAAGATTCAAGAGAAATGAAAACTCTCTGTACCTCTAAATGGATATATTTTAAACACCTACTTCACTGGGACACTAATATACTAATATATTAAATACATATTTATTTTTTCCAGTTTTCCATCATGTACTGACAACTACATAATCAACCATCAAACCTCCGTCTCAGTCTCCATTAATGAGTCCGTCTAACTGAACCCCTGTGTTCACCGGGCTGACCAGGCACCAACTCTACACGTGATCAACAGATTCTATATGAGGCACCACAAGAAAGATCTTCTCCTACAAAGGTCTAAACTTCATAGGGGAGACCCCATATACATGTATTTTAAAAGTACCAAGTTCAAGAGTGACAAGTATACAAGAATACAATGTTCCCAAGGGAGCAGTCAGGGAAGGAAGTCTGTATCCTATTGACTATGTGTTTTCCAGAGCCGGAAAGTTCCTTGACTTGGGGCTGAAAAGTCAAGGACCAAGGCCATGCCCCTTAAACAAACAGAGGCTTAAATACCAGGTACAGCACAGGCAAGAGTAGAAACAAAATGGAAAAAAAAAAAAAGAGAGCGAGCGCAAGAGTTCAAAGACACCAGCTACAAAACAGGGCCACAGTGAGACTTTCTCCTAAATATAATCAGAAGCACTATAAAGGCCCTGATAAGGTAATCACATTCTTACCATGTGAATTAGTGCTATTCAGTTTAGAGAAACGGAGCCAGAGTGAATTAAACCCCAGCCATACCACATTCGCTGTGTGATTTTTGAAGGAGTCCCCTGACCTTACTATGCCTCAACTTCCTCATATGTAAAATGGAGATAATAATTGAACCTATCTAGAGTTTTCGGGGGAGATTAACTGAGTTAGTTAATCAGAGTTAAACTAATAACACTGATCACACTGTTAGTTAAACAGTGCTCAGCTCAAATTAACCTCTACCTAAGTATTGACTATTATATGTCAAAAGAGGGATTATGAATGACCTCACACACAGCGTGCTCTGAACCACCATCTTTGAAATTATGAGACCACACATTTGTTCAGTAGGTTTCTTAGAAAGTATTTTACCTAACTTATACTTAAGTAAATTCAGTGTACCTAGATCAATTCTTCTTAAAGGACATTAAGGCAATGAGTCTAGATGTACATACTGGCAAGTATTGCATATGTATTATATACTCACACATAAATTTCCTTCTATTACTCACATTCTCATAGAGAGCTTGAAGGGTCTCCAGATCAACCACAGAATTGTCCAAGTTCACAACAGCTGTGGAAAAAAAATACAAAAGAAAATATATAAATTGCCGTTTAAGCCAGCTGTAAAAAGGTGTCTGACCATCTTGAACAACAGTGATCATCTCCAGAATAGTGTTCTACCTTCAACACACTCACTGAACTCTACTACCAAGACTGTGTCCGAGGAATTTCAGCAGGGGTAAAGTGTAAAGCTTTCATCTGTCCCTCAAATACAAAATCCCATGAATATGACCCAGTCAAAGGTCAAAGATAAAATCTGAGTCTATCTATCTTTCAAGGTCCAACTGCATGAATTTGAAAAATTTGCTGAACACTAGAAAAAGGGGCTAATCACTCCCGTTACTGCTACATCTCATTTTTTGAGATAAATACTTATATCTGCCCATTCTTAGACTTAGGACAAAAGTTACATTTAATCACTAAACGAAGGACTTAATATAAAAATGAAAGATGCATTTTCTGTTATAATTCTTTACATGGTTATGATCAAAGGACAATGCATTGACAATGGTATTGAGAGTAACACAGAGGCACCCTTAAAAATCCACTTTTTAAGTAGGCTTCACGCTCAGCGTGGAACTCAACATGAAGCTCAAACTCACGACTGTGAAATAAGCCAAGATCAAGTTGGACGCTCAACTGACTGAGCCGCACAGGCGCCCCAAATCCATTCCTCCCGTACAAACTGCCCATGCTTATGTACGGAAAAAATGGGATGAATATTCAAAAACTGGGTATATGTTCTTAAATGCACTTTTAGCCTGAGAAGCATGTTGGATTTTGAAGTATGTTTTGTAATTCAGTTTGGGCACAAATTAATCAAAAACATTCTGCATTACCTACATCTATATTAGCCGGAAATGATGTGAATTTGCCCTGTTCAGATTTGTGCCAACTAGCCAATGAAAGTCCTATAGGATCAAAGATTTCTGGGAGAAAAATCACGAAGTAGATAATCACAAATTGGTTAGGTTTATTTTGATAATTGAGGCATTTCACACTGTCTTTTCTCTCAAAGCCTAAAGTACATGAGACATAGTCTAGTTGACTCTGGCAAAATACCAAGAAGGAATTTAAAAGGACAATGGGAAATTGAAGCGTATGACGGATGAGACATCTAAACAACATAATGTAGCATTTCTGTTTGGAGCTGGGAACAGAGCCCAGATTCACCAACAAATATCACAGTAAGTAGAATATGATACTTCCACCCTAATAATATTTTACTCTCCCCATTTCCAACAAGTTACGTCTCAAATATCAATCTAAGAATTTGATGAAGATTTTCATTCAAATGTTTTCACTCCTTGACCACATAAGGCAAACATATCACAATCTGTTTAAGGACTCCAAGCAGAAAAACCAACCCAACTAACTTCTGACTATATTTCAGAAATTAATTAAAAGGGATTAATAAATGGATTTTCACTGGAGGTAAAATGCCTATAATGTAACAAAATGCATAAAACCCAAATAAAGATAGCAAATTCATGTGTGGAATTACCCCTTTGGACTTTGTCTAGGCCTTAAAGAAAATCTTGCAGTGAGCCCAAAGATCTCTGACTTTGGAAAATTCATTAGATAATAATCCAGTATTTCTACATTCCTCCGGCGATACAGCAAAAGATTGATGGGAAAACAAAGAAAGAAATGCAAGTCGTCAACTTAGTTTAAGATTTCATTCTCGGAACAAGGTAAAGACACAAAAAAATCATTCATCCTCAAGTCAAAACTCTTTATAAAAGATACAATTGTCCTCTGACATTATCCACCGTTTTTAAAACACACTATTCCTACAAGTGTTCCCCACCTGCAACTTCGTGCGTATACTGCGGTTTCTCATCTGTTTATCTCGCACAATGTCAGAAACTAAAGAACATCTTAATAAATGCCACGTGGTCCTAATCGTAGGTATATGGTCCTAAGCAAGACCTCAAAAGTTCCTAATCCATGAAACCTCACTTTTTAGTCATCCACACGGAAACCTCCTTGGAAAAAAATACTGTTACTATTCTTCCACACAATTTTCTCTCACTTGGCTTTACACTTGAGAGACACTAACACGATTTGATGGGAATCGCAGTTTCAAGAGAACAATATAGTCACGCTTGAGTAGCTGAAAATTAGAGAAGACTAGATACTGGCGGGTGAATGGATGGAATGAGAGACATTCTAGATGGGAAATAAAGGCCAAAGAAGTCATCTGGGAACAGTGAAAGTTACTGAGGCGCCGCATGCTCTCCATTTGAAAATCATGTTTTAGCACTTCAGAGATCGAGCCTTAGACTAAAATTCCTATCTTACTAAATATTTAGTGGTATCTTCTAGTGCTCCCTCCCTTAAAATCTACATGTTTCAACTGATAAAATTCTAAAATCAAGGAAATAAAACAATGCATTCACTCAGATACGCAATAATATGTCAAGTGCCTTATCATTCAGGGACTCTACAAGCTTACCACCTGGTTAACCATTACTCAAAAAACACTGACTTGAAACGGGAACTAATTAGATGTGGATGTTCTTAAGGACTCAGGCTTGAAAGCCTGAGGTCGACTGAACGTACAGAGACCACTCCAATCCGATGTCTAGGTACGGCCATGCTAAGGAATTCACAGAAATAGAAATAGAAATACATTTTCTTAAGGTGGCAAAAAATTCAAGGAAAAAGCATCTCACAAATTCCTTGAGTACATGTGCCAAGTTTCAACCTTCCTTGAAAGGAAAATGTTTTGTTTTGTTTTTACGATTTTATTATTTGGCAGAGAGAGACACAGTGGGAGAGGGAACACAAGCAGGGGGAGTGGGAAAGGGAGAAGCAGGCTTCCCATTGAGTGAGTAGCCTGATAGGGGGCTCGATCCCAGGACCCTGGGATCATGACCTGAGCCAAAGGCAAACGCTTAACGACTGAGCCACCCAGGTGACCAAAAGGAAAATACCTTTTTTAGAGATTATTTCAAGGTGATAATTTCTCTTTCCCCCCAAAAGGCAATACTTTTTATTTTTATTTTTTTATTAATAATTTTTTAATTTATTTGTAAACATATAATGTATTATTAGCCCCAGGGGTACAGGTCTGTGAATCGCCAGGTTTACACACTTCACAGCACTCACCATATCACATACCCTCCCCAATGTCCATAACCCCACCACCCTCTCCCGACCACCCCCCCAGCAGCCCTCAGTTTGTTTTGTGAGATTAAGAGTCTCTTATGGTTTGTCTCCCTCCTGATCTCATCTTGTTTCATTATTCTTTTCCTACCCCCCAACCCCCCACGTTACATCTCCATTTGCTCATATCAGGGAGATCATATGATAGTTGTCTTTCTCCAACTGACTTATTTCACTAAGCATGATACCCTCTAGTTCCATCCACGTAGTCGCAAATGGCAAGATTTCATTTCTTTTGATGGCTGCATAGTATTCCATTGTGTATATATACCACATCTTCTTTATCCATTCATCTGTTGATGGACATCTAGGTTCTTTCCATAGTTTGGCTATTGTGGGCATAAGGCAATATTTTTTTATGGGATGGTTTACTGATGGAGAAGGAACACAGAACATGGAATCGAACTTAACTGGGTTTCCATTTTTCTTCGCAGCCGCATCACTTCAAGTAAGTTACTTGACAAGTTCTAGTTTCTTTAGGGGGATGAGGTGAGGGGAAAAGGAAATCAAAGAAAATACTGGCAAGATTTTGGGTTTCGTGGGGACCAAAGGCAGGAGCAAGTAAAAGGATCTAGCATGTGGTTGGTTAATGATATTTCCCTCTTCAAGTTTTCACAACAGTTCAACCCTTCTAGCGCTAAGACGCTTTATTATCTAACTCGAGTTTAAAGTTTCTTTTTTGTTTTTTGTCCAATTTGTGTTTTGTGCCCTCATAAACCAAACAGAAAAATTCCACCTGTATCTACTAAGGGCTGTGCTCTCACCTAAACGATGAACTATCACAACTGAATGGCAGCCTGGCTTACCGCTACAGGGTATCGTTCATCATACTCTGTCTCCTTCACTTGGCGTTTAAACCGTTAGGCGTTAAGACGCAGATTTCAGAACACAAATAAATCCCAAATTTGGAAGGATACTCAGTGATAAATCTTTCAGATTACTTTTTTTTCTCTAACATTCAACTAGGTGCTAATGGGATTATACTTCAGATAAGAGACCAACTACTTCACACTCATTTCTTCCTCTCTGCTGTAAGAATTTTGGGAGCGCCATCATTGTCTGGGACTCATCACACTTCCTACCCAGACACTCCCCTGCAGGTCTACCAAGCAGTTTTCATGGTTTCCCCATAAGATATATATGAATTTGTTACTTTGAATTTAGCCAAGAAGCACCTGTTCTGTTTTTATGTAGAAGAGTGTAAGGACTAAGAAGATGTTGAATAGAAATTCTCTTTTGCATGTTAAGAGATCATTAATTTATAAAGTACACAGACTTTTCAGGATTAGAACATATGGAGGTTTTTACCACTCTCTTTAAACAACCTATAAAGGACCGTGTGTTAATAATCACTCCAGACCAAAATGGATAGCATTTTTGTTTTATTTTTAAGCTTAAACTTTTATAAAATGCCAAGGATGTGATAATTAAGTAGAAGAACATGGTACCCTTTCTGGTTTTTCTACCAACAGGCTGTGTACGGTTGATCTAAGCTTCTCTGAGACTTTTATCAAGTGAGATGATGACTTTTGTCTGTAGCATATGTTCATCATGTGGAGAAAATAAGCAACTTTAGAGTAAGAAGGATAATTCAAGAAGCCTTGGAATAATTTGTGTAATTAATTTCAAAACATGTATTATCTGTGAACATACTGGTTAGAAACTGGAGACAGGGCTGGCAATGTGTTAGATTAAAATTAGGTTCAGGATTAAACATTTGCTTTCAATAATCAGAAGTTAAGACCATAAATAGTTCTTTAATTCATGAATTCCTCTGGCACACACTTGCTGATTCCCAACGCATTTCTCGTTAAACCACGATGTTACAGAATGAAGAGCAAAAGAGCCTATTTTAGAACGCAAATAATCAGTGTAACCTAAGATAGGAAAAATGTATCCAAATGAACTCTGCTAACAGAAAACAAATGTATTTCCTTTTGATTTTAAGATATTGCTTTACATAAAGAGAATTCTAGATCCGAGATGTGAAATGATCGTATGCTCCACACATGACATTGTACGCACAAGTACACAAACAGGTGAGAGTTATAGGCCTGTATCACATTCCCTGGACACTCCCTCTTTGCTACTAGCACTGCCTTCTTCGACACCGGCAATGCGGGACACGGTGCTGATTCTAACTCACCACGATGCTAAATCACGCACAGACTAGAGCGTAACGCGTCTGTCTGAATTCCTGCAAAACAAGAATCCAGTCTCTGCACTTCTGATCAAAAAAAGGGCATAAAAGGGAAAGGACCATATTTTAAGAGGTTGTGTTAAAGGAAACTCATGAAAAACAAAAGTTCACAAAATACTGTTAGCCAAATTCAGAAATGTTTCATATATTTTGAGTAGCCAGATGACGTAGTTCACGTTACTGGTGTCATTCAGTATAATTACTCTTACCGAATGCACTATTTTAAGCCACAGAACACTGTTAGTGCTTCACTTACTCCACTCTTGTTTTGTTTTGTTTTGTTTAATCTGGGTCTCCCCAGGGGGAACAGCCCTGAGGCGGCTTTTGATGGCTCCTTCCCTCCATCAGCCCTGAACACTTACTTCAGTCCCCGTGGTTTCTTGCCTTAATCCCTCCTTCTCACATGACCTGCTAAAGTGAGGGTAGAGACCCCCCCAAAAGTAGAAAACCTCATGGTGTTTATTACCAAGAATATTAGTTATCCATTTCTGCATGGCAAATTACACTAAAGCTTAGGGCTTAAAATAAATTATCATATTATCAACAAACATTACCCACAGGTCCGAAATCCAGGTGCAGCTTAACTCAGTGCCTTTCCCTAAGGTCTCTCTTAAGACTTTAATCACGGAGTTGGCCAAGGCTGAGACCTTCTTCTATGAAGGCTCTGCCGGGGGATCCATTCCCAACCTCACGTGGTTGCTGGCAGGACTGGGTTCCTCAGACTGAAGGCTTCAGCTCCTCACTGGCTGTTGGCTGTACCTGAGCCTCAGTTTCTTGACAAAAATGTCTCTCCACAGGGAAGCTCACAGTAGACAGCAGGCTTCCTTCAGAGGAGCCCCAATGGGCATGCAAGTAAGGCCACCTTCTCTTCCTGAGCTAATCTTAGCAGTGACATCCCATCATCTCCAACAATTAACCATGAGTCTCCAGGTCCAGTCCACACACCAGAGCATTCATACCAGATCCGTGGAGGCCATCTGAGAGGCTGCCCAACACACCATGCAGCTAAGTCTGGCTCTTTGTTGCTCAGTCTTAACTTGTGGTTGCTCAGGTTAACTTGTGGTTCTCTATTATCCTCTACCATGTACTAATTTTATCGAGGTTTCTGTTTTTCTATCAGGTTCTAAAGGCACAGAAAAAATGGCGTGGCATCATGATTTACCAGAAAGAAGAAACGCACTCGTCAGGAAATGTGACTCCGGGCACAGCCTATCAATCCGCATCAGCAAAGGCTCTGAGGCTCCATGCGACTGCGTTCATCCGAGGCACGATCTTCAGCCATACAGAGACACGAGAGAACAGTGACAGACCCTTCCCTGTACAACTACATGTCCACGCCTAATTCATTGTTGTGTCCTTCACCATATATAGAAGAACCCAGTAGACAAGAGCTTGGGAAAAAATCTTTGTTGAATGTCAACAGGTTGAAATGGTAATTCCTGAAAATTAACTATACCTTTAACTTGACTGGACAAGCTAAATATTCCTTGAGCTCAGCCTGACCGCCCACTCATAAGCAAAGAGCTTCATTCTAGATGACCTTACAGTGCAGAAACATAAAACACAAAGATAACACCACGCAATGTCCTATCGTCATTGGACGCACAGCACTGGGAAGCAGTGGGACACGTGGGGCTCTGGGTCAAACTGGCTCCAAGACTTATTATCTGGGTAACACAGGGCGTCTCCATTTGCTTGGAATCTGCGAAACGGGCCTAACAAAAGCACGTATAGGATACTTGCAGGGGGTTATTTAAGGAAAACACCTCGAAGCAGAGCCATAGTATGTATGCGTGAGGTAAACGCTCAGAAAATGCTGGCTGTGTTTATCGTCATGACAGCTCCTTTACCTTCCCATACGAAAAATATTTCCCAGTATCTCTCCAAATCAGTATTTTGAGATCTTACACCAGCTAGGTTGAAAACATTCTCAGCAAAAAGAATAAAAAAAAATGAGTTTCACTTGGACCCATAGGAACGTGGGAGACTAAACACGTCTCACCCACAGGGAAACCATCAACGCTGATTTTTGGATAAGGTATGTGGGAAGGGAGCAGAGTCAGCAGAAGCTCAAACACAGAGTAAGTGCCAGTCAGTCTGAATTTACAGTTCATGCCCTCTTCTCACTGACATAGTAAGAAAGAGTGTGAGGGCTTAGAGAAACCATCTCTACCCCATTTGGAATTCAGAAGCCACAGGAAAAGCTGAGAAGAATTCAGCTCTGCAAGCTGTTGAGAAGCAAAGCAAAGACCTTTGTTCGAGTAGAAACTCATCTCAAGCAGCAGCGATCAGAAGCAGCTCTCATTTAAAACCGTTCTTAAACAAACAAAATCTTTTTAAAAAGCGGGGGGGTGGGGGGCGCCTGGGTGGCTCAGTGGGTTAAAGCCTCTGCCTTCAGCTCAGGTCATGATCCCGGGGTCCTGGAATCGAGCCCCACATCAGGCTCTCTGCTCAGAGGGGAGCCTGTTTCCCCCCTCTCTCTGCCTGTCTCTCTGCCTACTTGTGATCTCTGTCAAATAAATAAATAAAATCTTTAAAAAATAAAATAAAATAGTTCTAATCTTGTCATCATCTCCTAGCCACGGGGAACCAAAATTTTCTAGGCGATCTCTTTAAGGACTTGCAAGTGACTTGTCATTATACTATAAAATCGGGGAAAAGGACGCATGTGAGATAAATTTCTGTCTCACTCTACATTTCTGTGAAATTAAAGATTTCACCTTTTCGTGGGGTTGGCGGGATGTAGTTGCTATTCACTGGATCTGACAATATGTATTATCTCTTGTAAACGCACTGTAAACCACTTTCGGGATCTGGAGAGTTGGGCTCCTGTATCCCGGTTTGGTGAAGAGGAAAGATGTTAACTTACAACCCTACGGTAATGTAAGCACCTGGCAGAACTTGTGCAAAGGGCAGACAAATAACACAATCGTCAAGTGGAAAAGATCCTAAAAGTAACAGTTTGAAAGCCAACGAATAATAGTATAAATCCTAATCGCATTTTCAAATGGCTTCGTTTTCTTTGAACTGTGATGTCGATGTCTGATGGAAGCATCTCTGCCTCGGGTGGCAGAGGAAAAACGTGAATCCAGTTCTGCTCTACCTAAAGCTCCCCTCCAACCACAGTAAAGAGATTTTTTTAAACATGAATTCATAAGAACGATGAGAAGAGGCGGTGAGGGCAACACTATGGGTGCTGGTTGTACCTAATTTAGCAGACCTGCGAAAGAAGAAACCGCCGGCTGCCCAGAGGGATGCTGAAAACCAGCTCAGAAGGGCGAGGAACCCGCAGCACCGGACAGCTGTCCAGCCGAGGGTAAACAGGGGAGCCCCAGAAAACAGGGGCTTGGGGTGAATGGTATCCGTTCATCAGTTATCGCTCCATTCTGAAAACGCCCTCCGCAAGTGGGTCAAGTTTATTTTCTTGAGAAACTAAAACAAAGTGTCTGGGCAGAGGGACAAGCACAACTGTCGGCCAGAGCACTACACCGAAAACACGGGACCACGTGCAGTTCTGCGATGCTGAAGATGAAACTCCGCTTCCGCACTCCCCCACCCCCGCCTGCAGACAGCTCTCGTCCTCGGCCTGCCGCCCGGAAAACTGCCAGACAGACCGGTCCTCTCCCGGGCCAGAAACCGGAAGTTTCTGGGGAATCTCACCACCCCAAGAGGAAAGAACAAAAAGACCCCGGTGGTTCCCCAACAAATAATGTGCCCAGATAATAACAACACACTGTACTCAAAGTCCAAAGGCTGTATTGGCTGGAAGGCTCACAGCTGCTAACCAGCTTTCCCCTCTCCCGCTTCTAAGTCAGAACAAAGATCAAATCTTCTATAGAATGCGTGAGCACAGATGCTGGAGATCAAAACACAGCGGAGGAACACACACACACACACACACACACACACACACACACACACCCCTCCATGTCTTCCTACCGTATGCCAACACCCACTGTCCCCACAGTCTTCTCTGTTCTTATCTTCTTAACCCCACCCCGTTACGCTTTCACTCTGATTACTGAGTCACCAGGAAGTTCGATCCTGTGAAATCCAAAGGCACATTTCTCCATCCTGGACATAGTGAATAATTCCTTCCTTCAGATATGCAAGCTTAACTTGGCTCCCAGGATCCCACATCTTCCTCTTCCTCCTGCTGGTAACGCTCCCCACTCTTCATTCTTCTTAGCTGGTTCCTTCTCTCCCCAACCTCTTATTATTGAAGGATCCTAGGGCTTGATCCTTCTACCTCTTCTCACCTCTATCTACTCTCCAACCTTGGTGATCTCCTCCAGTCTCTCGTTGGATTTGAAACATTTTCCTTTCTAGCCTCCAACCTTCTTCCTGAACCCCCGGTTTATAGAGCCAACAGCCTTCTCAGCTCGCGCACCTGGAACTCTGAAGGTAGACCCACTCTGCCCTCACTCTGCCCCGTCCCAAAGGATGGGGACTCCATCTGGCAGACGGGTCTTTCTTTTGCCCGCATTCCACAGTCAACACATCACGAATCCTCCTGGTTCTACCTTCTAAGCACAGGCAGAATATGACTTCATCTCATCACTGACATTGTTACCACCCTGTTCCCAGACACTTATCGCCTGGATCACTGCAACACCCTCCAAACCGGAAACAGAAAATGATTCTTCACACATAAATACACGGTCTCGCAAAGAGTAAAAGTCAATACAATGTATGGCAAATAAATGCGAGAGCACTGCCCAAAAGGACGTGCAAAAGAGGAGGAAACGTTAGGAACAATAAAAACAATAAACCAATTCGGGAAGGCCAATATCCCAATAATAGAGGAGTGTTAGGGAAAAACATTAATTTTGTCCAGTTCCTGAGAAGAGATGCCACACACTCCCTTCTGACCACATTCTGCCAGATACACAGCACCCGGGTCATACTCCGGCACGGCCAGACGCCCTGCCCCACTGATCTCTGCATTCACAAAATTCATTCATGGTACTGCCTCGTCCCCAAAAGTGGTCTTAAAACTCTGGGGTCTCTGAAGCTAGAAGAGAGACCATGGGCTAAAAACTTGTTTCAGCTTATTTTCTCTTATAAGCTTTTGCCTAATAATGGAACTATTTCCCTCTTCTGACCCAACTAAATTTGTGGTTGTCTCGAGGTTTTGCAAAAGTGACAATATGTTGAGGAATGCACACAGGGGTGAAGGAAGAAGTGCCAGAGTCATTAACACAAACAGGACAGCTGAGGAAGGGAAAAAGATTTTTAAACAGAGGATCTAGATCTGGTGGAATTAAAGAGAAATAAGAGCGGAATCCCAAAACCTCTGACATATTAGGAAGTAAAATGAAGGACACAGGGACAGGTGAGAAGGGAGAAAAAAAAAAAGCCATTCATGATGTTTCATGATGTTTGTTTATAACTTAGTCCCCCCCCACCCCAAGCTTAAATGTTTGGCTCATTTTAGACTATTATAGGGAGTGATATCAGCCAACTAGTTAGAGGGTAGTAACAAAGACATCTGAAATATTAAATTCTTGACAATTAGCCACTTGATAATATGGCAAAAGTACTAAATATATTTGCACTGATTAGAAGTTGTTTTCAGCCGTGAAGAGGACATCTGAGTAAATAATGCCTTAAATAAAATCGAGACCATCTGATCCTGATTCAGAAAGTTGAAAAAAAGGTTAGGGACAAAAATGTTTTTATGGTCTTTAAAGTCCTGTTCCTCATGTGGAAAAACAGTTGCCGCAGCTCCCCATGGAGGGGAAGCTGAAAAGTGTGAACGATGTGGACAAAGCACTACCTCTAACAAAACAGCAATTTCAAGCTACAGCCTAAGTTATCTCTGAAACATTCCCTAAGACCCATGGTTCATAATGACATCCCTGACCCCTTGTTTGAACCCCTGAACATATATACAAATCACCTGATACCTTTCAGGTGTTCTCTTTCGTATAGAATTATGACCCCTTTGCCTCTGAGGAGACTTCAAGTAGCCCAATATTAGCAAGGCTATTGCCTTAGATACAACTCACACCAGAGTGTTCTACATAGAGTAGAAAATTAAAAAAGCTTATAGTGTGAAAAACAAAGTCATTACTGAATCTTCAGAGAGAAGTCGTAACAGCTGACCTTAAGAAGTCGTAACCACCAACCATACATTTGTGGTTTTGGTCCCATCAACCCACGAAGGCAGCAACACCTGAGAAAGCAAAAGCCAGATATAGGCATGGGCAGTGGTATATGCTGCCAACAATACTATAATCATGACCAACCACATAAAGGGTCATAAAGATGTAAAAGTTCTTTCCAGAAGAAGAAGCGTCCCCTTCCTCCTTCATATCTACACTCTGTGACAGATATAAATGGTCAGTTTTTATGCAAATAGGAATTTCTAGTATTGCCTTTATTTGTCCTGCCAGGAAGATATAAAAAGGAAAACAAGAGGTGGAGAAAAACAGTTTAGGTAGAAAATGCCTGGGATCATTACCCTTAAATTTTTATTTGAAATTCAATAAAGCATAGAAACCTTTGGTGAGTGCATGTCGCCGTGCAACCTGATGACAATGGAATTAAGAATCCTTTAGAAGGGAAGAGTGATGTGTTAATCCTCAACTGAAAATCCGCGCACCTGGGGACTTACTTAAAAAAAAAAAACTGTCAAAATGATTATTTAACCAAAAATTCCTAATGAGGCAGTCAAGCAATTCTAAAGATTGTGTTTGGTTTTGCTTGGCTTAATTTAACCAAACACATCTAACAAGTTAAAAAACTAACATTTCTCAGAGAGGAAAACACTTGGTACCAGAGTCACCTGAATTTCACACTTAATAAGGTAAAAGGAAACAGTACATTTGAAATGTTTACACATCCTACCACCGAACCTGCTTGAGCACGTGGGCTTCTCGAACATGTACACCCAGGCATGCCCATACTGTGGGCAACGTGCCAGAAGACGTGTTGCTACGCATTTTTAACATACATGGGAAACACATGAATAATATTGCAAGTAATTCTGGATTATCTAAAGACCATAATAAATTTAAGGGCAAAGATAGCAAGAGCATTCTTTCAAAGATTCCAAACTAAAATAGTGGCATTTCATTCCTTATATTTATAAGACTGCTAAATTTCATTATTGCTCCTTCCATCCTAGTCGCTGATTTGTATATTAACACATTTATTAAGAGGCTTTAATTTACTCAAATAATAATTCAAAAGTTTTGGGGTTTTTTCCCCCCAAAGTACTTGAACCTTAAAGCTCAGTGCTTTGGTTTCACACAGACCGGGATTAAAAACATGGATCTGTGACTAGCTAGTGTGCTTCTCTTGGGAGAGATTTGGCAAGCAATCGGGGTCTCGGTTTATTCACATGTGAACTGGGTACATAATGGTGCTACTAGCTGCCTCGGATGGTTATTGTCAGGATTAGAGGTAATTCCTCTCCTGTGTGCCATACAGTCCTTGCCATAAGCGACACTCAAAAATGGAAGGTTCTTATTTCTCTCTAAATGTCTCAATATCGTATACACATGTGTAGAAATAATTGCTCTTACAAAACCGTATAAATGAGGAATGCAAATATATTTTATACTGTTGTTCGGGTCTTCTGGGGCACCTGGGTGACTCAGTGGGTTAAGCCTCTCTGTCTTCGCTCATGAGGGTCATGATCTTAGGGTCCTGGGATGGAGCCCCGCATCGGGCTCTCCGCTCAGCAGGGAGTCTGCTCCCCTGCCCCTCTGGCTGCCTCTCTGCCTACTTGTGATCTCTCTCACTCTCTGTCAAATAAATAAAAATAAAATCTTTTTAAAAAATAAAATAAGTAAATAAATACAAGAAAAGCAGTACATCCACATCCCAATTCTCTATGCAGTTGGGCGAATTCTCAGATGGGCTGGAGGTTGAATTCTAGTAGGTGAAGATGTGCTTAAAGCCGAGCAGGGCAATGGGTTTTTTTCAAAGCAGCGAGCAGCGGCCCCATTCCCCTACGGTCAGGAAGTACACGGAAGTCAATACCGTGTGACACTGAGTGACGCTGTGTGACACAGTAACATCTGTTTACTACTTCCTACACATAAACAAAAGGCCAATTAAGCAGAGTAACACTGAAAGGGAACCATTTAACTCTAAGTCAAAATGCATTCACTTCAGAAGCAAGCTTTTAAATATCAAAAACTGATGGAGGAATTACAAAATGTTTGTATTCATCTGCAAAGTAAACGGTATCTTCTTGAAAACATCATTGATTCCTTCACTGGATAAAGATTCATCGAGTTCTAACTCTAGGCCAGGTCGTCTCCTCGGCCCTGGGGACATGACAGACACACTTCCTGCCCTCGGACAGTGTACGTACTATGAGCAATGAAAATGATGGATGCCCTAGAAGGGAAGAAAGTTGCATTTTTATAACAGCCTATTAATTTAGAAATCCTATCCATTTATACTATCTTCTCTTTTCAGGCTGTTTAACTTGGTAGGGATTTTTTGTAAGGTACAGACAAATAAAATGCCAGAATTCTATAGATTTTTGTACTTGGGCTAAAGAAATGCTCGCTTTCTTTCTTTCTTTTTTAAAATTTTATTTATCTATTTGACAGAGATCACAAGTAGGCAGAGAGGCAGGCAGAGAGAGAGGGGGAAGCAGGCTCCCTGCTGAGCAGAGAGCCCGATGCGGGGCTCGATCCCAGGACTCTGGGATCACGACCTGAGCCGAAGGCAGAGGCTTTAACCCACTGAGCCACCCAGGCGTCCCAAGGAAGGCTTTCTTGCTGGAAAAAAAATAACTCTGATACTCCATCCGCCACTGGTGCCTCTCAAGCAGGCTTGCTTATACCAGGATAATGACATAAGTTACTGATTAAGTCAGAGGCTTCGTACACCTATGGGCCTTGTTTATAAGAGCCGCACAAGTTACATTGTTAGAGAACAAATGCATTTTGTTTGACTGAGTATGTCGCCTTCTTGTCTGGGCAAGGGGGAAAAAAACGGATACCGAGACTGTAATCCTTTTGGAATAAAATCTTTACATGCAAACATGATTGCCACTGTAGACTGTTTAACCTAGCGATATTGTATTTCATTTCTGGTTTTGAAGAGGTTCGTTGATTTGACCGTACTGGGTACAACTCAAGGCTTATCTCAATTGTTTAGATAAGATTTATTTGACTTTGGCAGGTGACAAATCTAGGGTGTGGAATAAAAAAGGTAGGGGGAAAAAAACTGGCATATTCCCAGAGAGTGTTTATTTTAAGCATAGTGTACAGATGAGCGAAGAGTTTCAAACAACACACTGTACTTTGTCTAAAAAAGATCACTGTCTGTTGAATGTTTTCCGTAAACCCGCACTGCAAAATGTCCTTTATTGGGCATAACATACTTCACCTTCTTGCTTAGGTAAACATTTATGCTCTTGTGAAATAGAGTTTAGTAAGTCTCCCTGGAAATAGGACCCTAACTCTGGCCATATTTTGCCACCGTTTCCTAACACAGGCTGTAAAAGGGGGACACTGTTAAATTTTATTTTGAGTGCACGCATATACATGGCTCCAACAGTACACAATCTATCAGAAATTTAAAATGCCTTATGATAAAATCATTTCCACACAGATAATATTCATACTTTTTTGGGCATAATTCCTCATAAACACGTCTGCCTTCAAAAGAAACCCTGAAGAGAAAGCTTGAATTTGGAAACACAAAGATTAAAAGTGTGGTTTAAAAAAAATATATTTTTAAAAATATTTTACTTCAGGGGCACCTGGATGGCTCAGTGGGTTAAGCCTCTGCCTTCAGCTCAGGTCATGGTCTCAGGGTCCTGGGATTGAGCCCCACATCGGGCTCTCTGTTCAGCAGGGAGCCTGCTTCCCTGCCTCTCTGCCTACTTGTGATCTCACTCTCTGTCAAATAAATAAATAAATCTTAAAAAAAAAAAATTTTTACATCAACATGCACTTACACGGCTTCCTCAGTATATTACGTATTAGCAGTTATATAGGGGCAGACATGTTGAGGTAGGGAAAGGAACCAAGAAGTTTAGTCACTGAAAATGAAAAATTTATCAAAAACTGAAGAAAATTTAGTTGTGAACTTTATAATCTATGACTGAGAATATGAGAGCTTCATACCAAGACGTGACATGTTATGGTAATTCCTTTCATTGTACCACAGACATGACTTTGACTAACAACTTCTGTCTCATGACTATTTTGCCCAAAACTTAAAAATATGAAAAATCTAAAGAATACGCACAAGACGTATGTTCCCCTAATAATAATTCTGTGGTTTACTTAGCTCAACATGTAGTTAATACATATGAAAATGTGATGCACTAGTTTGTGTGTGTGTTAAGTCATATTCTGTCATTTGTTCAGTTAATGAAGGTTTTTCTTTCTTCTCTTTTAATGTATATATTTGTGGGAGAGGATTAGCGTAATGTTTCATTGCCAGGAATGAGAGAGAGATCAGTTAAATACAGGGAGGAGTTCCAAATATTCTGATGTCTCTGATGGGTCTTTGAACAAGCAAAAGTTGCTTCTAAGTAAAACAGAAACTTTTCAAACGTTAAGTCGGAGCTGCCTCTGCTCTAACTCACCCACTCAGACTCCCGAGCCTTAATTAAACTTCGGTACTGTCTGGTGAATGGTGAGGCCACCATTGGAGGAACTTTCCTCCTTCTATCTGCTGTTCTGTCACCACACTGCCCATTCTCTAGAGTCCAGCAATGACCGCTCAGGGTCATGGCCGGACAAAGGAAAACTATTAGTTATTGCTTCTCCCACCCGCCCCAGCCCTTCCTCGTCCAGTACTTTAAATATCCAGTGATGTCAGCATTTCTGCAACCCCAATGCCTCACAAATTTTGATTTAATTGAGCAAAATGCATCTATTCTTCTCTTCTCATGGCTTATAAGAAATTTTTAATTAAAGGAAGCTATTTTCATGGCCAGACCTTCCTGACATCCCTTGACGAAAGGCAATATGTGCAAACAGTGAAACAATATGTGCATCACCACTTAGCAAAGCTTTAGATGGAAACCATTGGTGGGAGAAGAGGTTCGACATACCCTGGGCACCATGAATTTCCACCACAGTTCTCCTCCATCATGTAATACAAATTGCAAGTCTCTTTCCCACAACTACATACACATTACGGTTCCAAATGAGAGTGCTCTATGAAGAATAGATGTTCCTTTAAGGTTCCACCCAAAGAACTGAACTAACATTTAGAAACTCTCTCCACATTCTCAGACCTGTTGGTTCGACCGACCAGGAGAACCTTTCTCCACCATCACATAATTCGCTAATGTCTTTTCCTTCGCTGCTCTTATACATAAATAGTCCCACGAAAAAGGCAGCCATGAAAACAAAACAAAACAACCCAGACTTCAAATTTCACCAATTCCCATACGTAATAATTCCTTTGTATTTTTGCTTGTTCCTTCCTTTCAAAGTATACAGAGTCCGTCTGACTCCATCTGTGTAGGGGAAATGGTTGCTGGTGGCCAAAATACTTGGCCAAAACACTCAAAGTACTTTCAGCTGAAATCACGAACCTCATTGTTCAAGAAGAAGCAATTTCCTATTCCTAGATTTCCCAGAGAATATCACATCTCCTCCGCATTCTCCTCTCCTCTGAGGAAAGAGGGGAGTAGGTATATATCATCCTCACTAGCCGGGCTACCACAAAGGAAAACTCATCCTGTCTTGGAGAATTCCTTTCTGGCACAGAATAAAAGAGTTAGAGATTGAGACGAAAAGTCAACTCCCCAGACTACATCATATTTCAATAATGTAAGCCTTTTGCTAAGTATTCTGAAATTACTACTCGAGGGTATCACAGATGCTAGAAAACTGATGTCATTTCCTTGTGACACCCAGACCTTTCACTACATGCAACAGATGATGGGAATCTTTCATTCCAGAGATAATGACTGAGATAAGGACCACAGGCATTCTCCTTGCTAGTTTACACTGCTGCAGGGAGACCAGAAGACCCAAATGTCTGTTTGCATCATTCCAAGTTAAACCTAAAATAGGGCACTGAGAAACCAACATGGTACCATACAGATACTATAATTGGGATTAGTTCAGGAAATGGCCAGAGTGAATCTGAGTTAGAAGTAAAAAACACAATTGCCATTTTAAAACTCTTCTAAACATCTCCAAACTTCAAAACATAGTTGAGCCTGTTCACATTTTAATGAATATTTGGGTTTCATTTAAATGAACTCAATATTCTTAAATGTATGCTTTCTGCCAAACATCTATGTAATTCAGATGCCTTAACTCAGTTAAATAAACTAACGTTAGCAGATCCAAGTATTTAATACTGAGTAGGATGTAATTTTTTTTTAATGTATGTAAAGTTTATTGATGTGGCTTTCAAATTCAATATTGCTGCTAACCATTAGGAAACTATTACTTATTGTTATTATTATTACTTATTGAGAGTTTTGGTGCAGTATTAACAATTACATCTACCATTATCTGAAAAGCTAAAAAATACCTCTTTCTTTTCAGCTACAGATCTGTGAGAAGACAGATTCTCTTCATACATGTCAACCAAAACAACATGTAACAACAGAATAAATGATATGAGACTCTGGCTGTCTCTTAAACTGGACCATAAGAGATTTTCAAAATGAAAAACAATTTTGGTTGATGATTACATAATCTTTATGAAACACATTTCCATGCTCCATTCATTATAACTTTTTAAAGGAAGAAAGGCCTGAGAGAACCGCACTGAAATAGAGCAGGTCCAAGAGCACGGGAGCTAACAGGTCTAAAGCAGGTCGGTAATAAAATTTTGCATTTAAAATAGAGAATCCTAAGAATTAAAAGAATTTTGTTTCCAACGGACATATCGATGTGGATACCATAAATTACTCAATTTGTATTTTCTTCCAAATCGCTCTGATGACAAATTCTCAGTGTTACCCAACAGGCCACTAAATAGTCATCAAATTTTGTTTGTATTTAGTTCACTAATATTTTTGATAGGAGACATAAAGATTTCAGATTTATCTTCCATGAGTGTTAGCAACTCAAGAAAGCTGCTCCTGTTTCTGTTCCTCTTTATGGAAGAAAAAAATTAATAGAACCAACAGCTTAATGGAAATAATGTAAAGCACAATCTGATTTTAAACAACTTCCAATTATCCGTTTTCTTAGTGAACAAAGTCTGTTGCACAAATGAGGAAAAATAAAGGAAGCTTGCATTCTGTCCTCTTTCAAGACAGAACCACTAAAAATATATAATATGTTCAAATATATTTCTCTTTGCTCTTTATTTTCTGCTTGAGCTAATTCCTCACCCACGTAGAATACGCTAAGCCACATCACGGTAGATTCACGTAGGATATAATCCTGGAGGTGTTATGAAAACTCACGTGACTTCAGGAATTTGAGGACCATACAGGCTGGATACTTGATTTCTGTTCTCCTCATCGACGCTTATTCCCATCATCAAGACGCTGATGAACGCCATGCTTGAGCCAGTCTGAACTTCTCTAACTCTGCACTCATGATTCTTAATGCCCAACACCTCTACTCACATGTCTAACAGGAAACTTAACACATCCCAAGTGGAATCCTGATCTTCCCTTCTCAAACCGTCCTTTCTGCAATTTTCCTCAGAGAATACCAAGTTCATCCTTGTATTAACTAAGGTCCCAAATCCCGAGTCGTTGCTCTTTCTCAGTCTACATCTAATCCATAAGCAAATCCTGTTGCCTTGACCTTTAAAAACTATTCTGAGTCTGACTACATCTCACCATCAGTACTGCTAGCACTCGGTACAAGCCAGCATTGTCTTACATCCGAATTAACTGTCAAAGTTTGCTTGGGTCTTCCTGCCCATCCTCCTTGACTCCTTCCTTCCCTCCATCCCTTATTATTTATCCAAACGCACCCCAAGCTTCTCTTCCCCCGATCACTCTCTCCAGAAACACTTGGCAACCTGCTGCTCCTTTAGTGTGCCGGGACACTAGCTAGCATCACAGGATCTTTGCACCTGACTCGCTTTTTCTCCCAACCAACCTCTTCCCTCCGATAGGATGGGGTTCCTTTCCTTGTTCCCTTCAGATCTGGCTTTCTCATCGAGGCTGTTCCGGACAGCTCCCTTACCTCTCACCCTGTGCTGCTGCCGTTTCCTGCCTTTGTGTATTTCCTCCATGGCACTTAGCCTACCTTCTGACATACTATACATTTTGCCTTTTTTTTTAAATTGCTTTCTTCCCTGCTAGAATGTAAGTTCTGCATAGCCATGTGTTGTTGTTGTTTTGTCTTTTTTGTTGTCATTTTTATACCCCAGTGCCAGGAGTGGAACTGGGCACAAAGAAAGTACTCAGTAAACATCTGAGTAAGTGGATAATTAAGTATGGGAAGCAATAAAGGAAGGAAGGAGATAAGACAGTAGGGATGAATGAATCAAGAGCCCCCTGCTATAAATTAATGTCAATCCTGACCACTTTACGGTAAGAATGGGGGCTGACAGTTGTAACCGTGAAGGAGTCCCTCTAAGACACTCTGACACTTCCATGAGAGTTTGTTGCTAAAGTGATGCTCGTCTTTGAACGCGTTCTCTTCCTCATCAATAAGGAATGAGCATCTGAGCATCACCCAAATCACAGAACTGACAGGAGGCAGGACAGGAATTGATAATAGAAGGAATTTTAAAGCAAATCTTCAAATATCCACCAAGTAACCTCTTTGCAGCTTTCACTGCACTTTTTCTCTCTGTGTTCCTGGAGCGCTCCCTGTGTTCTCTCTGTTGCTCTCTGTGTTCCACCCCCAGGCCCCCAACACAAACACACGCAGTACGGAAGCGTGCTCTGGTTCAGTGGCACTAGGAGAGGAGCGCGCCGTAGACGGCAGTGCTGGTTACCAGCCAGCAGACTTGTGCCGTACTCGTGAAGCACGGAGGACAAAAATCCTGTACCATTTTCTCCAGCTTAAGCCACGGATACAGTTACTCACATCTGAGAGTTCTTAGGAAGTACAGCCCAGGGCTTCAGAGCACAGACTGCAACCACACCGCCTGGGATTAAACCACAGCCCAGCACCTGCTGCTAACGTTCTTTCCCTCTCCATCTCGGATTCCAATCCCTGACTTGGGAAGAATAACAGTACCTACCTCAGAGACTTAGCGCGAACCATACCACAATGACTTTATGTGCTGCCTATTATTCTTTTTTTTTTAAGATTTTATTTATTTATTTGACACAGAGAGATCACAAGTAGGCAGAGAGACAGGCAGAGAGAGAGGGAGAAGCAGGCTCCCCGCTGAGCAGAGAGCCCGATGCAGGGCTCGATCCCCTGAGATCATGACCTGAGCCAAAGGCAGAGGCTTTAACCCCCTGAGCCACCCAGGCGCCCCTGGCTATGATTATCATTAGCGGCAAGCGTACAACCTGAACCCAGAGTCACAAATCTTAGAATGCAAAGGAAACTTGCAGATGGTAATCTGAACGTCGTGTGTACTTTCGACTTCTCTTCACAACCATTTAATTCATGAGGACTTCACACCGTCAGCGACCACAAAGAATCCTCCTGCTAAATTCCACCATCTCTTTGAGGCTGAGAATATTCCACAGCGGCTCAAACAAGGGGGAAGTCATGCCTTTACAACCCATCACAGAAGTGACGAAGCCCGTATGGGGATCTGGGAATCGCATTTTTTTTTTTTTTTTTCATTGCAAGGCCTTCTGCACTATTTGATTTCTCTCTCTTTTTTTTTTTAAGATTTTATTTATTTATTTGACAGAGAGAGACTGTGAGAGAGAGGGAACACAAGCAGGGGGAGTGGGAGAGGGAAAAGCAGGCTTCCCTCTGAGCAGAGAGCCCAATGTGGGGCTCAATCCCAGGACCCTGGGATCATGAGCTGAGTCGAAGGCAGGCGCTTAACCACTGAGCCTCCCAGGCGCCCCGCTATTTGATTTCTTAATTACATGTAAATAATCATTGATCGAAGCAGTTTTAATAAATTTTACAACAAATTCAGAGTTATTTGGCTGAAAACTGCCATTGGGGAAGTAGAGAGCTTATTGTATTCATGTTTGACCATGAATAAAGAGGTAAGTTATCAGCATGAGGTATCACTACTGCGGTCATGCTCAAAGATATGCCATTACGTAACTTGTAAGCCATTTTATGGGCTGTCTCAGCACACAGGGCTGATTATATTTCTGATCACATTTCTGGAATGTACCTAGTAGGAATAGGACACAGGTGGCTCCTGAGGGAAATGTGGAAACTGCACTCCTGTCCTCATCTCTAGTACTCTCAGATCCTCACTTCATCTGAAGGGATACAGAAAACCAGAAAGCATCCTGAAGGCGGCCACTTTGGGGTGCTGAAAATGCACTTGTCGAAACACCCAGAATTTTAAAGCAGTTAGTTTTAAAATACACACAGGATTCTAGCTATCAAAAGGGCTTTATGCGTCCCCCCACCCAAATAATGGTCTGAATCCCCACCCCTCTCAAGGATCATGCCAAAGGAATATTGTTGCAAAAACTGCGCCTTCAACACACAGTGGGACAAGGGCCACAGCTGGTGCGATTAGTGATGCACTCACACTAAGTCTCTGTGCTCAAATTTGGGCCCTACCTTCACACGCGCCCCATGTGGTCCTGGGCAATTCCTCTAACAGTCCCCCAATGACTGTAAAGAACAGATACAGCGTTGTAGGGGCAGACATCCCGAGCCGCGCTGCGGTGGGCTGCGACTCCACGCGTCACAGAGCTTACAGGGGAGAGGAGATAGGGGTGGAGGGGGAGGGTGCAGGGCAACAAAATAAACATGCAAACACTTGATACATAATCAGATACTAAGTCCAATGAAGGAAAGAATATCATGGTTTCAGAACAGCCTAATTGTGTTTCTCCTTCCCATAAAAGCATAATCAAAAAGCCCAACTGTGGAACAATGTCATAAAAAAATATAAGCTAAGTTTGACCCAGGCTTTTTCTGAGCCTGTAATGAAAGATTTATAATAATTCATTTTCCCTTGATTTAATCATCTATGTGTGACTTTAGATGATTTAGGAGGTCTTTCTTTTTCTAAGAGACTCTAGGTAATGAGTTTATATTTTAAATTAAAACATATTCTGATATTAAATTTCTAAAAGTAGGTTTTAATGAAAGTGAACCTATCTCACATGCGCTTTTCTCCATGACAAGGCTACAATTGATGAAAAGCCCGCTGGATGGAGCCCACTTTCTTCTCAAATTTCTAATTCTAAGTGACTTTACATTTCAATGAAAACCATTCACTAAACCTCCCAACAGCATTTACTAGTTTTTTAATGTCTCAATAAATATAATAAACAGGTCTTAAAACTCCATATCCCATGTGAAGAAAACACTTACAATGAAGGTAAAAAAAAAAAAAAAAAAAAAAAGGCATGAAGCAAGTTCTAAGTGAGCCTTGTAAACCTGAGTTTCATAAAGAAACCAGACACTGGAATACCTATTTGGAAACACTAACACTGCCCACCCTAAACCCAATTTTTGAGAATATTACAAAAATAAACAAATGATTATAGATCAACTTTCTTATGGTAATTAATAGGCAAGTGAAAAAGCTTATGTCTTCGAGAATGAAACCAGAAATACAACAGAAAAGACCAGAAGTTTGTAATCTACAACTTGTTTGGTAGAAAATTCCATAAGAAAAACACTGTCCAGTGGCAGCCCAGCACGAGAGAACTGCTCTGTGTAGGCTATGAAAATACGCAGCAAGAGTTACCGTAAGTTCCCACAGTTCAAAAGGGTATTTCCAGATTTTTAAAGAAGTGTGTTTAATACTTCGTACTCAGAGCTAGAAAGTAGTTTAACTGTCAGTTTAATAATATGTCAAAGCAGGAAACGGAAGCATCTGTCCCTATCTCCACTTCTACTCTTGGTCCTTACAAGACTCGCTGTAACTAACAAAGCCAAACTCCCCCACGCCCCCACCGCTACCCCCACGAGCCACACAGACCCAACAGCGGTGCCTGTGGAATATGGTGAGCTCCCAGTGCCCAGACACGATGGTTAAGAAACCACACAGTTAGGGGAGACCTGCTCCCCCACCTTTCAAATTTCTAAAACAAATTCTCTCCTTGCTGAAACAGGACAGCCCAAAGATGGGCTCATGCTCACCTTCTAAGGGCTGCTTATATAAATAATCCCCGGATTTATCTCCATCCAGAAAACAGAGATGGGCACAGCCCCGTAATAACTCATTATTTCAGGAAGACTGACAGAAAACCCAAGATCCGCAACAACCTTATCTGCCTCGATTACGTGGCCCCTCTCGTCTAGCTCAGTTCAGGAACCTCCAAAGCCTATGAACACGTGTTTCCTAAGAAATGCAGAAAGGCGAGGACAGATTGAATATTGACTATTTACTCTGTGTGTGTGTTTGCGTACACGCGTTTATAGGAAATAACTCATTTAACTCATTTCACAGGAAATAACTCATTTAACCCTTTCTACTAATGAGATATGAAGAACACGGCCCAGGTTCTTACTCAGCAAACCCGCAGCAGAACTGGGATTCCCGTCTCTCTCACTCAGCTGGTGTCGCTAACAAATCTCTCGGGGTGGGTGGTTTGAACAGGAATTTAGCTCTCACAGTTCTGGACGCTGAAACTTGTAAGGACCCTTTTCCTGGTGTACACAGCCTGTGCCTCCATTCCTCTTCTTGAAGGATGTTACTTATCTTATCATGGGAGCCACCCTCATGAGCTCCTGCAAACCTCATAATTCCCCAAAGGCTCCCCGGGGTAAACACAATCCCGCTGGGGATTAGGGCTTTCAACAGACAAATCTGGGGTTTGAGGGGAGATGAAGGTTCTGCCCCAAATAAAATCTGAACAGCATGGCTCTGGAATCAGGGTCTCTTAACAACGCTAGACTGCACTTAAAAAATAAAGGGAAAAGCCAGGAAGTATAGACAAAAGGGATAAAGAAATATGATTAGAGGGGCGCCTGGGTGGCTCAGTCGTTAAGCGTCTGCCTTCAGCTCGGGTCATGATCCCAGAGTCCTGGGATCGAGCGCCACACTGGGCTTCCTGCTTGGTGGGAAGCCTGCTTCTCCCTCTCCCACTCCCCCTGCTTGTGTTCCCTCTGTTGCTGTGTCTGTCAAATAAATAAAATCTTTTTAAAAAAAAGAAAAGGAAAAAATATGCATTGAGCATGAGTACAAGATGAAAGCAAGCTTCCCCAAGGACTTAACTAGGGTGTACATTCCTATAAACTCTCTGAACATCAGTCACCTAGAAAAAAGGCACAGAAAGTCCCATGCCCTATGTGTCACAAACTTTTTACAAGTAATCACAACCTGCTTTTGTTCATGATAAGCTGAGCCCAACACACATTTTCGCCGACAAATTTGTTTATCTTTGTTTGGTTCAATCAAGAACCAGCAACTCCATTAATTAATAATTCTTTTTAAAATCGTTTTCCTCCTTTAATTCATAGCTGGAAAAAAGGTCCGCTTCCCTCTCTAACGAACAGAGTCAATGAGCAAACTGGGGAATTTGCATGCAATGACAAAAGAATAAATGAAATTTGCTGAACATATTTTCCAGTGCTTTAGTAATGCAAAAAGCCAAAACAACTGGAGGCCAGAAGTACTGTGCCTTTCTGCCGATTTCTCTTTTTGCATATGTTGCATATTCTCATTTTATTAGGAAAACACGGGTCCTCATTCCGAAACGAGCTAGTGCACTGTAGAGGGCTGTGCATTGGAGCCAGAGGAACTGGATACCCATTCTAGTTCTATTAAGGTGCAGCCCCAGGCAGGTTGAATCTGTGAGCCTCCACTCCCTGCGCTGTGTAACGAAAATCAGCTCCCTTCTTCTGGACCACTTGACACAGCTCCAGGCTGACAGCATTCTATCACCCTTTGCTTTATTGACTTGGCAGATACTGCGTTTTTTTGGTTGTTTTGGTTGTTTGGGGGTTTTCTGGGGGTGGGGGTTGTTGTTTTTTACAAATTAAAGGTTTGTGGCAACTTGCTTCAGGCAAGTCTGTGGGCACTACTTTTCCAACAGCATTTGCTCACTTTGTGTCACTATGTCACATCTTAGAGATTCTCGCAATACCTCAAACTTTTTCGTTATTATTATACTTATTACAGTGATCTGTGCTCAGTGATTACGACCCACTGAAAACTCAGATGATGGTTAGTATTTTTTAGCTGTAATGTATTTCCTAATTAAGGTATACGATGAGGGAGCAGAAGACTGGCTGAACACAAAGCAGTTGACCCCCTGCAACCTTCCCTCACCCCCACTCCTAGGTCGGACATGTGTGACATTCTTCCAGGAAGCTCCCCGACTAGACGTTAATACCTTGCAAGAGGGAAAAACAACTTGAACTTGAAAATGGCGAGACCTCTGGCATTGATGGCCAGCCTCTCTAGCATATGAAAGTTATTCTGAAACCTCCCTTTTCCTTACTTCCCCCAACTCTGGAGTATATATAATAAGCCACTCCTCAAGACGCCAGTGCAGCTGCTCTTTCTACCCACGGGTCCTGTCCCCGTGTTTTAATAAACCACCATTTTGCACCAAAGACATCTCTAGAATTCTTTCTTGGGCCTCAGCTCAGGATCTCAATCCCACTGAACCTCACCTATATTCAGAAACCGTATCAGTGTATTCACAATTTTTTTAAACACAATGCTACTGTGCACTTAATACTATAGTATAGTGTAAATTTTATTTGCACTGGAAACCAAAACGTTTATTTAACTCAGCTTATTCTGATATTCGCCTTACTGTGGTAGCTGGAACCAAACCCACAATATATCTGTGATATGCCTGTACTGGCAAATAACAGAAGGAAGGGAGTTGGGGGGGGGGAGGAGGTAAAAATTCAAACCAATATTCAAGCCTGTGTGTCCTGTTTGTCAAAAGCAACTGTTTCTAAATACCTGCCAACCTACGTGATTTCTTCCTACACAGTTATTAGGACAAGTCAGACTTCACTGGAATTTCTGATTTTTTGTTTAAAGTTTTATTTATTTGAAAGAGAGAGAGAGAGCATGCACAGGAAGGGCAGAGGGACAGGGAAAAGGGTCTCAGGCTGACTCTGCAACACAGGACTTGATCTCCCGACCCTGAGAGACCCTGAGCAGAAACCAAGAGGGGGATGCTTAACAGACTGTGCCACCCAGATGCTCCTGGAAGGTCTGATTTAAACCTAAAAGCAGGTCGTTGTCGTTGTAAGGTATTCTTAGCTGCATTTTTAAAAAAGCATTTGAAAAACCAATCATTAGGCTTAGAGACCAACAAATAAAAATAACCATGATTTTTTTCATCAGTTAGTTTACATAATTATCTTATTTGATGTCAAGACACATGATTTTCACAAATTATGATTAAAAGGATAGAAATTTTAACAAGGACCTAATTTAGTACTTGTTGCCCATGGGTTCACAGTACTAGTTGGCTTTAAATAGGACAGACATTAAAAGGAAGAAAGGACGGGGCACCTGGATGGCTCAGTCATTAAGTATCTGCCTTTGGCTCAGGTCATGATCCCAGGGTCCTGGGATTGGGCCCCATTTTGGGCTTCCTGCTCAGCCGGAGGCCTGCTTCTCCCTCTGCCACTCCCCTTGTTTGTGTTCCTTCTCTCACTATCTCTCTATCAAATAAATAAATATCTTTTAAAAAAGGAAGAAAGGAATGAGGGCCGGGATGCATGGGTGACTCAGTTGGTTAAGTGTCTACCTTCAGCTGGGGTCATGATCCCAGAGTCCTGGGATCAGTCCTGCATTGGGTCCCTGCTCAGAGGGAGCCTGCTTCTCCCATTGCCTGCCACCTCCCCTGTTTGTGCTCGCTCGCTCTCTGACAAATAAATAAATAAAATCTTAAAAAAAAAAAAAAAAAAAAGGAAAGGAAAGGAAAGAAAACAAAAGACAGGAATGAGGACCTTCAATACTTTGGGAAGAACCGTCCTGGAAGGTTAGAAACTTACTTCTACGGATGAAATCATTAAATACATCTAAGGTATCTCTTGCAACAGTATCTTTCTTTTTTTTTAAGATTTTATTTACTTATTGGACAGACAGAGATCACAAGCAGGCAGAGAAAGAGAGGAGGAAGCAGGCTCCCCGCAGAGCAGAGAGCCCCACGTGGGGCTCAATCCCAGGACTCTGGAATCACGATCTGAGCCAAAGGCAGAGGCTTTAAAACACTGAACCACCCGGGCACCCCACTACAGTATCTTTACTCTATTTTGAGAACATGTATACCGAGGGAATGTAATAATGTATATGAGCCAGTTAAAGCTTCTTAAGGGGCAGTCGGCTGTCCAATACCCATACCTCAGGGATGGTGGGCCAGCACTATGTAGGAAAGGCCGTACTTCCTCAATTGCTTTCATGAGTGTTCTGTAGTTTTCTGAGTACAGATCCTTTACCTCTTTGGTTAGGTTTATTCCTAGGTATCTTATGGTTTGGGGTGCAATTATAAATGGGATTGATTCCTTAATTTCTCTTTCTTCTGTCTCATTATTGGTGTATAGAAATGCAACTGATTTCTGTACCTTGCTCTTACATCCTGCCACATTGCTGAATTCCTGATCACAGGCAGGGAAAAGAAGGGAAAACTGAATGGGAGGTCATCAGAGAGGGAGCAAAACCATGAGAGATTCTGGACTCTGGGAAACCAACTGAGTGTTGCTGGAGGGGTGGTGGGTGGGGGGATGGGGTAACTGGGTGATGGGCATTAAGTAGGACATGTGATCTGATGGGCACTGGGTGTTCTATGCGACTGATGAATCACTGACCTCTACCCCTGAAACTAACGATGTACTATATGTCACCCAATTGAATTTAGTTAACCTATAATGTATTATTTGTTTCAGGGGTACAGGTCTGGGAATCATCAGGCTTACACAATTTCCTACCTCTGTGATGCGTCTGTAACAAACTGGAACAAACCTTTCAGACAAGATATTGATGAGAGTAGCAAAAGGACAGAGAGCTAGGTACCCTCAGGTTTACCAAGCAGGCTTTTCAACCTGTTTAATTTCCTGGCCAATAAATAGTTGATAGATATCTATATATAGATATAGATATAGATATCGATATCGATATATGGAGGAGAATTACATCAGAAACTTGTTTCCATCTGACGTGATAGTAGAGTTACTCTGCACACCGTGTACGCGCAAACTCTCCACTTTGCCCTTGCTGCCCCGGCAATGTTAGTCACAGCGCCCCCTTCCACTCTCAAAGGTATCACAGTTTGTATGATAAGTTACATGAATATTCTACCTACTAGTGAGACCTTGGGGATAAAACTGAGCCTTATGAAATTTCAAAGTGCCCCGCAGCTACTATTTCCTATGAAAATGGTCCTGGAGCTGTGACTATCACACCGACTCCCAAAATACGGATAGAGTGCTGTATGCACACCTCCATCTCTTTTCACAAAACTCAGCTTCAAAGCTGTAGGGTAACTCCCATCATGAAAATAGCAGGCTAGGGGGTGTGAATCGAGCCTCCCACTGAGAGTGATTTAAAATGTGGGATAAAATATATTCATCAAATATCTGAACAAGCATCAGGGAGCAGCCAAGAGAGGAAACAGCAGGCTAAAGAAGAGAGAATGCAGGAAAACGAGCCAGTTCAGAAACTGTAAGGCCTATCCCAACGAATCCGAACTTTCTGTTGATAGCCTGAAGAGCCGAAGGCCGAAGGTTAAAGCTCAAGGCCCACCCAAACAAAGTAGAGGTTCTAGACTTCCATGACAGTAAAGGAGAACTCGAAGGGCTGTGCGCCCAGGGGAACCAACTCAGGCTGGGGAGGAGAAGTCAGCAAGGCCGCAGGGGATCCCGCGAGCCTGATTTCAGGAGAGCCTAAAGCCATAAGGACCCTAAGCTCTAGCACACTAGGTAAATAAATCATTTCTGCAAAGCACCTTCATCCTTGACTTTAAATTCTTCTAAACCACTGGAGTGTTTTTGTTTTGTTTTTTTCCAGAGGGGACACACCACAGTTTTACCCTTCCCGTTGGAAAACTGGGATACTTTACAGGATAGTTTAGAAGTTGCCAGACACATTTACAACTGCGTTAGAGCCGCTCAGGTCTTCCCTGTAACCTTGTGTGCGTGGGCACACACGGGTAAGTATCTGGGCCTGCCTCGCCTGTATTACCACATGAGTAAACTCAGTCAAGAAACCCATCCTTTCTTCCCTCTCCACCCTGTGACTGTGTGTGACACTCCACATGTGCTATTGTAGAAAAAAACCTTTGAGTCTGAGCTGGGTGTGGTGTTCCGCGGATATGGCGGCAAGACCACAATTAGACTTCTGGCACCTCTAGTCCAAACCTTCCACGCTAATTACTCTAACGCAGAACTTTAAAAATAGAAACATTACAAAGTAAGCCCAACCCTAGCCTTTTCTGGAGTTGTGGTGAGGGAAAAGAGAAAAAGAGGGAAAAAAACTTCCTGCTGTTCTACAATGTTGCACATACTTTGTTTTCAAGATACCAAGGCTAGTTGTAGACCAAGTGCCATCTTGAAAAAGTAGCTCCCGTGATGAAAAAGAACAGGCCCAGAGGGTGAAGAAGACTGGGCCCCAGTTTAGACTGCTCCGCAAATGGGCTCTGCGACCTTGGAAGAGAAACCTAACCACCAAAAGGTCTCCGTTTGCTCCTCTAGAAGATGATACCGGAGGTCTGGATAAAGTCTGTGGCTGCTTCTCCAACCAAAATCCATGATGTTTATGCTTCTGTGGATTTCTCCGTGGAGGCCTATCCTGATAGAAGTCAAGTTTATTCTAGAGGCCACAAGTGATTCACACATGTACATCACGGTTCCAGACAACACACGGAGACAGACAGGACTTATTCACTGCAAGGCATCCCACTTGCTCCTTCAGTCTTAAACCCAAAGGCGGCTGTTTTTTTTAGAAAACCGTGTACAGGGTTTCAAAGTGACTCAAGCAATCACTTCACATCCTAATAGGATAAAGTTTATGCATAATTCTGTGTGACCCTTCAACTACTGACGTTCACGCCGTGTTATTGTTAGCATTGCATGTTAAGCTAGCAAATTTTCAATGAACTCTCACTGGCTTTACCACAGACACAGATGTTAGGTGGACTCCTTTGCTCATAAGGTTCTCATTATTAACTCAGCCCGGCCTGAATATTTGACTGAAGGAAAGGACCATATCATTATTTTCAGATTTCATTCTATGACTTCACCGGGATCCATCTGCCAGCTTTAGAAACGCCAAGTACTTCTGGGCGCCAGCCTTGGCGTCCTGTTCTATGACTGCTCCCCCCAATGCTTCAGTTTGAGGAAGTCTCCTCCCCATCAAAACAGTTTAATAAAAACTTAAATTATGATTAAGAGTTACTCATCAACTGACAGAGCGTACCAGGCCTGTGCTATTTATGAATTATTCCTCACAATATTTTAAGGCTAACAAATAGAATCCACATTCATACAGGGGTGAGCTAGAAAGCCAGTTAAATGTTTTCATGATTTATAAAGTCTGTGTTCTACTTGAAACCATATTTCTTTAATAGGTAAACTGGCATTCCACTGGATAATTCAATCTGCTTTAAATCTACTCTAAGGCTCTGAACAGCTTATGGGGGGGTTCCGAGTAGATCTCCTCTATGCACCTTTGGGCAATATCTCTCAGCATAAATGTGATAGGAAGATACAGCACAGGAATGCCTGTCAATTACAGGGCAAATTTCAAGTCCTTAAAACGCTGACACTAAAACCACTTAGAAAACATTAAAATCAGCCCAACTCTAAACATAGGGAGTATGTTTTAAGCCTGGTTAAAGATAGAAATTAAAACAACAACATAAAAGTAATAACAAAAGGTCTTGATATTACTGCTTCCCTGGGTCTGGACAACAGTAATATACGTGGGCAAGCATCATTTGAAACTATCTTTGATGGATATTAGAAAAAATAACTCAATCCCTCTAGGCATAGAAAAGCCCAGGGGTTTACATATAGTTAATAACTGAAGAGTTATTCAAATCAACTATTTGAATAATAGTTATTCAACTTTTATTCAGTTATTAGATAACCAATTAATAGTTATTCCATTATTATTCAGTTACTAAATAAATGAATTAATGTTATCCAAATTCAAATATCCAAATAACTGAAAGAAGAGGGACGGTTTTCCACCCTAAGAAGTTATACATAATAAATGTGATTTTGTGATTCTTTCTGTATCTCATCATATCTCGGAACAGGAAGACTAAGAGAACATGCCCCCTCACTTGTCCAATGCTTTATCGACATCAGCGACAAACAATCATTCAGCCTTTTGAACGCTTGAGTTTTCATCTAATTACTATGCATGGCAATCCAGTCTACTATTCAATGTCTCTAATCCTAAAAACATTCTTAAAATAGTAACAATCAAAACAAGCATCCGTGTCACTCCTACCCTGATTGAAACCAATCTGTTAGAAAATTCATGTTAGCTCATCAAACACCTACGATTCCAGTTTTCTGTACTTATCTCTCCAGTACACTCTCTTCAGGTATTTTCAATGGCTGAGACATACCCCACTATCACTCCTATTTTTGAGTCACTCTTTGAACTAAATACCTCAGATACAGTCTAATTAGCTACAGAGCACAGTGGGACCAGTATTTCAGATGAATTAAAAGAGAACTATTTATTAATGTAGACTAAATATGTCCCATGGGAATTAGGCTTTTAGCAAAACATAGAAACAACATAAAAGTCAAGTTACTGGTAACCCCTCCAAAACCGATCATCACAGGTAGCATTTACAGAAACATACTAATCTCAAAAACTCTAAAATAACTTTAACACCAAACCGCACATCCTTCAGCCCATATTTAGGTATTCAAAAGCTCAATTTTTATTTTTCTACTTACCATGTTGTATATCTTTCATATCTAAATGAAGGCTAGACATTAATATTCCAACTGCTTGTGATCTTTTGTTGCTTAATAACTTGACCACCTGACCAAAGAAAGGAAAAGAGGAAAATGTTAATTTGTGATATGCTCAATAACATGTCCTTTTTAACCCTAAATGAACAACGTACAGCTTAAAGTCTAGTATTCAAAAACTGATCTGAAAAGAACTTTTGTGTTTTATGTCTTCCATCTTCAAAATCAACTGTCTTCACCCATTAGCCTCAATGGCAAGCTCTTTACCAGTCTTTTGAGAGACTGTCAGTGAGTAAAATTTCTAATAGTTCAGGAAAGTAGTTTGGTCTCTATGAAATAACAATTACACATTTGATAATTCGTAGCTTGAGATTTTAAAAGTGTCCCCCCCCCTTTTTTTTTGAGCACAGAAGGCCTTTATTTTTTTTTCCATCTTATTTTATTTCTTTTCAGCGTTCCAAAATCATTGTTTATGCACCCCACCCAGTGCTCCATGCAATCCGTGCCCTCCTTAATACCCACCACCAGGCTCATCCAACCCCCCATGATCCTCCCCTTCAAAACCCTCAGTTTGTTTCTCAGAGTCCCTTTCATGATGTCGGGCCTTAAAACTCTGGTCAGCAGGTGAAGGTAAAGCCTACACCCAGGGCATCTGTTACATCAGACCTGTCTGAGCACAAAGTGGAAACGCGCTTTGATTCTGGTCCTTCAGAAAGCTATTTACCTGGCAGTCCCTCTCATTCTGCCAACATTCATTCTCCCTCTCATTCTGCATTTGGCCAGCATTTTGTGGGGAGCTTTCCAACTAATTAATAGAGGAAAACAAGCAGCAAACTCAAAGGGTTACGTCTGCTTCATCTCAAATCTGGCTTTCCAGAGAGTTCTAACGAGTCAGTCAATCCACACACCCCACAAGAAGTCTTCCTAAAACAGAGGTAGGCATCCTGCTGTTGGACATACACACTTAAACTATGTTTTCCAGATGCTGACACAGCACCGATAAATCCTGCTTATGAAACCATTATCGGAGGTCCTGAAGGGCAGCAAGTTCTATGTACTGTCATGGTTTTGTTATAAGTCTGTTTCAAAAAAACACCGGAGGAAAAGGGGGAATAAAAGGTTCCAATCAGATTATCAGAAGTGACAGCTGCCCGAACATCTATCACGTTTGTTGACCTTGTCTTTCTTTTTGGTTTAGGTTGGGCCAATCAGTAAACTAATAAAATAATCATGCCCAGCTGTCACACTAAGTCCGAGTAAAACAATATTCTTAATAGCAGTACTAGCATTCTTGGTTCCCCAGCCGGGATGAGGGCGGAGAATAAGACAAACGCTTCAGAAGGGCCAACCACAACCTCCCCCACACGCATTTCTACAAGCTTCTCGCAGAAAGGACTGACACCTCACAAGGGACTGTGCTTCCTCAAAAGAAGGTATATGTACACACACACACACACACACACACACACACACACACACACACTTTGATTAACTTGCTCTTTAAACGTTTTATGAAAGTTCAGCTAAAATATTAGAACTTAAATATGAATCCATTCATCCCCCAAGGATTTCTATCAATATAGTTCTCTTCTTCAGAAGTGCACAGAAACTTATTAACAGAAAAACAAAAGGCGTGTATTCTGACCTCAGAAACACTTTCTAGGGGATCCTGGGTGGCTCAGTGGGTTAAGCCTCTACCTTCCGCTCAGGTCATGATTCCAGGGTCCTGGGATCAAGCCCCACATTCTGCTCTCTGCTCAGCAGGGAGCCTGCCTCCCCCGCCCCCTGCCGCCTGCCTCTCTGCCTACTTGTGATCTCACTCTCTGTCAAATAAATAAATAAAATCTTTAAAAAAAAAGAAAAAGAAAGAAAGAAAGAAAGAAACACTTTGTAACTCCAGGTAGATACCATCTGGGTCCCATCCGTGATGCTCTGACAAAAGTGAATGGATCTGCACCCATATGTCAATGGACTGTTCTGCCGTACAACAGGCTGATCACACCCTCTCAGACGCTCCTGACTCTGCAGCTTCTGGCAGCCCTTCTCAGGCCTTTTCAAGGTGAATTATTCTGATTTTCCCTTAAACACAGGCATATTTCAGAGTTCTGTTCTCAGCACTTTATTCTGTTCACTTTATGACCTATAATTTCTCCTCTATAGACATACATGCCAGCACTTATAAATTCATTCTTGTAAGTGTATCTTCAACTCTACAGTATCCTACTTTCCTAACAGATATCTGCACATAAATCTCTATTGGACATGTCTAAAACCAAACTCGTCATCAGGTCCACCCCAAAACCTATCCATCTTCTCTTCTTTTTCCATGTGCTGAAATAATGGCGCCACCATTTTCCACCCACTGACTAACGTCAGAAATCAGCCTAGACTCTTAATCTACTTCATCTGAATACTGTGGTCTGCTAACAAATCCTGTCAATTAGAACTCCTTCAAATTTTTGGAACCCATCCTTCCTCTTCAACTCTGTTGTCAGAGTTTATTTCTATGCTTTATCTTATAGAGATCAATGGGAAAAATTTCCAACTAGCCTCCCAAATCTAGTGCAGTAGCTCTCAAAGTGTGCTCCCTGGACCAGCGGGCATGATCATCACCTGGGCACTTACGAAAAATGCAAAATCTTGGACGCTGTCACAAACCTACTAACCAGAAAGTGTGGGCATCAGATTTTTCCTCAATCTGCACTTCAAAAAACCTTTTAAGTGACTCTAGAATCATTGATGACTCTCATTGCTTCCGTCCATTCTCCAAACTGATACCCAAGTACCATCTCTAAGACTGATATTTGCACGTCTTTCCTTGCTCGTTAAACCTGAGTGGCTCATATTTACATGTTAGTGTTTTATTTTTTTTTTAAAGATTTTATTTATTTGACAGAGAGAGAGAGATCACAAGTAGGCAGAGAGGCAGGCAGAGAGAGGGGAGAAGAAGTTTCCCAGCCGAGCAGAGAACCCAGTGTGGGGCTCGATCCCGGGACCCTGGGATAATGAGCTGAGCCAATGGTAGAGGCTTAACCCACTGAGGCACCCAGGCGACCCTACATATTAATGTTTTAAAAGGTTGTACAGATTTCCAGCCCATGACCATGGACTATCTTTCCATTTCTTTTGTCATCTTCAATTTCTTTCATTAATTTGTTATTGTTCTCACAGTATAGACTGGAAGAATTAATATTATTAAAATGTCTGTACTACCCAAGGAAATCTACAGATTCAATGCAATCCCTATCAACATACCAATAGAATTTTTCACAACACTAGAACAAATAGTCCTAAAATTAGTATGGAACCACAAAAGACCATGAGTAGCTAAAGCAATCTTGGAAAAGAACAACAAAAGTAGAGGTATCACAATCCCAGATTTCAAGACATACCACAAAGCTATAATAATCAAAACAGTATGGCACAAAAACAGACACATAGATCAATGTAACAGACTAGAAAACCCAGAAATAAACCCACAATTATATGATCAATTAACCTACAACATAAGAGATTAAAAATATACAATGGGGTAGTTCTATTTTCAACATTTTGAGGAACCTCCATGCTGTTTTCCAGAGTGGTTGCACCAGCTTGCATTCCCACCAACAGTGTAGGAGGGTTCCCCTTTCTCCGCATCCTCGCCAGCATCTGTCATTTCCTGACTTGTTAATTTTAGCCATTCTGACTGGCGTGAGGTGGTATCTCATTGTGGTTTTGATTTGTATTTCCCTGATGCCGAGTGATGTGGAGCACTTTTTCATGTGTCTGTTGGCCATCTGGATGTCTTCTTTGCAGAAATGTCTGTTCATGTCCTCTGCCCATTTCTTGATTGGATTATTTGTTCTTTGGGTATTGAGTTTGCTAAGTTCTTTATAGATTTTGGACACTAGCCCTTTATCTGATATGTCATTTGCAAATATCTTCTCCCATTCTGTCAGTTGTCTTTTGGTTTTGTGAACTGTTTCCTTTGCTGTGCAAAAGCTTTTGATCTTGATAAAATCCCAATAGTTCATTTTTACCCTTGCTTCCCTTGCCTTTGGCGATGCACTGCTGGGTATTTACCCTAAAGATACGAACGTAGTGATCTGAAGGGGCACGTGCACCCGAATGTTTATAGCAGCAATGTCTACAATAGCCAAACTATGGAAAGAACCTAGATGTCCATCAACAGATGAATGGATAAAGAAGATGTGGTATATATACACAATGGAATACTATGCAGCCATCAAAAGAAATGAAATCTTGCCATTTGTGACGATGTGGATGGAACTAGAGGGTATCATGATTAGTGAAATAAGTCAATCGGAGAAAGACAACTATCATATGATCTCCCTGATATGAGGAAGTTGAGATGCAACATGGGGGGTTATGGGGGTAGGAGAAGAATAAATGAAACAAGATGGGATTGGGAGGGAGACAAACCATAAGTGACTCTTAATCTCACAAAACAAACTGAGGGTTGATGGGGGGAGTGGGGTTGGGAGATGGGGGGTGGGGTTATGGACATTGGGGAGGGTATGTGCTATAGTGAGTGCTATGAAGTGTGTAAACCGGGCAATTCACAGACCTGTACCCCTGGGGATAAAAATATATGTTTATAAAAAATAAAATTAAAAAAAAATATATATATATATACACAATGGGGTAAAGATAGTCTCTTCCATAAATGATGCTGTGAAAACTGGACAGCTACATGCAGAAGAATGAAACTAGACAAGTTTCTTACACCATACACAAAAACAAACTCAAAGTGGATTAAAGACCTACATGTGAGACCTGGAACCATAAAACTCCCAGAAAAGCAACATAGGCAGTAATCTCTTTGGCATGGGCTTTAGCAACATTTTTGTAGATATGTCTCCTCAGGTAAAGGAAACAAAAGCAAAACTAGATTAGAACTATACCAAAATAAAGAGCTTTAGCATATGAAGGAAGCCATCAACAAAATGAAAAGGTAACCTACTGAATGGGAGAAGATGTTGGCAAGTGATATATCCAATAATAAAAAAAGAACTTATATAACTCAATACCGATAATAATAATTACCAAGTAATAAATGGGCGGAGAACCTGAGTAACCTTTCTCCAAAGAAGACACACAGATGGTCAGGAGACACATGAAAAGATGTTCAACATCACTCATCATCAGGGAAACGCAAACCAAAGCCACAATGGGGTACCCCTAACACCAGTCAGAACAGCTAGTATGAAAAAGACAAGAAGTAACAAGTACTGGTGAGAATACAAAGAGAAAGGAACACTTCTGACTGTTGGCGGGAATGTAAATTGGTGCAGCCACTGCGGAAAACAGTAATGAGGTTCCTTAAAAAATTAAAAATAGAAGTACCATATGATCTAGTAATTCCACTACTGGATATTTACCCAATGAAATGAAAAGACATATGCACCCAATGCTTACTGCAGCATTATTTACAACTGTCAGGATATGGAAGCAAGTCTCGTGTCCATTGGCTGATGAATGGATAAAGAAGATATGGCATATACATACACTGGAATATGACTCAGCCATAAAAAAAGAATGAAATCTTGACATTTGTAACAACCTGGTTGGACCTATAGGTTATTATGCTAAGTGAAATGAATCAGACATAGAAAGACAAATGCCATACAATGTCACTTACTATGGAATCCAAAAACAAACATCTGTCTAAAAGGACCGACTCTGTAGTTCCCTAGAGTAACTCAGCCTTTATGTTACAAAGCGTAATCATTATTGATGCTTCTTCTAAAAAACACCCTGTATAACAAGAACCTGAAGCTATCAAACTAGAACATTCTTAGAATCCAGGCACAACAGGGGCAATGGAGAGGAGAGAGTTGACTCTTAGAAACTGATCTCAGAAACCATCGTTGAAAAATGGAAAATGCAGAATTAACAAATTTAAAATCTATAAAAATTAGAACATACAACCAGAAAAAAAGGATTATTCTGAATTTATCTAATTCACATATTAGATTCACCTAATATTCTTAATAAAGCTTTTAGTCTTAGATTAACCCAAGGAAGCAGGACTGTGTAGGGATTATGAACATGGACTCTGGAAGATAAATCATTACTTCTCAAACTTTTAATATACACATGAATCATCTGGGATCTTTTTTAAAAATGCAGATTCTGACTCCTAGGTCTGGCGAGAGCTTTCTGGAAAAATTATTCCAACATCCTAAAGCCTCAGTTTCCTTATTTAAAAAATTAACAGCACCATCGACTTCAAAAAGCTGTAGTGGATATCCAGAATACACTTGACACTCTTGGGAATAAACCCAGCAAAAAGTATACTCACACGGATAGTAATAGCTGTACAAAGTTTAAATACTTAGGGAAGCACTTTAAATGGTTTCTCAAAAATAAAATATCTGTCAACTTTTCATTACTCAGTTTAAATCTACAAAGGAATTAATAATCTCACCACCCTTTCATGTAATTTCCTAAGAAATCCGGGTCTTTATTAGTTCAGAGTAGTTTTCCAGTAGATGCAAATGACTCCTCCCTTAATTCTCTTCCAGGCATCCAACATGACTGATGTATGTCTGCTTTAACTAGGTGCAGTTTTAGGCCACAGGAAGAGAACAAAACTGTGCATGTGGCCCCAGTCAAACTTTTACAACCCTAATATAGTTAATATAATTAGGCTGCATACCTAAAATACGTTTCAAATTAACATTAACTAATCTGTGGCTTGAATAATTACTGTGTCAAGGAGATATCTTTGGTCTATTTCCACTGTCCATACTTTTTTTACTTCTTCATTTAATTATAAACTAAGCCAGTATTAGAAACTTAGAGTAGAATTATGATGGTGGAAGCAACAAAGATAAGAAGGATGTATTCAGGGCACCTGGGTGGCTCAGTCAGTTAAATGTCTGCCTTCAGCTCAGGTCATAATCCCAGAGTCCTGGGATTGAGTCTCGCAATGGGCTCCCTGCTTGGTGGGGCATCTGCTTCTCCTCTCCCTCCGCCTGCCACTCCCCCTGCTTGAGCTCTCTCTGTCCACTAAATAAATAAAATCTTAAAAAAAAAAAATTAAAAAAAAAACAAGGATGTATTCACACATATTTTTGTAGATTGTTAAATATTAATGTTCCTGTGTTATTTTGAAAACTGGCTAACTATATGGAGATGTCTAATAACGGGAGTCCCAGGACAGTACATGCTAATTAAATAGGTACATCAAAAGCTTAAGATTGAGCACAACTTGCAACTAGAAATTCTGAAAACTACTCATTTTCACGAACTTGTTTTGTTTTCTTTCTCAACTTCAACCACCATTCTATGAAAATGTACAGTAAAATGATAGATAAGACTTAGTCTCCACTTTACCTCTTCCCACTGCCTAGTCCCTTCCCTTTCTACCCTGGCAAAGGAAGTAGCGAGAGCATGTCTGAGTCTGACAGGATCATATCCGACATTGTGCTCCAGAAAGCATGCCGGGGCGGGGGTGTGCAGCCCACCCAGAGGAAGGGATACATTTCCCTAATTCTAACGAAGACTGCTTGTGGATTAGCTGCAACTCTGGGTCAAAATTCCACCTACATTACTGCCACATCCTCGAGCATTTTACTAAATCACTTGGATCCTCCTGTCCTGATCTGAAAAATAGAGGGCATGCTTTATACAGAGGCTGATATGAGGATTATTGCAGATGTAAAGAAGGGTAACCCGCTCAAAATGCAGATCACAGGCCGCTCCCAAGGCCTGTGCATTACCTGCCCAGTAAGAAATAGATACGTACAGAAATGGAGAGCAAGTATTAGAAATTTTATAGCAATATGATGGAGTGATGTTTTATCTGTTGAATTTAGATTTGTACATCTTTCTTTGGGTTCTTCTAATTTCATTTATGTAGTAATGCATTTATATTTAGTTTACAAAAGTTATCAAAACATACGGGATTGTGGATTTAAAAATGGTCCTTCACTAGAATAGTTTAAGATGGGAACACATAGACAAAGGCCAGTACTTTGGTGCCAAAGACTGAATATTTGTGTCCCCCAAATCTATGTGGAAGCCCCATGCCCTGTGTGATGGTATCAGGATGTGGAGATGCAGGGTGGTGACTAGTTGGAAGAGTGAAACCCTCAAAAAATGGGATTAGTTCAGGCTACTCTAGAACCTACAGAACACTCAGGAAAGAAATTGAAGAAGACACCAAAAGGTGGAAAAACATTTCATGCTCATGGATCAGACGAATAAACATTGTGAAAATGTCTATGCAGCCCAGAGCATCTATACTTTCAATGCCATCCGCATCAAAATACCATTGGCATTTTTCAAAAAGCTGGAACAAACAATTCTAAAATTTGTATGGAACCAGAAAAGACCCCAAATCACCAAGGAAATGTTGAAAAAGAAAAAGCTGGGAGCATCAGGTTGCCTGATTTCAAGCTCTATTACCAAGACAGCATGGTACTGGCACAAAAACAGACACACAGACCAGTGGAGCAGAGTAGGGAACCCAGATATGGACCCTCACCTCCATGGTCAACTAATCTTTGACAAAGCAGGAAAAAATATCCAATGGAAAAAAAGATAGTCTCTTCAGTAAATGGTGCTGGGAAAATTGGACAGCTACATACAGAAGAATGAAACTCAACCATTTTCTTACACCACACACAAAGATAAACTCTAAATGGATGAAAGACCTCAACGTGAGACAGGAATCCATCAGAATCCTAGAGGAAAACATAGGCAGTAACCTCTTCAACATCAGCTACAGCAAATTTTTTCAAAACACATCTCCAAAGGCAAAGGAAACAAAAGCAAAAATGAACTTTTGGAACTTCATCAAGATAAAAAGCTTCTGTACAGCAAAGGAAATAGTCAATGAAACTAAGAGGCAACCCACAGAATGGGAGAAGATATTTGCAAATGACACTACAGATAAAGGGGGATATCCAAGATCTATAAAGAATTTCTCAAACCCAACCCAAAGAACAAATAATTGAGTCAAAAGATGGGCAGAAGACATGACAGCCACTTCTCTAAAGACCTACAAATAGCTAACAGACACATGAAAAAAATGCTCAACATCATTAGCCATCAGGACAATTCAAATCAAAACCACATCAAGATACCACCTTAAATCAAGTTAGAATGGCAAAAATTGACAAGGCAGGAAACAAAACATGCTGGTGAGGATGTGGAGAACGGGGAACCCTCTTCTACTGTTGGTAGGAATGCAAGTTGGTGCAACCACTTTGGAAAACAGTGTGGAGGGTCCTCAAAAATTTAAAAATAGAGCTACCTTATGACGCAGCAATTGCACTACTGGATATTTACCCCAAAGATACAGATTTAGGGAAAAGAAGGGCCACCTGTACCCCAATGTTCATAGCAGCAATGTCCACAATAGTCAAACTGTGGAAGGAACCAAGATGCACTTCAACAGATGAATGGATAAAGAAGATGTGGTCCATATACACAATGGAGTATTATGCAGCCATCAGAAAGGATGAACACCCACCATTTGCATCGACATGGATGGAACTGGAGGGGTTCTGCTGAGTGAAACAAGTCAAGAGAGAAAGACAATTACCATATGGTTTCACTCATATGTGGAACATAAGGAATAGCATGGAGGACATTAGGAGAAGGAAGGGAAAAAAGAAAGGGGGAGGGGGAATCAGATGGGGAGATGAACCATGAGAGACTCTGGACTCCGGGAAAGAAACTGAGGTTTCAGAGGGGAGGAGGGCGGGGAGATGGATTAGTCCGAGGATGGGTATTAAGGGGGGGGCACGTATTGCAATGAGCACTGGGTGCTATATGCAAACAATGAATCATGGAACATGACATCAAAAACTAATGAGTACTGTATGGTGACTAACGTAACTAAGCAAACAAATAAACAAACAGATTAGTGCCCTTATAAAAGAGGCCCCAAAGAGCCCCTTCATCCCTTCTACCACGTGAAGACATGGAGAAAAGACAGCCATTGGGAAGAAGGCTCCAACCCAGATACTGAATCTGCCAGTGCCTTGATTTTGGACTTCCCAGCCTCCAGAACTGTGAGAAATAAATCTCTGTTGTTCATTAGCCACCAAGTCTACGACATTGGTTTAGCAGCCTGAATGGACTAAGGTACTGTGGAAGGCAGGCCAGAATGATAAAGAAGGCACTGACTCAAAATCTACTCGTAATTCCTGTACCTTTCCTTACAGCCTCAGGGTGAAGACAGCCGCAGAACTCTCAGTGAGACTGGAGGACCCCAGGGGCCCCAGATGGACAAGATTCCACTTTGCTGCCTCTGCCTACATAACCCTAGGCAGACCCAAATAAATCCATGTTGCTGGTAAAATATCTAGCTGTTTTACTTTTAAAATATCCAAGCTGAAAAGTAAAAGCAATAGAATACTAATTCACTGAACATTATTATTAGCGTTAGTGCCCGGTATAACTCCCACAGTTAAATTAAGAACAAACCCTTAATGAACTCAATGGTCGGCCTGCTATCAACAGACTCATGTCAACATTAGAATAAGCAAAGAACGAAAGATTATTGATGAATTCTCTAGAACCGTGCTGTCCATACCAGACAAGCTCATACAGATAGTCAGACCCTTGAAATAAGCAGACTTAAAGATTTGTGTTTTGGGTTTTTTTTAAAGAATTTCATTTTGCCTGTCTCTTTATACTTTTTTTTAATATGGCTACTAGAAAACGGAAAATTGCATATGTGGCTTGCGTTATATTTCTTTGGAGCATCAATGATCAATAAGAACTAACAAATTCAGACAAATTACTAAACTATTTAGCTTGTACTTAGATTTACTTTTTATTAAGTTCAAAAATAAAAGGAAGCTAAAGATGGCATCTGTGTCCAAGTTTTCTTGGCTGTTTTCTTGACCTTACTTCTGGGTCCATTAAAACAAAAACAGAAACAAAAAAAAAAAAACACACGTCGGCTTTGTTCCCAGTTAGATTGCATAAGCAAAACAAGTCAAAAGTACACTTTGAGGGAATGACGTGACACAGATGCTAGAGTATGAGGCCTCTGAGTGAGTTTAGGAAGATTCTTCTTTCCGCCACACAATACTCCAGAGAATTAATACACCACATACTCAAAATCCTTTCTTTGAGCCTGATCTGAACTGTCCGATTAATCAAATCCAGTTCACACTACTTGCTGATTATAAAAAAACCTAAATGAAGCTATTTAGAGAAATTAAAATAATGTGTTGTTTGCTTTTTACTGTTTACAAAAATCGTATCTGATCTTTAAGTGTCAATTTGAGCACTGAAATGTAGCAAGGAACAATACAGCCAGTATCATCTCGCACACACAATACAGCAGAGTATCATCTCGCACACACAACCGCAACAGTTTCATGGACGTATTTCCATACTTTCAACAGAACCTTTCCTTTCCTGTATGTCTTCTAAACAACGTCCTTCCATGACCGGCCAGATTCCCTCTGTCGACTGGCCCATTTGATCTGAGGCTCTAAATGGAGCTTAATGTTGGCAAGCTACAAATGTTATCCGAAATTCCCGTTCTGTTCAATAGTCCGCTCTCTCCCCTCATACACTTGCCTTGGCCCCAACATCTTTTATTTTTGTCGTCCTTAGTTTTTTATCCTTCGCACAATCTCATTTCATCTGTTTCTCTTCCTGCCCCGGGAAACAATATTTTAGATGGTTATTTCTCCAATTATTTCCCTGGATTCTCTCTCCACTTCCTACCACCTAACCTACAAGCACAGCAAGTCCTCCTTGCTCATTTTTGTTTAAACTGCTTTTCTCTCTAGTCTAAAAAGTTTATCCATAGTCTTTAGAAGGGCCTCACAAATGTATATGTGTATGTATATGTATATGTATATGTGTATTGTATGGACGGCTCACAGTTCTGACTACAGATCCGTATCTTCATTTACCGCCTGGGCTCTTCCACTTGGAGGCCTCCCCTCCTTCTCCAACTCAGCACTGACCAAATGACTAAGCACATTTATTCAACAAAAGTAAGGGCCTTTGCAGCAGGTCCCATGTTTAAGAACTTATGCCACAAAATCCTCTTGATTAGTTAGCAATAGAACTTCTGAGTTTTAGTGGTCACATGGCTGGTCAGCTAACACAGCATTCTTCATGGCCTACTTTACACCTAGGTATGGCCACGTGACCAAGGGATAGACAACAGAATGTGGAGAACAAAACAGCATAGCCTCAAAAAGCAATCTCTTTGCTCTCTACTTGCTCTTTCCTTCTTCAATCCTGCTTAAACACAGAATTATGGAAACAAGCCATCTTCAGCCACAATATACCCCAGGGGCCAGGAACCAACAACAGAGGTTGGAATTCAGTGCCTGGACGACCTGGTGGAACGGAGCCATCCTGCCTCCCTGGGCAATTACCTACCCAGACATTTCCATAAGGAGGGAGATGAACTTTCCGTCTTTCATAGGTCACAGCAGATACAGCCCAACCAGGATTTTAACCAAGGCATTCGTCAGGTACAGGCATTCTATTAGACGCAGGGACAAACGCACAGAAGATCAAGAAGCGGGAGGAAGTCACCACCCTGGGTTCACCCCGCTCTGTTCCACAACCCTGTCTCTCAGCCAGGGCCACCACTAGTTCGACACCAGTACAGAGACCTTCGACCCATTTCTCCTCTTCACTTCCATATCCACTCACACACCACAGTCCACCGATGTTTCCTTATCTTACCGTCCTCTCTTCGACTACCACCACCCTGGTGCAAGTTCTTTTCACCTGCTCACACGGTGTGGGGGGTTTCTGCCTCTAGGACCCCAGTCTTGCTCTCAGACCATCCTATAAAGGCTGCTTTCGCCGTGCCATTCCTCTTAACAGACATTTAATGGCCCTTTATTTTTCTGCTTTAATTTCTATTGTCAAAAGGACAAAGTCAGACAACTCCCTGGACAGGATGTTCAAGTTTCACTCCCCTGGGATGCTCTTCCTGAACCTCCTCCCACCTCTCATACAAGTCTCATCAGGGCTGACTCGGGACCCTCTTCTGGAACATTCTGTCCATTCTCCTACTATAATATACACACCAGGAAGTACTTGTTGGGATAATTCTCATTACAATAACCGCCCTCCAGGCGGAAGCTAGCCTATCGTGTGCCTCTGTCCCTCCCGCAAGGAGGGATACACCAGGTGCATGCACTCAGCACATGCCTGCAGAGTCAGCGAGCCTTGTCTAAACCACTCTGCTTACCTCAGAAGCACTCCCACCCCCCATAACCTTCAGACAATAGTTTTCACCCTTAGCTATACATCAGAAGGACCTAGATGGCTTCTTAAACAGAGTTTCCCACTCTCCACTTTGAAAAGTCATTTCTCTCTAGGACAAAGCCATGGAATATCTATTTCTTAAAAACTCTGCAGCTAACAGTGATACAGTTTAGGAAAGGATTCAAATATTTGCGGATTTAATTGTAATTCTACAACTAAACTCAAGTCAACACTGAATAAGAACTTCTGTAATATGACAGAGTCATGTCAAGACACGGTAGAAAGCCAATGAGAACTGTATTTATTCTATAACGAAAACCATGTTTCAATGATAATTTAATCAGTTCACAATGGTATTTGTAGTTAGTTCAGAAATTTTAGAAAAGTATGTATGTCATCTAGTATTCCACGTGACATAAATAATAGCAATTAATAATTGTAGCATCAAAACGCTACACATTAAACATCCAACAAACAGATAACTTGAAGTTGCAGTTTCTTAAAATCTATTGAAATCACACACTAAAGAAACTAAGTAACTTGCTCGCAGTCTAAACGCAGAGTCACCGCAAGGGTTTTGTTTCCTAATTCCTAGCCAAGGAGAGTGCATTGCTTTCTTCTGAAATGCTTTAGCAGGGCCCTGCTGGAAATGGATATCAGATTAGAGGGATAAATGGCCAGATCCAATAAGGCAAATCCTTCTGAGTAGGGTAAGATAAGAAGAGTCAACTACAGAGATTAGGTAGTGGTAAATTCCAAAGCAGAATTATAGAATGCAAAAATGGTTGTTTCTCACACAGATATTAGACCACAAGGCAGTGTATCTTTTTTTCTTTTTAAGATTTTATTTATTTATTTGACAGAGAGAGAGGAACAGACAGTGAGAGAGGGAACACAAGCAGGGGGAGTGGGAGACGTAGAAGCAGATTTCCCACCGAGCAGGGAACCCAACGTGGGGTTCGACCCCGGGATCATGACCTGAGCCACCCAGGGGCCCCTCCGGGCAGTGTATCAAGTGGTATGGAACGAACTCAAGGAGCAACAGATGCAAAAGGCATCCAAGAACAGTCTAAGGAGAAAGCAACAAGAGAACATGAGAAATACGAAACAGTGAAAACTCAACAAAAAGCTTAAGAATAGAAGGAGATGCTGAGAGCATAATTCCCAGACTCAGAATTTCTAGCAATTTGAATGGTACGGAGGCAAGAAATCTGAACTTCAGTCCACATCTTTGCTTGGATCAGCAGCCACCCATCTCAACCTCCCCATCGACGGAATAGAGTTAATGATCCACAGGCAATATTCCAGTCACACACGACCATCAAGCATGCAAGATGGAATATTTTTAAAATATAAACATGTAGCAAATGCAAGGGGTTGGTGTTAATTTAATAACCCAATAAATAGCGGTTATATTTCATAATGTTGTAAAGCACTTGAGCGGATTCCAACAAGAGAAAAAACAAGCAATCACAGAAACTCGTAAGGAATAAACCAAATAAAGTTTGGTAAACTCTAGAACTGAGAGAACCACCCCCACACGGCCTAATCCCTACCCCCTAGCAAATTTGCAGAGTGCTGCTTCTCTAAGCATTCTTTAGATACACTCTTGGTCATCTCCTAACTTTGATACGGGCTCAGTTTTCTTACTTTGGAAAGACATGGGCATCTCTAGATTTCTGAGGCAATGAGTATCAGGAACCAAAAGCCTTCTCTGCACTGTCTGATCCTATTTCAAGAAAACAGCAAACATCTTAAATCTTGACTAGTCTGCACTCAAAAGTGAAGAATGTTGTATGGGATTCTGCAGAGCAAGAGGTTATCAGGGATTTTTTCGTCTGCGTCTTATTTACACTACCACCTTCTCCTAGTCCTATTCCTGTTAAGCCTCAGGGCAGGGCAGCCAGCCTCGCAGGCATCCGACAACATTCCAAGGCGCTGTAGACCAGAGGAGGCACTGACACTGACCATGCCCAGGCAGTATCTCCAGACTATCTTGTTGGTCGACAAGCCTGACTACCTGGGCAGCTTCAGCACAATCTGGGAAACAAAACAGGTACAGTCTGCTAATTGGTGGGATCTCTGCATCCCCCTGATTAAGAATCTAGAAGTCAACCTTGAAAATAAAGCAGTCTCTTTGGACAGAGCCGACCTGCTTCTTTACTTAGTCTGGGATGAGCCTCTCGGCACAGGCGTCAAGCGTCTGCGTAGCGGGGAGCCACCTGCTTTGAGTCAACCTCAGAAGGAGACTATGGCTCTGGAATTTGGTAAGGTTCCCAGGCACAGCCTAGGTGCTCTCCTTGTCTGGCAACATCTCTCATTAGGTGGTCTTCATATAAATTTAAGACTTTAGTGTAAAAAGCTGTGTTTCCTGGTTCTAATACAATCTGAGCATGGTCCCTCGACTACACGAGTTCACTGTTTTGGTTCCTGCTTTTATTCTCATTTAGTCCAAGATCCTGACACCAGTCTCCCGGTTCCGTACCCCTGCTATTCCCAAGGAATTGGAAGCGTGAACTTCAAGTAAGTGCAAGAAGTCTGTGGCACATCTTCTCACCAGATCAAAACTACTATCCACCAGGATCTCCACTGTTTCTCAATCCAGCACACCGCCTTCTGCCATCTGCCATTCATACCCCATTATAGATCACTGCATCAGAAATCAAGTCAAACACAAAACACATGATTAAAAACAGCAAGGGTATGTTACAGAAAGATCATTTGATAAACTCTAAGAACTGTGGGTCACTCCTTGTTTTGAGAAAGGTGCTCTCAACCAGAGTGAAATCTACCTGGCCTCTGCGATCAGACACCATTCCCCACTCAGTGGTTTGCCTCTTCTCTCCCGCACCCTAGAACGCGGGCAGGTGAAGAGAAGCAGAGCCGCAGGCCTGGGCCAAATAAATTCGAACTGAATGAAGTCATTAAACATCCTTACAGTTTGGTCCCTACACAGCACGTTCAAATCACATCTGCCAAAATAATAACTAGTAGGCACTGATTCACCGAAGAAGAAAGCAACGTTCAGAATATGAAATTGGCAAAACATCCACAACAGCACGGGGCAGGCGGGAATTTCCACTCAGCTCTGCCTGACCCCGAAGCCCACCTGTTCGTCCCGTGCTCGGCCCCTTCAGCCGTGCACATACACGCCGCTTAGAACACCTGTGACATGCAGAGCACCAAACACAGCACAAGAATCCACTAACAATAAAACAAGGGAAAATCCTGGGGTTTTTGATATATTTTGTTAAAGGGATAACTTTAAAAGAATTAGAAATTCAATTCCTGGGGTGCCGGGGTGGCTCAATTCAGGGTCTGACTCTTGATTTTTGCTCAGGTCATGATCTTGGTGTCTGGCTCCAGGCTGTGCATGGAGCCTGCTTAAAGATCCTCTCTCTCAGGGTGCCTGAGGGGCTCAGTCATTAAGCGTCTGCCTTGGGCTCGGGTCATGATCCCAGGATCCTGAGATCAAGTCCCACATGGGGCTCCTTCCTCAGCGGGGAGCCTGCTTCTCCCTCTGCTTGGGCTCTCTCTCTCTCTCTGACAAATAAATAAATAAAATCTTAAAAAAAAAAAAAGATTCTCTCTCTCCCTTTCCTTCTACCCCTCACACACTCTCTCTAAAAGGAAGGGAGAGAGGGTGGAAGAGAGGGGGGGAAAAGGAAAGAAAAAGGGAGACAGGGCGAGGAGAGGAAAGGGAAGGAAAACAAAGGGAGAGGAAAGGAGAGGTAAGGAAAGGTAATGAAAGGAAGAGGGAAAAAAAAAAAGAAATTCCTTATTATCTCAACCTCCCCTTTCTTGGATTATAGTGAAGCCTTTAGGACGATCTTGGCTAACAAAACAAAATCAGCAACAATAATTTTAAAAACCCCAATCTAAAGTGATCCTAAACAAATTAATGAGAAAAATGACATTAAGTTAGGTTTTAATAAAATGTCTATTCTAATAAGTTATATTTCCCAATTTCATATTTCATTTCTATTATAGTAACATGAAATAAAACATAGAAATAAATAATATTATGCTCTTAAAATGAAGTACTTTTCTAATTAAAACCAACTACCATAAATCCCATCTCCCTTTACTTCCTAAACAAGAGAAAACATACAGAGATGTTGAAACTCCTTGAATTAAAACAAAACAAAACAGAACAAAACAAAAAAACACACACACTCACACACACACACACACAATGTTCTCTTGTATGTTTTTTGACCATACATAGCCTTTTGCCAACATAGCCAGTTTTAACCTGGTCCTTCACCATTTCAAAATCCTGGTAGACAGAAAGCAATGTTTCATCTATCTGATAGCTTCCAGACTTGTGGAATTGTATTTTTCTCTTCAAAATTCTTTCTAAAAATCTGGTTTTAGATCTTTTTTTTTTTTTTTTTTTAAGATTTATTTATTTATTTATTTGACAGAGAGATCACAAGCAGGCGGAGAGGCAGGCAGAGAGAGAGGAGGAAGCAGGCTTCCTGCTGAGCAAAGAGCCCGATGCGGGGCTCGATTCCAGGACTCTGAGATCATGACCTGAGCCGAAGGCAGCAGCTTAACCCACTGAGCCACCCAGGCGCCCCTGGTTTTAGATCTTTAAATGTTAACAACTTTAACATTGTGTTTTTAGCATTTAAAACTCGCTGGGAACTCTTACAGGCTAAGCCTAGAATTAAAGCATCAAAAAAAAAAAAAAAAACCGTGAAAAATGTGAGTACATCTACAAGCTAATTAATATTACTAAAAATATTCGGATATCAAATAGGTCTACAGAATACGGACATCAACATCTCGCTTCATATTTTAATATTATCAGTGAGTGATGTTAAATATCATAAATCAAAGGGCACAGATAGGACACAGGTTAAAGTAATGTTAATGACAAAACCAAATGAATAGAAGGCTTACTGAAACCATTTTACCATTTATTATTATCTTATGGCAGCTACACTGAGAGGACACTCCTTGGGACAGAAGAAGGGATTTGCGTTCTCTATTCGTGGAATAGCTGCAAAACCCAGTAAAGCAGTGACTATTGCTGTCCACGTTGTAGAGCTGGTGACACACCCATGGAGCTTCAGAGCAGGTAAGTACCCAGGCCATCTGGCCCAGGTCCGCCCTCGGAGCCCCTCCCCGGCACAACCTGGAAACCGTCAATATGGAGAGCACACTTTCCAACAAGCCATTTCACACACCGCTTCATTTCCCCACAACTCCCTCGGCATCCTGTGTAATCATGTGCAAGTAAGGACGGAGAAAACATAACGGGAATAAATGTACTTTTCAAACTTAGCTAAAAAGCAAACTATTGACCAAAACCCCCATCTGAATATTCTGTTTTGTATTACTCAACTTCAGGCAAAATATGAAAACCGAACGCAAGTCAAAATAGTTCCCTTCCTTTGTAGTATAACAACAACATGCCAGAGATCAATTTAGATTTTTAAAAGTGTTATCGTGAAGAAGTTAAATATTCAGGAAATGAATGACCACCTAGCATAAACTTACTGAGTAGAATCACATAATAAATGTTTAATTTTTCCAGTGGCTGCTTTTCCGTTTGTGGCCTATTCCGGCATTCTGCCTTCCTTCCCATTCTTCAGCCAGGGGCAATGACGTTACGTCCTGGCCCTTGCAGAGACACAAAACTCGACTGCGGGCTCTACCCACTGATGCTTTAAGCAGTGTGACATAAGATATGTCAGAGGGAAGATCGCATTTGACCCCATCCCGTGGAAGGACACATTTCCAGCTTCCTTGAAATTGTACAGTCTTAATTTTTGGAAACGACATACTGACGAAAGCAACTGGCTGATTTTCCAAAGACCTCTTGGAGTTTGGAAGTAAAAGAGAGATAAACACTGACTTGACAGTGAGCAAATAAATCATGTTCATATGTAGGGAATAGAAGTTTCAATGTGTGGCCTTTAGAGACCCATAGTCTTCTCTCTGATGGCACCATTTTGAGGGACATTTTCCCTTTCTTCGACAATTCCAATGATTTACTTAGTTATTTAGTTTCTTTTATTTTAAAAGATTTATTTATATATTTTAGAGAGGAAGAAGGAGAAACGGAGCGGGGAGGGGCAGAGGAAGAGAGAAATTTAAGCAGACTCTGTGCGGAGCCTGATGCAGACCTCCATCTCAGCACCCTGACATCATGACCTGAGCAGAAGGCAGCAGTCAGAGTCTTAACTAAAGAAACTTTCACAGTACTAAATTACTGTCACCCTCTCACAGAACAACAGTCAAATCATTCATTATTCATATCCCCTTCCAATTTGTTTTAACTAAATTAATTTTTTATAAAAATAAAAAATACATTTCATAAAAGTAAATAAAATAAAATAAATTTTATTTATTTATTTGGCAGAGAGAGAACGCAAGCAGAGGGAGATGCAGGCTCCTAGCCGAGCAGAGAGCCCGATGCGGGGCTCCATCCCAGGACCCTGGGACCATGACCTGAGATGAAGGCAGAGGCTTAATGACAGAGCCACCCAGGCGCCCCAACTCCCCTTCCGATTTTTGAACTGGAAGTCAGAAACCAAGTAACTAAAAGTAAAGGCAAGAAAGAGAAGAATTCAAGTTTGTACAATTGCTTCAATAAAACATGCCTGATTTGATAGAACATAAGGCCAGAAAACTAGCCAGTAAAGGCAGAGTAACCTCTTGTTTCCTCAGGATCACAGGAAATACAGGAATTATTCTCATCTGATTCAACAGGATTTTCTAATTATGCCTAATCTGTGGAGAGTCTGCTACACACGAATCTTTTTGCTAACGACAGAAAGATCTTATACATCTCCTAAGGCAGAAGTTACATGATTATTCTCCAACATACAATTAGGACAATTGTGACATATGTCTCTGTGGTAGAAAAGAAACAGACATGCAAACCCAGACTGGATTTGGGCTTAAAGAGACACAAATTGGCATCTTCACAAATAATGCTCAAGTGCACTCACCCTTCCAAGGCCTCTTTCCCTTTCTTCTACAATGGGTTTCCCCTTTTCTGGAAGTTCTCTACACCCTTGATATCTTCTCCGACAGAAGTTCTGCCCAGTGTGTAAAATTTCTCTGGCCCTCCTCACCTTTTTCTCCTCCTTTCAGGGTAAGAATCATGGCGAGGGTAGGGGGGATGAGTGTCACCTGAGGAGGTTGTTAATGCAAAAAAAATTCAATAATTTGTTCGAATTTTTTCTGCCTTTATTTATTTATTTATTTATTTATTTATTTATTTATTTATTGCTTTATCCCTATAGAAAACCAGCTGAGCTGTGGGCTAAAGGGCTGGCTAACTGGAAAGGATGGAAAGGAATGAGCTGATTATCACAGCTATCAAGCAGTTAAAAAAATATCTCTTCAATAAAAGGATCCAGGAAAAAAAATGAATTCATGCACTGTGCAATTTTATTCCTACCCACCTCTCTCTGAACCATCTGAAAGGCTGACTCACATACACCCATGCTTTAAAGAAACTATGAAGTATTTAGATTGTCACCTGTAGGGATTTCAATAGTTCTCAGGAACCCGTTTCCAAAGTTCCCGAATCATTGGGACAGCCCACTTAGCTTTCAAGGTAGGGAGAAGATCAATGTGCGGTGTTTGAGATCTTTGCCTTGCTTCTGACTCTTTGTTTAAAAATATAGAAAGAGGAGGAATTTAATAGTTCAATTTTACCCCCAGTTAGTCAGAGAAACTAAGTCCTATTCCCTCCAAGGTAACTGTACTGAGTTTTTCAGAATAAGTAACATCTTTTTAAATGTCAGCTACTCTGTGGACCTTAGCATGAGTCTTTATAAAGACATTATGTTAATCCCTACAAATGACTTGTGTCGTTACAAAAATCAATAAAATAATCTTAGCAAAAGATGATTTCACATGCTCCGAGGAAGAAACCTAAAGAGAACTGAGACTCACTCCTGTCACTATATTTCAGCACAGTATTTAAAGCCAAGCCATAGCAAACGGAGAAGAGAGAAACAAATAGTATGAAATAAAAAGTATCCAAATTGGAAAAAGTAAAACTGTCACTACTTGCAGATGACATGATACTATATATAGAAAACTCTCAAGACTCCACCAAAACACTACCAGAACTAAGAAAATGAATCGGTAAACTTACAAAATAAATGTACATATAAATCTATTGCACCTTTATATACTACAAGGGATTATCATAAAGAGAAATTAAGAAAACAATCCCATTTTAATTGCTTCAAACAGAAAAAAGACCTAGAAATAAATTTAATCAAAGGACAGAAAGACCTATACTCTGAAAATTATAATACATTGGTGAAAGAAATTAAAGACAACACAAATAAATGGAAAGATATACTGTACTCATAGACAGGAAAAAATAATATTGTAAAAATGTCCATACTACCCAAAGCCATCTACAGACTAAATGCAATCCCTTCAAAGTACCAATGGCGTTTTTCAAAGAACTAGAACAAATAAACCTAAGCTTTGTGTGGAAACACAAAAGATCCCAAAAAGCTAAAACAATCCTGAAAAAGAAAAAGAAAACTGGAGGTATGACTCTCCCTGATTTTAAACTACACCACAAATCTATAGTAGTTAAAAAATAGTATGGTACTGGCACAAAAACAGACACACAGATCAATGGAATAGAATGAAGACTCCAGAAATAAACCGACATTTATATGATTAATTAATCAATGATACAAGAGGTAAGACTATACGACGGGGAAAAAAACAGTCTCTTCAATAAATGGTCTTGGGAAAGCTGGGCAACTGAACACAAAACAACGAAAGTGAAGGCCTTTCTTACACCACACACAAAAATAGACTCAAAATCGCTTTAAAGTCCTAAATGTGAGACTTGAAGCCATGAAATTCCTAGAAGAATTTCTAGGAATCCAAACAAAAAGGCAACCTACTGAACGGGAGAAGATATTTACAAATGATACTTAATTATAAAAGACATATAAAGAACACACACAATTCAATAAAAAAAAAAAACCCAAAGAGTGCAATCTAAAAATGGGCAGACGACCTGCATAGAAATTTCTCTGAAAAAGACACACAGACGGCCAAAGGACACACGAAAAGATGCTCAACATCACTCATCATCAGGGAAACGCAAATCGGAACCACAGCAGATAGCACACCTCACACTTGACAGAACGGCTATTATCAAAAAGACAAGATAAAGAAGACGTGTGTGTGTGTGTGTGTGTGTGTGAGAGAGAGAGAGAGAGAGAGAGAGAGAGATGGAATACTACTCAGCCATGAAAAAATAATGAAGTTTTTTGCCATGTGAGACAACACAGATGAACAGAGAGGGTATGATGTTAAGGGTAATTATGGTTATTATGAAATAAGTCAGTCAGTGAAGGACCAATGCCGTATAATTTCACTTACATGGGAGATCCAAAAACCAAAACAAACAAAACAAAACCGAAACACACTCACAAATACAGAGAACAACCTGGTGGTTGCTAGAGGGGAGGGACGTAGGGGAGGGCCAAACTAGGGGAAGGGAATTAAAAACCACAAACTTCCAGTTACAAAATAAAGAAAACACATTTCCTATGCAATGTATAGCATAGGTAACAGAGCTCATAATATTGTAGTAACTTTGTACAGTAACAGACAGTAGCTGTCTTTTATCATGATGATCACTTCCTAATTTATAAAAACGCTGACTCACTATGTTATATACTGGAACCTAATGCAATAACGTATGTCAATTGTAATTCAACTGAAAAGGAGAAGATAGGCCTACCCTCAGTAGTCTTCTAATACCCTGAGTTTATTAAGTGCCTGAGAAGGTTGAATCAACCATAAAAATAAAATAAAGCATAGGCAACCCATAAGCTCCCGAAAATTAACACCAGATCACATTTAAAAATCAACATTGGAGTAAATGTACACACAGAAAAGACAAACGTGAGCGAACGGCAAGATTACCGTAAGACGAGGAAGAAAGTGGTGACACTGACAGATTCAGTGCGGCCCTCGGTGGCCCAGTGGGAAACAAACATTCAGCAGACGATCATGAATGAGGAACGGCATGGTTATTAACACAGAGCAATGAAATCCGTGAAACCATACTAGTAACCTCAAGAATTGCAAGCATAACTTATTAAGTGGGATTAAGAAAAAAAAGAGGACAAACTAAAAACAAACAACAAATTACTGTTTGGTATGAATCATGTGTTAAATATCCTTTCTACAACTGTGCACGCAATGTTGATTACAATATGTGAAATAGTAATGGTATCGCAACATAAAATATACACGAGGACAGATTCTCTTTTTTCTAAGATTTTATTTATTTTTTTTTGACAGAGAGAGAGAGATCACCAGTAGGCAGAGAGGCAGGCAGAGAGAGGGGGAAGCAGGCTCCCTGCTGAGCAGAGAGCCCGATGAGGGGCTCGATTCCAGGACCCTGAGCCCATGACCTGAGCCGAAGGCAGAGGCTTAACCCACTGAGCCACCCAGGTGCCCCAGAAGGATGGATTCTTGAACCATGTAAAATTTTTAGTTAAGAAAGCTATACTCAGGGCACCTGGGTGGCTCAGTGGGTTAAAGCCTCTGCCTTCGGCTCAGGTCATGATCCCGGGGTCCTGGGATCAAGCCCCACATCGGACTCTCTGCTCAGCGGGGAGCCTGCTTCCCCCTCTCTCTCTGCCTGCCTCTCTGCCTACTTGTGATCTCTCTCTCTGTCAAAAAAAATAAATAAAATCTTAAAAAAAAATAGTGAGCTATATTCATTCTTCTTGGAAACATTAGAAGGTGACATGGCCTGGCTAAAAATAAGTTTATAAATATATGAAAAAGATTTTTAAAGTCGATTGTTAATTCCATACTGCTGCATGAATGCTAATTAGGTAAAAGAATGAACAAATGGAAGAGATTTGGTAACATAAATGTTAGGATACTCATGGTAAATATAGAATATAGGTAATAATACTTCCTGGAAAAGTGGAGAAAACATATGGAACATGTTACCCAGAAGGAAACCAAGCAATGAAGAGAAATGGATTTAAGAAGTACCTGGAAATGCATTGGAGAATAAGGAAACATTTCAAAAGGGAGAAACTCAAAAGGATAATAAAGACCTAATAAATGTGACAAGAAGACATTCCTAACCATTATTTTTGGTTCCTGAAGCTCTCTGTTGAATAACATGACACAAAGAGGATCACCTCACATGAGACTTTATACTGTTTGGGTAGGAACTCTCTCAATTAGCTATTTCCAAAGTTTAAAAATGTAAACCATCACATCAGTTCAAAACCTACTTATTATTTCAAGTCCTATCTGTAACCACTCCAAGCCCCTCGGACACCAGTATGGATGAAACAGCTCAGGGTCCCAAACTTCTACACCTTCACATCTCTATTCAGAAGCTATATTTGTCCTCCTAGTTATATCTACTCCTCTAATTTAGTCAACAGCATAATTTCAATTTTTTTAAAATTGGAGTAGAGTTGACAATGTTACATCAGCCTTGGGTGTGCAACATAGTGATATGACACTTTTATGTATTATGCTTTGGTTTCTGGAGGAGCTACCATCTGTATATTTTATACTAATTTAGGTCCTTTCCTGTTTAATTTTCTGTATCACAAAAACATGCAGATTAAACTAAATACACTTTGCCATTTGGTTATTTTCTTCACGTGCACTATGTAATGATCAGATTTTGAAATAACACCAAAATTAATCCATACTCAGTATAAACAGAGGAAATACTTTCATCTTTATAGAATGGGAAATTTGTTTTGGTCTTATATTTGACGGCTTTGCATTGTTTGTTTTTTGGGGGAGAAAATGTAGAATGCAAAAAGACAGCCTAGTGAGGGTTTTAATTTTGTTATTGCAATAAGAGTCCTATCTACCTGATTCTTGCGTAGCAATATTCAAAAGGAAGCTAGCATTACTGTAATATGTAAGTTTCTCCTTATAAAAAAACAGCAGTCTGATATTGGCAGGGGAACACCATAACCTAACTTTCAAAACCCCAAAAAAGAAAAAAAATTTACTTTGTACCTAAAAGAGAAAAATCTATGGACAAAAATACCAGCAAGGCTGTCCTATAGAATAGAAGAAGAGATAAACAGTTTCTCAGAAAAATAAAAATCAAAGGAGTTCATGACCACTAAACTAGTCCTGCAAAAAATATTAAAGGGGACTCTGGAAAGAAAAGATCATACGTGGGAGCAGGAAAAACAGGAAACACAAAAGCAATAAAAATAATTATTTCTATAGAAAGTCACAAAAGGGATTCACAAAATAAAAGGATGTTAAATAAGATACCATATACCTACAACCCCAGGGGAAGAAGAGTAAAGAATGGGTTCAGTATCGAGCAACCATCACCTTCATATAGACTGCTAAGTGCAGAAGAGGTTATGTACAAACCTAATGGTAACCACAAATCAAAAACCACTAACAGATATGCAAAGACCAACGAGCCCAAGTGTATCACAAAAGAAAATCAGCAAATCATGAAAGACAGCAAGAGAAGAAAGGATCAGAGAAAACTACATAAACAACCAAAAAACAAGTAACAAAAGAGCAATAAATATATATCTATCAATAACCACTTTGAATTGAAATGGACTAAATGCACCAATCAAAAGATATGGGGTGTCAAAGTGGATAATAAAACAATACCCATCCATATGCTGCATACAAGAGACTCATTGCAGACCTAAATCCACCTGCAGATTGAAAGTGAGGAGATGGAGAAACATTTATCATGTAACTGGCTGTTGAAAGAAAGAGTAGCAATACTTATATTGGAAAAAATAGACTTTTCTTTTTAAGATTTTATTTATTTATTTGAAAGAGGGAGAGAGAGTGGGAGAGGGAACACAAGCAGCGGGTAGTGAGAGAGGGAGAAACAGGTTTCCCGCCCAGCAGGGAGCCCGAGGCGGGGCTCGATCCCAGGACCCTGGGATCAATACCTGAGCCGAAGGCAGACGATTAATGACTAAGCCACCCAGGCGCCCCAGAAAAAAATAGACTTTAAAACAAAGACTGTAGAAAGAGACAAAGAAGGACACTATGAAATAATAAAGGGGACAACCCAATAAGAAGATGTAACAATTGTAAATACTTATGTGCCCAATGCACGAGCACCAAATACATAAAACACAGTTAGTAAGAGACATAAGGGAAAACTAGTCAGTAGTGACACAACTGTAGTAGAGGACATTAATATGCATAGATGATCCAAACAGAAAATCGACAGGGATAGACGACGCACACAGAAAATCAACAAGGATAGGTGATCCAAACAGAAAATCGCTAGGGAAACTGTGGCTGAGCAGATGGATTTAACAGATCAGATCAGAACATCATATCCTAAAACAGAATACACATTCTTTTCAAGTGCACATGGAACATTCTCCAGAATACATCCCATATTTTGCCACAAGTCTTAACAACTTCAAAAAGATCAAAGTCATACCATGCATATTTTCTGACCACAACACTGAAAACTAAAAATCAACAACAGCACAGAATCTAGAAAAAACATGAACACATGGGGGTTATATAACATACTACAGTGAAAACAATGAATGGGTCAAATAAGAAATCAAAGAAAAAAATAAAAAAGTACATGAAACAAACAAAAATGAAAACACTACAGTCCAAAACTTTTGGGATGCAGTAAAAGCAGATCTAAGAGTGAAGTTTATAGCAATATAGGCCTAACTCAAGAAGCAAGAAACATTTCAAATAACAACCTAACCTTACACTTAAAGGAGCTAGAAAAAGAACAAATAAAACCCAAAATCAGAAAAAGGAAAAAGATAATAAATATTAGAGCAGAAATAAATGATATATACAAACTAAAAAAAACAACAGAACTGGTCAATGAAACCAGGACTTGGTTCTTTAAAAAATATAAAATGAAACTGACAATCCCCTAGCCAGACTTATCAAAAAGAAAAAGCACTCAAATAAACAAAATCACAAATGAGAGAGGAGAAATAACAATCAACACCACAGAAACACAATTATAAAAGAATATTACAGGGGCGCCTGGGTGGCTCAGTGGGTTAAAGCCTCTGCTTTCGGCTCAGGTCATGATCCCAGGGTCCTGGGATCGAGCCCCGCATCGGGCTCTCTGCTCAGCAGGGAGCCTGCTTCTTCCTCTCTCTCTGCCTGCCTCTCTGCCTACTTGTGATCTCTGTCTGTCAAATAAATAAATAAAATCTTAAAAAAAAAAAAAAGAATATTACAAAAAACCACATGCCAACAAACTGGACAACCTGGAAGTCATGGATAAATTCCTAGAAGCACTTAGAAGTGAAACAGGAAGAAATAGAAAATTTGAACACACTGATTACCAGCAAAGAGATTGAATACCCAACAAACCAAAGTCCAGAACTAGACAGCTTCAAAGGCAATTTTACCAACTATCTAAAGAAGAATACCTATTCTCAAATTATTCCAAGAATTAGAAGAGGAAAGAAAACTTCCAGATTCATTCTACTATGATGCCAATATCACTCTGATCACCCTGATAACAAAACTAGATAAAGACACCACAAAAACAGAGAACTGTAGGCTAATATCTCTCATGAACATAGATACAAATATCCTCAATAAAATACCAGCAAACCAAATCCAATAGCACATTAAACAAATCAGTCACCACAATCAAGGGGAATTTAATCCCTAGATACAAGAGCGTTTGAATATTTGCAAATCAATCAATGGGATACATCACATTAATAAGAGAAGGATTGAAAACCATATATCATTTTTTAAAGATTTTTAAAAATTTATTTATTTGACAGAAAGAAAGAGAGCACAAGCAGGGAAAGGGACAGGCAGAGGAAGAAGCAGGCTCCCCACTAGGCAGGGAGCCCAATGTGGAACTTGATCCCAGGAATCTGGGATCCAAACAGAAAATCAACAAGGAAATAGTGGCTTCATATGATCATTTCAATATACACATTGAAAGACAGTTGGCAAAGTACAACATCCATTCACAATAAAACCCCTCAACAAAATAGGATTAGAGGGAACATACCTCAACATAATAAAGGTCATCAATGAACAGCCCACAGCAAACATCACACTCAATGGGGAAAAACTGGGAGCTTTTCCCTTAAGGACAGGAACAAGACAAGGATGTCCACTCATAACTTTTATGCAACATAGTACTGGAAGTCCTAGCTACAGCACACAGACAAGACAAAGAAATAAAATGCAGCCCAATTAATAAGGAAGAAGTAAAACTTTCACTGTTTGGAGATGACATGATACTCTATACAGAAAACTCGAAAGACTCCACCAAAAAACTACCACAACTGATAAATGAATTCAGTTAAGCCGCAGGATACAAAATCAATGTGTAGATATCTACTGCGTTCCTAAACACCAATAATGAAGCAGAAGAGAAATCAAGAAAACAATCCCATTTACAACTGCACCCAAAATAATAAGGTACCTAGGAGTAAACTTAACCAAAGACGTGAAAGGCCTGTACTCTGAAAACTATACACTACTAATGGAAAAATTGAAGAGGATGCAAGGAAATGGAAAGACATTCCAGGTTCATGAACTGGAAGAACAAATATGGCTAAAATGTCCGTACTACCCAAAGAAATCTATAGATTTATTGCAAACCCCATCAAAATACCAACCGCATTTTCCACAGAACTAGAAAAAACCATCCTGAAATTTGTATGGAACTACAAATGACCCAAAACAGCCAAATGAATCTTGAAAAAGAAAAACAAACTGGAGGGGTGCCTGGACGGCTCAGTAGATAAAGTGTCTGCCTTTGGCTCAGGTCATGATCCCAGGGTCCTGGGATGAAGCCTCAAGTCAGGCTCTCTGCTCAGCAGGGAGTGTGCCTCTCTCTCTCTCTCTCTCTCCGTGTCTCTCCCCCAGTTCATGTTCTCTATCTCTCTCTCTCAAATAAACAAATAAAATCTTAAAAAAAAAAAAATGAAAAACACAACTGGAGGTATCACAATTCCAGATTTCAAGCTCTATTACAAAGCTGTAGGCATCAAGACAGTAGGGTACTGGCACAAAGATCAATGGAAGAGAATAGGGAACCCTGAAATGGACCCTCAACTCTATGATCAACTAATCTTTCACAGAGCAGGAAAGAATATCTAATGGGAAAAAGACAGTCTCTTCAACAATGGTGTTGGGAAAATCAAACATCCATAAGCAGAAGAATGAAGTTGGATCACTTTCTCACACCATACATACAAATAAATTCAAAATGGATGAAAGACCTACATGTGAGACATGAAACTCTAAAACTCCTAGAAGAGAGCACAAGCAATAATTCTTCTAACATTTGATATAGCAACATTTTTTTAGATAGGTCTCCTATCTAAAGGAAAGGAAAAGGAAACAAAAGCAAAACTAAAGGCAAAGGAAACAAAAGCAAAACTAAAGTCTTGGAACTGTATCAAAATAAGAATGAAACATTCAACAAGACAAAAAGGCAACCTACTGAAGGGGAAAGATATTTCCAAATGATTTATTTGATAAAAGGCTAGTATCCAAAATATATAAAGAACTTAGACAACTCAACACAAAAAAAAACACAAATAATCCCATTTAAAAATGGGCAAAAGAGGGGCACCTGGGTGACTCTGTCAGTTAAGAGTCTGCCTTTGGCTTAGGTCATGATCCTGGGGTCCTGGCCCCGCATGGGGCTCCTTGCTCAGCAGGGAGTCTTCTTATTCCTCTTTCACGTCCTCCCCCCGGTTTGTTCTCTTTCAAATAAATGGATCTTAAAAAAAAAAAAAAAAAAAAAAAAAAAAAGAGGGGGGGCAGGAGACATGAACAGACATTTCTCAGAAGAAGACATCCAGATGGCTAACAGACACTTGAAAAGATGCTCAATATCACTTACCACCAGAGAAATGCAAATCAAAACTACAAGAGATATCACCTCACACCTGTCCCGATGGTTAAAATAAAAAACACAAGAAACAGGTGTTGCTGAGGATGTCGATGAAAAAAACCTTCTTGCACTGTTGGTGGGAATGCAAACTGGTAGAGCTACTGTGGAAAACAGTATGGAAGTTCCTCAAAAAATTAAAAATAGAGAACTACCCTAGGATCCAGTAATTGCACTATTGAGTATTTACCCAAAATATACAAGTACACTAATTCAAAGGGATACACACACCTGGATGTTCACTGTAGCTTTATTATAGTAACCCAACTATAGAAGCAGCCCAAGTGCCCATCAATGGATGAACGGATAAATATACAATGGAATATTACTTGGCCATAAAAAAGAATGAAACCTTGCCATTTGCAACAACATGGGTGGCGCTAGACGGTATAACACTAAGGGAAATAAGTCAGAGAAAGACAAATACCATATGATTTCACTCATATGTAGGATTTTTTTAAAGATTTTATTTACTTGACAGAGAGAGAGTACAAGCAGGGGGAGCACCCATGGGAAAGGGAAAAGCAGGCCCCCCACTGAGCAAGGAGCCTGATGCAGGGCTCGATCCCAGGACCCCGGGATCATGACCTGAGCCAAAGGCAGACGTTCAACTGACTGAGCCACCCAGGCGCCCCTACTCATATGTAGGATTTAAGAAACAAGTGAACAAAGGAAAAAGAGAGAGAGAGAGAGAGAGAGAGAAACTAAGGAATAGATTCTTCCCCATAGAAAATAAACTGATAGTCACTGGGGGTGGGGGGAATGAGTGAAACAAATGAGGTTACAGAATGCACTTCTGATGAGCCTGGCTAAGGTACGGAATTGCTGAATCACTACATTGTACACCTGAAACTAATAACACTGTATGTTAACTGCTCTATAATTAAAATAAAACATTTAATATTAAAAAAATGTTATATTGTCTTTCCTTGCCAGTTCAAAGGATGGGGACAAGCTCAAAGCCAACTTTTACGGGGCCTCTGCCAAAGCAGGCCATAAAAGAAAGGCTGATAATTTAAAAAGCACGCAGTTTCAAGTGGATCCCAATTCAAAAATTCTAGCTTCTAGTGATGCTTGAAGAACAAGCTAGATTTATTTCTCTGGCACTAGAAAAAAGCGGGATAAATTCCATCCTAATTATGAAAAGCTTTACTTGTAACAGTAATCGATCAAAGTACGCTAAACCTTAGTAAAAAGTCATTTTGTACTATAGTTAGAGCTAAGAATATAAGGAATGACCTGTTTATGTTTTTTGAAAAGTTTTAATGACATCAGAATCCATGTGGAGAAATACACAAAACCATACGTGAAGATCGCCATGTGAGTCAATTAAAGGAAAACCTTGCCTACATTCCTGCTTAACATTCATCTCAAAACAATTACTTTTATGGCTATCATGAAAAAAAAAATGAGGAAAAAAATACCTAAATGTTCTGCAAAGCCTTCATCGATTTCAGGTTTTTCTTGTTCTTCTTTCTCTTTTCTCTTTCCTTCCTTCTTTCCTTTTTTTTCTTTCTTTTGCCTTTTTTTTTCTTTTTTCTTTCTTTCTCTTGCTCTCATTTCAAGTTTCTTTATACGACTCTCTTTTTACTTTCCAATTAGTTTTGGGTAACAAGGTTTATTCTACAGTTTGTTTTCTAAAACTTGATATTTTTAAGTCACTTTCCCCCACCTAGTTAAAATTTGTCAGTTTTGAAGGGAAGGGCATTTCATTCACTTTTAATCTTGGCACCACTTCCTATTACAATTCAGTAAAAACATCGGACTTGTCATTTTTTGCTTTGCAGCTGAAGAAATAAATATTGCGATGGTGCCATAATGAGCAGCAAATTCAATCCTACCTGTTCTGCAGAGGCATCATTACCTATGTCATCAGGGAATCAGCGGTTTTTGATTTTCACTCTCTGTATCTGTGTAAAGTGTAAGACGTCAAATCATAGGATATCATCAAACATCACAGATCACCACATATGAGAGAGAGAGAGAATGAGCTCAAGAGTACCAGCATGGGCCACGTTTAATTTGCCCACATAAATTCAGCTTTAATCATGGACATCTCCTCTGCAGCATACGGTCTGTTCAACATAGAAGTTAAAAAACACAGAGGTCCTTAAATTTTGCTTTTAGTCCTCTTTCACACATGAGGACTTGAGGGAAAAATCATTTTCGAAACTTTCACAAAAAAAAGCAATAAACCAGCTTCTAGTCAGCGGACATCACCTTCATAAACACAGCGAGTCTGTTCCCTGAAGGTGACACTTTCCAAAAGCATTTACTGAAGGCCAGTGGGTTTCTATAGAAGTTTAATTATATTCTCAGGATTTACACTCCGGAAGAGAAAATTACAGTCCACATATCTCTAAGCTCTTCATTAAAAGCAAAGAGAAAATGTATAAATATCTCCTTCAGATGTAATAGACTTTTTGCCTAATAAAACTGTATGTCCTTTAAGTTAAAAAATAGCTTGCGCTTTTGACAATGTATTTTGGAGGGGGGAAGTTTTAGCTTAAAAGTTTCCTGAGCTTGAAAAATTATTTATCCCCAAAATTATAATCTGATGTTATGCTTATCTGATGGTTAACCAGAGCTACCAGGAAAATATTTTCATTTCTCTGATGTCACTGACATTGAACCACCTTTCATACGTGTGTTGACCAGTGGCATACCTCTGCAGAAAGGTCTACTCACACCCTTTGACCATTTTTAAATCAGGCTGTTTTCTTATTGTTGACTTGAAGAGTTCATTATATATACATCCAGAATATTAACTCCTTATCAGGTATATATGATTTGCAAATATTTTCTCCTGACTGGCGAATCCTCTTATTTTCTTGATAGTATGGTTTGCAGCACAAATACTGTTCATCCTCCTACAGCGTAACTATTTTTTCTTTTGTCATAGATACTTTTGGAGTCACATCTAAAAAAACCGTTATGCAACCCAATGTCATGAGACTTACTCCTATGTTTTCTTCTGATTTTTCTTCGTTGGTTTTAGGTCTTACATTTAGTCTATGGTCCATCTTGAGTTAATTTTTGTTCATGGTATGAGGTAGAGGTTCAACTTTTTTTTAATACGAATATCCACTTGTCTCAGCACCATTTGTTAAAAAGACGTCCTTTGCCCGTGAAATGTTTCGACACCAATGTCAAAAATCAAACCCTAAATGCAAGGATTTATTTCTGGACCCTCAATTCTATTCCATTGACCAATGTCTATCCGTATGACAGTACCACACTACCTTAATTACTATCTTTGTAATAGCTTTGAAATCAAGAAGTGTGAGTCTTCCAACTGTTTTTTTCTACATTATTTGATTATCTTGGGCCCCCTGTTTTTGCATACAAATTTTCAAGATCAGCTTGTCAATTTCTGCAAACAACAACAACAAAAACAAAAAACAGGACATTGCTAGACATTCTGTTCAATCTATAGGTCAGTACTGAGTCTTCCAATCTATAAACATGGCCTGTTGTACATTTAAGATCTTTTGTCTTTCTTCAACAATGTTTTCCAGTTTTCAATGCAGAAATCTGGTTAAGTTCTGTTAAATTTATACAAGTATTTTACTTTGCCAATGCTACTGTAATGGGACCTGTTTTCCTAATTACATCTCACAATGTCAACTGCTAGTGTCAAGACACACAATTAGTTTTTGTGTACTGACTACATATCTTCTGCAATCTCACTGAATTCCTGTTCTAATCATTGTTTTTAGTGGAGTCCTTTGGACATTTTATATTAGAGACATCATCTGTAAAGAGTTTTGTTTCCTTCAGTACAATCTGAATGCCATTTGTTTCTTTTTCTTACCTAACTACCCAAACAGAACCTCCATGATATTGTTAAACAAGAGTGGTGAGAAGGGACATTCTGGTCTTCATTTTTGGTCAGTCTAGCTGAAGGTTTTTCAGTTCTCTTAATCTGACAGAACCAACTTCTGACTTTGTTGATTTTTTCTACCGTTTTTCTATTCTCTATTTCATTATTTCCACGCTAACATTTATTACTTCCTTCTATTTGCTGGGTTTGGTTTATTAGCTTCTTAAGGTGAACGTTTATTGATTTCAGATTTTTTTAGACAGGTATTTTCTGCTCTAAATTTCTCTGAGCACTGCTTTAGTTACAAACCATATTTCAGTATGTTAGGATTTCATTTATATTCATTTCAAAGTATTCTCTAGTTTTTCTTGTGACTTCTTCTTTGAAACATCATGTGGGAGCATACTGTTAAGCTTACACATATCTGCAAAACCCCTCAAACTTCTCTGTTACTGATTTCTAACCTAATTCCACTGATCAGAAAAATATTTTTTCAATAAAGTTTATTAAAATCTTTAATTTCTTCAAATTTATTAAGGGTTGTTTTGTGTACGTTGCCTATGGTCTGTCCCAGAGAATGTTCGATGTATGCTTGAGAAAAACCCATTTTCTGCTGCTATTCAGTGGTATGTTCCAAAGATGTCAGGTCTAGTTTGTGGATGCTGTTGTTCAAGTCTCGTCCTTCTGTGCTGATCTTCTGCTGACCTTCTATCCATCATTACAAGTGAGCTACTGACATCTCCAAAAGGGAACTGATTTTTCCCAGATTGTCAGTTTGTTCTTAATGTATTTGTAGACACTATCGTTAGGTGCATATATGTTTATAAATGCTGTATCTTCCTGATAGATTTACCTTTCATTACAATGGAATGCCCCTCTAGGGCATACTGTTTATGAAGTTGTTTTTAAAGTCAGTCAAGAGAATAAAGGAGAAGAAATAGACAATTATATTACCACTTGTGTAGCTAAAAATTGTTTCCCAGTGCTTTTGCAACGTGTGCACATGATTGCAAGTAACTGTCTCGTGTCATTTACTCTCAGCCTACAGAACTCCCTTTAGCATTTCTTGAAAGGCAAATCTGTTGGCAACAAATTCTCTGCATTTGTTTATCTGAGAATGTCTGTATTTCACTTTCACTGAGGAAAAACGGTCTTGCTAGATATGAGATTTGGGGCTGGGATCACTCTCACTTTCAGCACTCCAAGTCACCCTCCTGCCTTCTGGACACCACTCATTCTGATATGTCTGCTGTTATTTTTTTGAGGTTTCCGTGCATGTGAGGAGTTGTTTTTCTCTTACTGCTTTCAGGATTTTTTTTTTCTATGTCTTTGGCTTTCACTATTTTGAGTAAAAGCTATCAGGGTGTGGATCTCTTGTGGTTTACTACTTGATGTTCACTGATCTTGGGTGTGTTTATTAATGTTTTTCATCAAATTTCTGGACACATCTTCTAAAACTTTTTTCCTGCACTTTTCTGTCTCCTCTCCTTCTGACATTCATGTTTCATTGATATTGGCCACTTAATGATGTTTCACATTTTTCTGAGGTTCTGCCCTTTTTTTCACTTTTCTCTTTTCTTCAGATTACAAAGCCCCTATTGATTTACCTTAAACATAGCTGCTTTTCTTCCTACTACCACAAATCACCTGTTAAACTAGATAGTGGGGTTTTTTTTTCATTTTGGTTATCATACTTTTCAACTCCAAAATTTTTAATAATGTCTCTTTATTGACATTCCCAAGTTGATGAAATATTGTCATTGTACCCTCCTTTACTTCTTAGAAATAGTTTCCTTTAGTTCTTTGGAGATATTTAGAATGAGTGCGTTGAAGTCTATGTCTGTTAAACACACTATCTGGTCCTCTTTGTATGTTTCTACTGCTTGTTTGCCTGTTTGTCTTCCCGTATATAGGTCGTGCTTTGTTATTTCTTCGTAGTTCTCATATTGTTAATGAAAACTGGACATTTCAGATAATATCCTGTAGCAACTATGGATATTGATTTCCCCTTCCTTGCCCCAGGACTTGTTTTTGTTGTTTATTTTTCACTTGTTCATTTTGGCTGGGCTAGCTCTGTGAAAGCGATCTGCCTCCGTGCGGAATCTAAGATTCCTGCACACATTCTTCCCCTATCATCTTAGCTTTCAGCCTGACTACCTAGGCACCATGTATTGAGCCAAATATTACTGTGAAGTCCCCCTAACCATGTAGTGTTTTACCCGTAACGACCGTGTGCAGGGGTTGGGGTGCCCGACTTGGAGGCTACTACTCCGTTCAGTTTACGGAATTTTCCCCCCGACCCGGGCACAACAGAACTAGTAACTTGGATTTTCTCGAATTGCATCTGAGAGGGGGTACCCATGAACGTGCACACAGCTTCCAGACTTTCAGGAATGACTAATATTATTTTCAAGCCTGGCTTAGCAGTTGCCCCGGGGTCAAAGTAGCTCATAGTTCAATGTTTCAACAAAGGTGTGATTAAGACTCCTGCGCCAGTGAAGCTTCTTGCACTCAGTTTAGATGAGTCTGTATGACATTGGGGGAACTCTTTCATGGCGTCCCGCACCTTGCTCTGTCTGCTACTTAGGGTGGACAGCCTCGCACAGGTGCACAGCCTTCCTGATCCCAGAGTTGACTTTGATCCCTGGAGGCTCCTTCTTGGCTTTCTTTCCTGAGTTCTCCATGGTTGCCTGGAATTGAGCTTCTGCAACAGTAGACTAGGGAAGTTAGGCACGCCAGAATCCTTCCTCTCCTAAAGTAAAACCATAACCTGAGACGGAGCTGCAGGGAGAGAGATCTCTGTCTTCTCAGCTGTGCCTGCCATGGACAGAGATTCTGTAACACAGAGTTAGAGGTGGCTGGTAATAGAGTGGGCCAAGGCTCCAATATCACAGACTCTCCCTATTATTACTGAGTCTTGGTTGATTTTCTTGAATGATTGTTTCTCTATTTGCTTTATACCCTTAGGCCCACTGCCAGATATTTCAAATGACTACTTTTGTATTTTTGTTATATTTTTCACAGTTAATTGCTGTTTTTCTGGCAAAAGGACCCACAAGACTCCTTGTTCTGTTGATCTAGAAGGCCCACCTCCTTTGTAAAGTAATACTTCAGATAGTTTCTAGTTATAATTAAGTAATTTTAAAAATTCTTATATTAACATTTAACACAATAAAAGCAGAAATGTTGGAAATCTTCATTATGAACACGGTTTTGAAAGAGGAACAAATTTATATTTCAGTTGCAACAACAAAAAAATTTTAAATAAAAGTTTAGAGACATGAATAAGAACTGTATTGTTTTTCTTCTAAGTCTGAAACTTGTATCCTCAAAAAATCAGAAACAGTTTCCAGCTTAGGTCACACTCAAGTATAGCGTGAACTCTCCGACTAGCGTCACTTGTGTCACTTCCCACAGCGAATAGGTAGGAGCTATCGTAATTATAACTGTGTGAGTCTAATCAGATACGATTCTCTTTGCTCTAGGAAAATTTAACACAGAGTTGCTGTCCATGGTAAAGAAACATACATTCCACTAGGTAGTACCAAGACATCAGAAATCAACCTCGGGTCTAATTTATGGAATCCCATTCTCACTCTTAGTCTAATACAAGCCTAAAGACTTTTGACAGGACGAGAAGGAATCATCCTCTCCTAAGGGAAACAAGTACCAATAGTCAGCACCCACATTCCTGAAACTGTCAGGAGCTCCCCACACACACAGTAGAGTGCTAAAAAAATAAAAACAAACCAACCAACCAACCCAACCTGACAGATTTACTATGTTTTGTATTCCTTTAAGATTTTATTTATTTATTTGACAGAGAGAGAGAGAACAAGCAGGGGAACGCAGGCTACCCACTGAGCAGGCAGCCCGACACAGGGCTCGATCCCAGGACCCTGGGATCATGCGAAGGCAGACACTTAACCGATTGAGTCACCCAGGTGCACCTGGATTTACTGTGGTTTTAAATAAGTTTCAAGGAAATCTTTGCTTGTGGTGCTATTTTCAAAATGCATCCCTTAATCCTTTCTACATGTCTAAACAAAAGAAAGTCAAGGTCTACGTCAAGCCTCATCTCTCCCACACAGCCTCCTGCTAAGTCCAGCCAGCGCGCTCTGTCCAACTCCCCCCGCTTACCCGAAGCACTTCCTCTTTGAGCATATGTAGTGTGAAAGCTGAAGAACAATTCAAGTGACTAGGCGTGAACTACCTCATACCAACTCTCAATGGAGGCAGTAAGAAATTGGCCCTCCAGAAACTCCCTCTTTTTTCCCAGAGTCCCGGCTAAAATGGATAAACCCTGTTCTTCTCCAATCAAGAAAGGGGTGCTCCCTGTTTAGTTTTCCAGGGCTGCCTGCAGTAGTTGTTACTCTCTGTACTAGCAGTCCTGAGAAAAATGTTCTCACATAACCCGCTCTCAATTATAGAAGATTCTATAAATGACAAAAAAATCTCTCCTTATTTTTGCAAGGATGACTCTCAGCTTTCATAGATAACCATATTAAGGTAATGAAATGTAAATGAATTTTCCAAACAATCATTGCTTCAATGCCTATAGATCATGGTAAACAGAATACCTCAACCATTAAATATCAATCCCCTTTCTTATACATCTAGTGCAAAAGAATCTTAGTATCATTATAGTACATGAATACAAAGTCCAAAAGAATTAACCTGTGGCATCATGATTAGGTTTTGTCTAATTTCAATGTATAATTAATCAAACATAATTTTCCTAATACGTAACCTAGCAAGGTCAAGGACCATTAATCTAATTATATTTCCTTTTTATTATGCCAGTAGTTTTTTGTTTTGTTTTGTTTTTGCCATTTACTCAGAAGTATAAAAAACAATTTTTTGGCTGAAAGAAAATTTAAAAATAGAGGTTATTATTTTTGCATTCTTTGAATTGATTGGGTATGCTCTACAAATAGTTATGGGAATAGCATCTTCAAAAAATAATAAATCTTTCAACATCTAAAACAAATCCAGATTCCACAAAACCTATGTTTGTCTAATTATAGCTTTGTATTTTGATGTGGTTTTCTATGTAAATACATTTTAAGGCTTGCAATAGGAATGTATTCTATTAAAAACAGATGTTATGCTGAAAGTTACAAAGTACCAAATGCTTATTATGTATCCCCAAAACAAATCTAAATTGTCTCATTATAAGATATTTCACGTTTTCAGACATTATTTTAGGTCTTCAGTCTAGATGACCAATACAACGGTCCAATTCAACCAAAACACACCCTTGCCAGCTGTAATAGGAAAAATTAGCATCAATAAAAAAAAACAAGATTTCTGCTACTCGTAGTATCATCCAGTCTACACTGAAATGTCCAGTGATAACAGTAAAACATCTGCAAAAAAGAGATTCATGAGTAAAATACATACCCCTTTTTCCTTTTCATGCATCAATATTAACAGCAGCAGACAGGATCTGAAGTACAGCCCAGATACTCTCCCAATGCCTTCTAATGGCAACTACTCTTCGGTGTAAGAATGGTTAGAAGCATTACATTAAGCACTTCCATATAGGAACATCTGAATAATGAATGCTTCTTTTCCCATCGTCATTATGGGTTTTTACAATACACACAAAACAGCCTTGTTAGAGGTCAGGTCAGCAAACACAATGGAAAGATTGAAGAGGATACCAAGTGTCTAATTCCTTAACATTTATATCTGTATTAAATGGGAATTCTAACAAAGCCTGTTACTACCTCCCCTTGTAATAAGTAGCAGATTTAACTATTTTTCTAATCATATTCCCAGAGGCTGAAAGCCCAGCAAATATTTAACTATCATGACTTGTTTTTCTCTCCCATTCTCTGGGCAGAGCATTTTAATCTGATAAAGAGAAGAAACCCAGAAAGAGATTCATTTGTGTTGCATTAAATGGCCATACAAATGTCAGTTGATTTTTTAAAAAAGAACATAGCTTCTTCTTGCATTTGATCTTGCTAACTTCTACGGGCAAATCTGCAGTGTGGGGAGCATGGTCTTTCACAGACTTTTAAAGTATGATTAGACTTTATTTACTTAAGCCATGTTTTACAGACATGGCTCCTTTTTGTGTCATGGAATGTATCGAAAGTCTCATCACTTGATTTGGTGAGGTCTAACCCCTGTGCCTATGGACCTCCAACCAGTACGTATAAGCCACACAAGCAAATGACCCTAGTTCTTACTGTTTACAGAAGATTATGTGCCTCAAGTTCCCATCTCCCAAACTTTTATTTAACTGGGCCAACGTCATCTTCAGTGGCATCATAGTTTAGATACTTGTCAAAATCTGTTAGGATATGGAAGACTTTTAAAAGTATCTTCACATACAATTCTGTAAGTGTAACTGGTCATTTAAATATTGAGCATATGTAAAAATCAATACAAATTCAAATATTTTCTAGAAGTATCTATTCTGGTCTCCAGATAAATCATATATTCACACTTATATAAAATACTTCCCATCTTTATTCATCACTTAATGGTCAAGCGCTCAGGCTCTGGAACCAGACGTAATGGTTCCACAATGACTGGCATGTGGTAAACAAAGTACAGAATGCCTTGTGATTTCTGGGGTTCCTGCTATCATCATTTGCACTATTATTACCATCGCTATTGCTACTACCGCAACTGTTGCCGTGTTTACCAAAATATATTTGTTTATGACGTCGTCTGACCAGTAACTAGAAACTTCTTGGTGAGGCAGCTCTTACGATCAACTTTCACTTTTCTGCTCATAAACTCAGGTTAAACTCAACCTTTCGTCGAACGCAGAAGATCCTGAGGTGACTTAAGATCATTATTGACATTAATGTTCCTGGGTTAGCCCAGCAACAGAGAAGAGACTGAGTTAAACATTTACTAGTTCTAGAGCAGTCCTTAATGATAGACAAGTGTGTATGCACATCAGCATTTACAGACAGGCCTCGTTAAAAAAAAACTGGTTTTTCTATTTTCCTCCTGATTTCTTATGAAACAGGGTTATTGTTGTTAAGTTAGCAGGTTGATGTTTCACTATGATGTGTGTCACACTCATTTGGTTAAGAATGATGTCAACTCATCTGATAAACACATATACCTTCTCAGCTTATCTCCTTATGTTTTAAATTCTTTAAAATAAAGTAGAAAGAAGTCATCACAGAAATATATATATTCCACAAAAAAAAAAGAAGAAATGCTTTGTTTTTAGTTCCTTCAGAAAAGAGGGTTTAGAAATACAAGATATTCATCGTTATGGCTCGAGTAGGTGTCCAGAGAGTAACTCTCTTTCTCCTCATGCCACACGGCAATGTGCCCAGCTAAAGAATGTTCTAGTATCATGCTGAAAATGTCTCTTCTGAGAAGAGTAAAAACAGCACAGGCACCTCATTAAATACCAGTGCATTGACCACAGTCTTCCTTTCAAGAAGAAGACAGATCACAGAAAAGTTATTTGGCTATTTTTAAATATTTAAAGAAAAACAGGACTTCTAGCTTCCATTGTATATAAGAAGAATTGCTTGAAATACCTCCATAAACATATGCCAGAGCATTAAAGGCTATTCGTTTCACTGGACATGAATCATGAGGTACCAAAATGTCTGCACATACCATCAGTATACATTTCCCATAAAAAGGGGAACTATTTGCATGTATCCTGAAAATACACTTTCCTTAAACAAAATTTTAAGTGTCTCAAGGAGATGGAATGAATAGATTTTTCTTCCAAATACAACAAAGTTAAATAAAACTAGGTTTCTTCAGTAATAGATCACTTCGCAGATTTTTTTCTCTCTCCAACATACAGAAAAAAGAAAGAAAGGAAAGAAAAAAAAAAATCCTATCCTTCAAAAACCAGACCTGAAGTGCAGAGCTCAGTACCAGGAGTCAGGCCAAGGAGAGGCAGAACAAGCTTATCAGGAGTCATGATGAAGACTATTCCATTAACCCTCTTTGAAGTTGAAGGTCAACCCTAGCATCACCATCCATAAGGGCTAACTATGACATTGGCCAAGTCTCTTACCCATCACTTATAAAATGTTTTAGTGAGAGAGTAAGGTGATCGTGTCGAGATGATGTTCAGTAGAGATGAACTGTTCATGTGCAAAGAGGCCAGCGGAGGCCGGCTAGCTGAATTTCGAGTCTTGATGATTTAAACATAAATCTTACTTCAGTAAAGCTAAAAACTGAGTATTACATCAAAGAAGTCATGAAATCCTGGGAACTGGTAACATATGAAGCATCTTCCTTAGGCGTTCACTCGACAGAAAGTGAAGGAGGATGAGGAAGGCATCATTTGCCTTTCTGATCACTTCATCCCTAGATGAGAGACATCCTATGTCACATCTGCCCATTTGTCAAGCGACAATCCTGGCTGCTTCTCTGGCCTTGATATGTCCTCTCTGTCCCTATGCCTTGCCCAGTTTTCCCACTTCTGACACAGTCCATGAGAAGAGGCAGGATCCAGACTAAGTGTGCCAGATGCAAATGTACTCTGAAAAAGATTTTTTTTATATATATTTATCTCTGCCAGAGAAAATATAGCTTTCCATTTACCTTTATTCCCCTGAGCACTGCCACCCTGGCCGTACTGATTACTACAAGATGAAGGATTTTCTGGTCTTTAATCATTACTAGGCATAGTCACCGATATTTATAAGGTCCTCCTCCCTCAGTCAGAGGGTTTACTTTTAAACAAAATTTTAGTCAGTGCCCACAATATGCCAGGTACTAATTTACCATAGTCCCTGACCTAAGGAAGGTCACCAGATGCCAACTTTACTAGAATAAAAAATTCTGAAAAATTCAACTGCGTACTGTTTAGGCTTGCATCATTTTCAGAACAGTAGAAATGCCTGGAGTGGGCTACACATCCGCTCAACAAGGGGCTCAAGGAGTCTAGCTGTGCCATTCAAATCCATCCTTCCCGGGCTAGATCTGGCAGTATCCATGTAATGGGAATTGTCTGCTCTAAAATAAGTATTAATGGGAACAACTCTGGGTCACACTTCTAGCTACAACTTCCAGGTCAGAGGCAAAAATTCCATTGGTTGCCACTCATCTGGGAGAACAGTCCAGGAGAACACTGGGAACCTGCGGTCTCATTTGTCTTTCTCACTGTCCCCCAAGACTGAGCTGCCTGCCACTCTCTTGCCTCCATGCACTTTTTCACCCACCCGGCAAAATTAAGAAAGTCAGCCATTCCCCCATTTCAAGGGTAGATACCAAGAGTAATACTTCTATCTGGAACTCATTATTGTGCAATGGTACTGTACTTTCCTGAGGGACCCCCTTGAGAAATATACAATATCATTTCATGATCAAGTCCGCTGGGTGGGATCAGTTGGGAAATGTTGCTTGGAAATGTTTTTCTCCAAACGCACTAATCTTTTTCTAACTCAGGTGTCCCAAGATAGATCCTTTGACCTAACACAGAACAGAGATGTTGTTACTTGATATAAGACTCTTCCATACGTCAAATACAGTGTGATTATTTAGCTGGATTCTAAGGTTGTCCAATTCCACAAAATACCAAACAAATTACAGATTACAACGGACTAAACTTCTTACTTATTTTCATTTGCCCACTTGTACCTTCCTTTCCATCCATACTAGTTCTCAGATGAATTTCAATCAATTGACAGTTTATTCTAGACAACTAATTCTACAAACAAGCAAGAGCTAAAATTTTGGAAATATGTATCATGAGGCTACAAATAAAATCATCAGGACATTATCACTTAGTAGAGACAATTATTTTTTGTTCAATTTGGGATAGTCTTACTTAACCACATGTCCTCAAATTCTAAGCTCTACTATCTGATTAAGGACTATGGAGGTTACACAGCCCAGAAAACAATTCCATTCTATATATATATTTATTTGTCAGAGAGAGAGAGAGAGAGGGAACAAGCAGGGGAAGTGGAAGAGGGACAGAAAGAAACAGGCTCCCCATAGAGCAAGGAGCCAGATGCAGGACTCAATCCCAGGACTCTGGGATCATGACCCGAGCCGAAGGCAGATGCTTAACCAACTGAGCCACCCAGGTGTCCCATTCTTTCTTCTAGTGAAAGTTCATACTAATGCCTAAAATACTGTCCAATTTCAGGGAACACACAAGTACTCACTTGTTTAGCCTTGGTCTTTGTGATGGTGTCAGAAATAGGTTTTTTCCTCTCCTTCACAGCAGTTTTAGAAAATAATTCCTCAAATTCATGACAATCTATGGATGGCTCTTCAATTTTTTCCCAAATAAGTGAAGCACTGGTGTCTCTAAAGTTAAGCAGAAGACCAATGAGACCGCCGTCCAACCGAACGCGAAGACATCATCATGAGCTTACACAAAAACGAAGAACAGAAGGAAAGAAGGGCAAGAGAGTAACAGAGGATGAGAGGAAGTCAGGGAGGAAGGAAGGATAGCAGGAAGGGAAGACAGGCAAAAGGAGGCAAAGAGGGCAAGAGGAAGACAACAGGAGGAAAGAATACCTTTTTTTTTTTTAAGACTGCCACTCATTTTATCAACTTGTTGAGAAAGTTAAAATACCATCCATACAGAATGAAACCTTTGTCTAGAAAAAAATAATTGCCAGGAATTCTTAGTTATCAAGTCACTGTATAAAAACGTAGAAGAAAAAACCCCTCAGTATAAGCTATAACGGCAGGAAATGTTGGATATCTCACAATTTCAACTTGACTCATCAGCTTGGTGGAGTACGCATGGATTTAAAAAAGGAATTATTTTATAATCCAAGGTGGCATCCTCCCTCTCTCTACCACCTTCCTTCACCGTACTTTTATCTGACTTCAGACTGCAGGTTCATATCATACCACCTAAAAAGAGAAGACCTCTTGCATTTTTTTTTTCCAAAGCAAAGGAACAACAAAATAAAACAACTTCCTAAAAGTATCTGGATAAAATGAGTTTGGAGCATGGTTTGAAATGATGTATCAGTGTATATCAGTGATACATCAATTACACAAAAATGAGCTGCAAAGTTAAAAGTAATCAAACTATACAGACTCTTCTCCCCTGATGTGATTCGGGTGAAGAGAAAATTAATGTAACAGAGGAGGAGGAGGCTTGGTAAATGTCCCAGTCTAAATGCATGCCACATCATATAAAAAAAAAAAAATTTCAAAGAATCATGAAAAGTTAGAACAAGGAAGCCCAGGGAAGTTTAAAGAGCACATTCTGTCCCCTGCTGGCATATTCCTCAGCCATGTGTCACAGCACTGTCCCAGGGATCAGGGGACATCAACTATGGATGATGCCTGGATAAGGATGGCACCAGCCTACCTGGTGGGAAGTATTCTTTTATAAATGTCATTCCCAAGTATGATTTTATGACTTGACAGTGCATCACCGATTATCTACAGCAATGCCAGGAAATTCTCAAAACTCAATTATTTCACACATGGCATGCGGATATGTGTCTTTTTGTGTAGCCCATCTTGGAAGAGAAAGACTACTGCAAATAAAATGGAATAGTAAAACGAGACTGTGCCTTCAAAAAATGCAAAAAAGTCCATCTTGAGGATCTGATTTATATTTACAAGCTATTTTTCAGAGTGATGTTCTGGAACCAGACAATAGAGCATGCAGGCTTAGAAAAATACACCCCTCCATTTTTCCAAGATTGATGAGTAACTATACAGATACCTACATCTTATACACTGATATACATATGTCATTTGTCTTATATTCTGATACTTCTGGAGAAAAGTCTAAAATTTTAAATAATGGATACTTCACTAAATATTAATGTAAAAAAAATCTAAAGACAAGTTTCAGAACAGTACTTAAAAATACATTAAATTGTAATTTCCCCAAGAGTTTTAAAGGCAAATGTTCCCTCGTATTGACAAACTGTGCACAGATGAGCGCCAATTCATGTTACCTTTTACTATGAAGTTGAATTCTCGTCCAATACAGAGGCTTCATGGGCCGACAAGGCTCTACTGGCTGCTTCCTACTCCCTCTGTCTTGGTTGAGCCCCAATCCAAACAAGCCAGCTGGCAACGGAGGAGGAAGAAAGCCACACACTTGTGGTGCTGATAAAGTGCTACTTCCAGCTTGAAGGGGGAGGGGAGGGCCTGATCCAGGAAGAAGAGGGGGTGGGGGAATGCCTGTCCCAGAAGTGGCAGGGGGAGCTGGAACAGATGCGATCCCCATACCTGGCAGAGAAGGAGGTGGAGGAATCCCAAGTCCAGGCAAAGGAGGGGGAGGAGGTATTCCCATTTGGGAAAGAGGTGGGGGAGGAGGTATTCCTTCACCTGGTAGGGGAGGGGGAGGAGGTATCCCCACTCCGGGAAGAGGCGGGGGAGGAGGTATCCCTACTCCA
>NW_019154108.1:5981135-5981240 GCF_002288905.1 Enhydra lutris kenyoni | reverse complement strand
GGAAGAGGCGGGGGAGGGGGTATCCCCACTCCGGGAAGAGGCGGGGGAGGGGGTATCCCCACTCCGGGAAGAGGCGGGGGAGGGGGTATCCCCACTCCGGGAAGG